>NC_136945.1:0-450000 GCF_949987615.1 Pollachius pollachius | reverse complement strand
CACGCCCCGCCCCCCTTTGGTCACTGGGCCTAATGGCCTCTCACTGGGACAGCGCCAGCCCCCCCGTCGTCCACCAGAGGGCGCCTGTACCTTTGGTTTCTCCACCACTCTCCCGACTAGCAGAACCTGCTCCTGAAAACAACAAGCAGTGATATTAGCACTGATTTAAATAATGAACAACCAAAACTGTTCACCTTTACTGCCCAAATTCATTCTCACCCACCCCATCCAATCACTGTTGTAGATGCAAAAAAAGTCTCCCCTTATCATCTTTATTTTATTCAAATTTGCATAAAATATCACATGTATATCTTTTGATTATAGGTTTTTTGTTCTAAGGTTGCAAAAGTTACAGGTCCATCTTTAGTTGCTTATGCCCGTGCCTATCTTCCCTTGCAACACCAGATGGGGTGAAGGGACTGATCCTCTATCCCTAACCCTCACCCTGACCCTGACCCTAACCCTCACCCTGACCCTAACCCTGACCCTCACCCTGACCCTGACCCTGACCTTGACCCTCACCCTCACCCTGACCCTTACCCTCACACTCACCCTAACCCTGACCCTGACTCTAACCCTAACCCTGACCCTCATCCTGACCCTAACCATGACCCTGACCCTGACCCTGACCCTCACCCTGACCTGCGAGTGTTACCTTACCTAGCTTCTGAAGAAGTTGTTGCACAACGAAATGTCAGGAACCTCCCTTTTTACCTTTTTTATTTATTTTATCATCCCCAGTTTTTCCAAGGGCAATCCTTTTACCCTATTGGGGTTTTTATTCCTTTTATTGCATTCTTAAGAAGCTTGTCGAGCTAAGTGACCACCCAACAAATACCTTCGCCGGGCCGAGTTGTTCAATGTTTTTATCTTTTTATTCCTTTTAGTATTCTTTGGTAAGCTCTTACCTGGGGTGTTTTAAGTTGGGCATGTGAACCAGCTCCCAGGAGACCTCCAGATCACAGCAGAACCACAGGAAAACTCTTCCCTGTTGGTTGGAGAAGCCAATCACAGACCCCCACTGACCCCCGGCAGGCCTCAGGAAAAGGTCCCCCGGACAATCACCACCTGGGGGACACAAACGGAGGCAGAGACTCACCAATCCATACTAAGGACCCTCCACTCACCACCCCCCATTGCTGGGGGGCAGCCCACTTCTAACCCCCCTGGTTTAACCTGTTTTTATCACCAGATCCACTGTTCTCTTTTGCTTTGATTCATCGGAATGTTTTTATCCCTTTTTATTTTGCTCTTGCCTGGCTTTCTATTCTTGTTGACCATTCCAATATCCCAAGCTAATCACACAGACCCCCGTATGAACATTATCACTGTCAAAGCAAGCAGGCGACACACAAGTTGGCCTCACAGCGTTCACCCACCGCCACCCAGAGACAGCCCCCCGCAGCTCCACATAGTTACCCTGGTCTCCCCCTCAATAGAATTAGATCTCAGTCCACCCCCCACTCACTCTGTTCCTCCCCCTCCTGTAGATTCCACCAAGCAGCGGCCCCCACCACAGACCCGGACTGGTACAGGTACAGCGGAGAGACTCAACGAGGTGGCTGAACAGAACACCATGATGATGGGTCAAAGCAAAGGGAAATGTCCCACAAAGCAATCCCAATCTGAAGCCACCTCTAACAACACCAAGTCTCCTCCGCTGTCCGTCCAGTCCACCAGCACACCCTCACAGCGCACTGTGCAGCTTAGACTCCACCACGCCCTTAATTCGGCCACGTTAAGTCCCCTCACCATCACTCCCGAGCGCCGACGGCCGAGTGTAACCACCGACCCGAAGCCTCGATCGAACAAGACGATATTCAAAATGACCGATCCTACGGGGCATAAAGAGAGGGATTGGACTATTTGATCCATCAAGCCCGTACTGATCATCGGTGACTCAAACTTGAGTCGGATGCCTCCCCACACACACACAGACGTCCACATTGACAGTTATCACAGAGCCAAATACCAAGACATCACACAGATCTTAGATGAAAATCCTCCCGATTCACACACCAAGATTGTGGTGGTCGCTCTGGGCATCAACCATAGGGACAACCTGTTGGAGTCGACGACGGACAAACCCGCAGGCCACCATCTATGTCCTCATCATTCATTTCTCACATCATTTAGCTGCACCACATCAGACCCTATTAACACGACTTAATGCATTCATCACTACATAATACAACTCACCTTTTGAAATACACCACTCTGAATTCCACACAACTCACGACCAGATACATTGGACAGCAGACACTGCATCACACATACTACAACATCGGCTGGCTCAGTTAAACTTCGGGCGGGGGCTACGTCCCAACAGGGACCCCCCCGTCCCCAGGAATCTAACATTCTGAACCTATCCACCGTCTTCCATCTGTCAGGAACGGAGACTCAGCTGCTGCAGAGGGGCCTTAGTTTCATCCCCACCCCCCGTCCACCATTACAACCGGTCACTTAAATGATTAGAACCCTTCCATGGCCGTCCCGGTGGGCCCATTCCACCGTTTCAGGGGCCGTCCAGCTGGGAACCACCGCCGGGCGCCTTGTCGGAGAACCTCACCACACTCCTCCGTACGAATAAACACACAGCCATACATAACCACTCAACAACACTTTAGAAACACCCAACACTACTGAACAAGAATATACAGCACTGGACACATGCCTAATTACAAACACATAGTCATTAAACCTGCAGACAAAGGGTCCAAAATAGTGATCTTAGATACACAACAATACCTCTTAAAAGCACACAGACTGTTAGGGAATCCATTACATTACAGACCCATACAGGATTCACTCCAATTGGCCACACAACATCAAATTCGCAATATATTTACTGACCTCCATAAACGTAAATACATCACACATAGACAGTACATATACTTAGACGGTCAAGACACGCGAACGCCTGTTTTATCTTCTGCCAAAGATCCACAAGGCGCCTGAGTCCTGGACGGTCCCTTTCTTAGTGCCGCCGGGGCGACCAATCATCTCCCACTGTGGGAGCGAGTCCTCTGCAGCAGCTGAGTTTATAGAGTACCACCTCAAGCCCATCTCCCGGAAACACCCCAGCTATCAAAGATACCTACCACCTCATCCAAACACTGAATAACACACCGGTTTACACACAAGCCTTTTTATTTACAGTTGATCTAGATTAATTCTACACCAACATGGACATGGATCCTGGCCTGCGGGCTGTCCGCTCTGCACTCCTCCGGTACCCAGACCCCCGACAGCCCCCCCAGTCACCTGTTGGAGTCACTGACCATCAACCTGCAGGAAGGACTTTGTTTATAACAACAAGCATTACCTCCAGACACACGGGACGGCGATGGGCAAGAGGTTCCCCCCCAGCTATGAGAACATCTACATGGCTGGGTTCATACTGTCGGTTCCTGGACGACATCTTCGGGCTCCGGCCACAAAGCTTAGATCACTTCCTGCAATTCATACACATATTCAATACACATCACCCTACTATTAAGGATAAATATACACAACATGCAACACATCGATTTCTAACCACACACGCACCACACACAGTCCTTCACACAAAAGTTGATTTCAAACCCAGCGACACACACACACTCCTCCATGAAGTAGCCTTCACCCCAAGCACACATTGGTGGGTATTATTAAATCACAAATCATCCGGTTTCACAGACCCTGCCCGGAGGAGACGGACATGCGGAGGGCGACCGGGACCCTCTTCAGGGTCCTGAGGGGCGGGGGGTACACTAGGGGTTCCTGCGCTCCATCTTGTCCGGCCAATGGCAGAGCTCGGGCCGGGGGCCTCCTCTGGGGACCCCCGCCGTCTGGGTCTTCGTCCCCCGCCTCCCCCTGTCCTAACCTTAACCCCGCCCCCCCCTGCCCTAACCTTAACCCCGCCTCCCCCTGCCCTAACCTTAACCCCGCCTCCCCCTGCCCTAACCTTAACCCCTCACCCACTCCGTCTCACCTTAACCCCTCGTCACCCACTCCGTGTCACCTTAACCCCTCGTCACCCACTCCGTCTCACCTTAACCCCTCGTCACCCACTCCGTCTCACCTTAACCCCTGGTCACCCACTCCGTCTCACCTTAACCCCTCGTCACCCACTCCGTCTCACCTTAACCCCTCGTCACCCACTCCGTCTCACCTTAACCCCTCGTCACCCACTCCGTCTCACCTTAACCCCTGGTCACCCACGCCGTCTCACCTTAACCCCTCGTCACCCACTCCGTCTCACCTTAACCCCTCGTCACCCACTCCGTCTCACCTTAACCCCTCGTCACCCACTCCGTCTCACACACACTCCAGAATCATAAAATAATTTCAGCTTACAGGAAAGTCCTGGGACCTCCAGGATGTCCTGGGACCTCCAGGATGTCCTGGTGCGGGCCGCTTCTCCACATATATTAGAAGCCCCCCCTCTCAACAACGAGGCCACTTTCAGCAGCTGGCGGTCATCAGGAACCAGCCCGCCTCCACCTCCAGCCCTGTTCCACAAAAACTCACCACGCTGGACAAAAACATAATCTACGCCATCACATGCTCCGAATGCCACATCATATATGTCGGCGAAACAAAGCCCAGGATACTCACCGGACTTAAACAGCATGTGACCCGGCCAGAGGACAGGCTCTGACCTCTGACCTCCCACCTGGAGCCCCGTGTGACCCGGCCAGAGGACGGGCTCCTGATCAACTATCATCATCACATCCCTCATGATCACCGAGCGTCGTGTCCAGGAATGTTTTAATAAAGCGCTGAGAGCAGAACGCTGGGACTCCTGTGAGCTCATTACACCAAATATACCCAACACCTTTAGTTTCAGGACGTTTTCATCTAAAAGCTTCAGTTAAAACCCCTAAACAGCATCGCTCTGGTACATTGGAACTCCCCTGAAAAGGTGATGAGTGATTAGTGACTTTTCCTTTGTTTTTCCTGACCTTCCAAGCCCTCTAAGACAGACTTCCAGTGGTGGCGTCAGATAAAACACAAAGTCTTGGATGAAGTGAAGAGAAGATTCAGTTAAGCCTGTAAAATGTGCATCCGAAAAGTTTATACACACAATTTCAATGTGTTTGAATCACACATTATAGCCAAGCTTGTGTTGTTACTGTAGGATCAATAGGTCGATTAGTGAAGCTCCAGATTGACGGTCCTTTTTCCCCTCGACGCATACCTCACCCAATATCCACAAAAATTAAGTTTAAAAGGTTTACTTGTCAAACACACACACCCACACACACACATGAACTTGCATAGACGCACACACACACACACATGAACTTACATAGACACCCACACACACACACATGAACTTACATAGACACACACACACACACAAGAGAACTTACATAGACACACACACACACACACACACACCGAACACACGCACACACACACACACGCCAAACACACACGCACCCACACACCGAACACACACACACACACCGAACACACACACACACGGGAAACGGGGGGGAGGGGAGAGGGAGAGGGAGACGGGGGGGAGAGGGAGAGGGGGGGGAGAGGGAGATGGGGGGGAGAGGGAGAGGGAGAGGGAGAGGGAGACGGGGGGGAGAGGGAGACGGGGGGAGAGGGAGACGGGAGGGAGAGGGAGACGGGGGGGAGGGAGACGGGGGGGAGAGGGAGACGGGGGAGAGGGAGACGGGGGGGAGAGGGAGACGGGGGGGAGAGGGAGACGGGGGGGGAGGGAGACGGGGGGGGAGAGGGAGAGGGAGACGGGGGGGAGAGGGAGATGGGGGGGAGAGGGAGACGGGGGGGAGAGGGAGACAGGGGGGGAGAGGGAGAGGGAGACGGGGGGGAGAGGGAGACGGGGGGAGAGGGAGACGGGGGGGGGAGGGAGACGGGGGGAGAGGGAGACGGGGGGGAGAGGGAGAGGGAGACGGGGGGGAGAGGGAGACGGGGGGGGGAGAGGGAGAGGGAGACGGGGGGGAGAGGGAGACGGGGGGGAGAGGGAGACTGGGGGGGAGAGGGAGACAGGGGGGAGAGGGAGAGGGAGACGGGGGGAGAGGGAGACGGGGGGGAGGGAGACGGGGGGGAGAGGGAGACGGGGGAGAGGGAGACGGGGGGGAGAGGGAGACGGGGGGGGAGGGAGACGGGGGGGGAGAGGGAGAGGGAGACGGGGGGGAGAGGGAGACGGGGGGGAGAGGGAGACGGGGGGGAGAGGGAGACAGGGGGGGAGAGGGAGAGGGAGACGGGGGGGAGAGGGAGACGGGGGGAGAGGGAGACGGGGGGGGGAGGGAGACGGGGGGAGAGGGAGACGGGGGGGAGAGGGAGAGGGAGACGGGGGGGAGAGGGAGACGGGGGGGGGAGAGGGAGAGGGAGACGGGGGGGAGAGGGAGACGGGGGGGAGAGGGAGACTGGGGGGGAGAGGGAGACAGGGGGGAGAGGGAGAGGGAGACGGGGGGGGAGGGAGACGGGGGGGAGAGGGAGACGGGGGGGAGAGGGAGACGGGGAGAGAGAAAGAGAGACAGAGTGTCCGTCCGTCTGTCTGTGGTTTCTTTCCACAACCGACAGAGACACTGAGAACCCCCCCAACCAAAACCCAGGGAGGAAAAACATTTGTGGTTTTATTTATAATTTCTGATTAATATTAGGGCTGTCAAGCGATTAAAAAACATAATCTAATTAATTACAGGCTCTGTGATTAATTAATCTAAATTAATCTCATATTTTTCCGAGAAGGTATTTCAAAAATAATTTAATTACGGCAGATGAGTGTCTTTCATTAACATACGGTGCATGTTAAGATCAAATGAATAACATTTCCATCTCACTCAGGATTCAATGCATCTCAGTCGAGTGTGGCTTGACGAGGCTGGCTGCTAGCGCCAGCTTCAGGGGCGGTGGCAGCTCGTACCTGCCAGCTTGCTACCAAACGTTTTGCGTTGAGGTGATATTTAAGGGTTGATGAACTCCGGTGATAGGAAAATTCCTTACTACAGAGATTGCAGATAACGGCGTTCCTATCTACAGTTCCGTCTGGGAGTTTAAACTTGAACTTTCCGTGCACTGGGCCGAGCAGCGTCTTCTCGTCTGCCTCCATTTTGTTTTAACGCAAATGACGCACCGGGTCAAAGGGCGCTATAGAAGTGCGATTAATCTGCCTTAATATTTTTAACTCGTTATTTTTTCTGTGATTAATTAATCGGAATAAACGCGTTAATTTGACAGCCCTAATTAATATATTATTTTTCTTGAGGCACAATTGAAGCATCATTCACTAAAAAAACGAGAAATCATCGCCTGAACACATGAGAGCATTCAGTTGGATCCACTGAGTTGTTTATTGCAATTATGCTTCATTAACAAATACAACAGAAAAATAGTCCCTTACATGTACACAATAAACACAAGGACTAAAACAATAGAAGCAGCAGACCTTACAAAGCATCAACAGGTGTGCACATATCTTTAATAACTGAGCATGTTCTGCGGATGCTTGGTTCCCATCAGAACACAAAAAATCAAGATTCAGTTTAAAGTCATTTACAACATGCAACATTATCCCATAGACCTCTTGGTTATTATGAATAAAATATAAAATCTGCTTTAAATCAGGTTGTAAATCAGGGTTATAACAAAAATGATGACATCAGAGCCCTTAAGACGAAAACTGGTGACGTCTGAAAATATACAAACATTTACCATCAATAGGTATTTTATATACATTTCAAATAATAAATGTGCTTCTCTAACTATGGGAGATCTTAAAAGTCTTTTCATGGTTTATCATACTATACTTTCTAGAAGAGAGGGAGAGAGAGAGAGAGAGAGAGAGAGAGAGAGAGAGAGAGAGAGAGAGAGAGAGAGAGAGGGAAAGAAAAAGAGAGGGAGAGAGAGAGAAAAATAGAGAGAGAGAGAGGGAAAGAAAAATAGAGAGAGACAGAGAGAAAAATAGAGAGAGAGAGAGAGAGAGACAGGGAGAGAGAGAGGGAGAGAGAGAGAGAGAGACTATAACTGCCGGAGAGACACTGAGTCATCAGTCCTCTCAGTGTGTGTGTGTGTGTGTGTGTGTGTGTGTGTGTGTGTGTGTATGTCTGTGCATGTGTATGTGTGTGTGTGTGTGTCTGTGCATGTGTGTGTGTGTGTGTGTATGTGTGTATGTGTGTGTGTGTGTGTGTCTGTGCATGTGTGTGTGTGTGTGTGTATGTGTGTGTATGTGTGTGTGTGTGTGTGTGTGGTTGTTTGTGTGTGTGTGTGTGTGTGTTTGTGTGTGTGTATGTGTGTGTGTGTGTGTGTGTGTGTGTGTGTGTGTGTGTGTGTGTGTGTGTGTGTGTGTGTGGTTGTTTGTGTGTGTGTGTGTGTACTGCAGTACTGCAGCCGACGGTCCTCCTCCCCCGCGCCCGCTTTTTTTTTCTACAACCGACACAGAGTCGCTAAGCTCCCCCTCTCCTCTCCCCCTGGGGTCTCCCCCTGCCATACCCTAACCCCAGGGAGGAGGTCCTCCTGGGTGAAGGAGGACCAGAAGGTGTGGAGGTGTGTCAGTGTGTCTGAGGACCCTCCTCCACCTGGGGACACTCTGTAGAAGGACAGAGAGCCAGCAGGCCGGTCCAGATACACTCCTACTCTGGTGGAGCCAGCGGGGGGGAGAGGGAGGTCTGTTACTGTACCATTGTACCAGGCAGAGTAACGATCATCAGAACAATCAAGACTCCAGGACTTGTTGTTCAGTCCAAGCTCGCTGTCAGGGCCCCCTCCTCTCCTTGTGATTCCTCTGTATGTCACTCCTATAACAACAGGTCCTTCCCTCTCTACCTCCCAGTAACAGCGGCCAGTCAGAGCCTCTCTCCCCAACACCTGGGGCCAGGAGTCAAATCTCTCTGGGTGATCCGGATACGACTGGTCCTCTCTAACCCGCGTCACCTTCCTGTTGTCCTCAGACAGAGAGAGTCGTCTGTGGGCCGTGTTGGGGTCCAGTGTGAGTTCACAGGCATCTGAGGGAGAACCAGACATGATGAGCGGCTGAACAATTCTTCATCCTCATCATCATCATCATCATCACTAGTACTGTTCTCCTGCGCTCTTCTTCTCTTTATTCTCCTTCAGACTCTTTTTGTGATCGCTCTCTCTTCTTCAAACATTAACATAGAAAGACAAAAAAAATATCATATGATAGGTACTACATTGGAATCATGTGCTGTTTATTTTCTAAGCAATAGGACACATTGTGTTTAAGATAATTAAAGTTAAAGTTGATTGGAAATCCCATGTGTGTGTGAGTGGCTGTCTTAATCAAAACATTGAAACGAGTACAAATGTATAAAGTGCATTTACTCCCTCAGTATTTACTTTAAATTAACATATCATACATCATACAAATGTTTGATGAGCTTATTACATCCATGAAATATCTAAACAATATTTGTAATATCTTCCAAGATATTCCACTTTTGGGTTTCCCAATACACATACATGTCACTCAACCTCCAAA
Organism: Pollachius pollachius; assembly: GCF_949987615.1. Taxonomy (NCBI): domain Eukaryota; kingdom Metazoa; phylum Chordata; class Actinopteri; order Gadiformes; family Gadidae; genus Pollachius; species Pollachius pollachius. The sequence continues at coordinate 440,540 of NC_136945.1, read as the reverse complement.
GGGACACCTGTGTAAAGAACAGACAGAAGGAGCTGAGCTCACATACAGGCTGGAGATGTACTCAGACATACACCTGCTCACCTACACATACATATTCACATCACTGGGGGCACTTGGCTAGGATTCATATCTATATCATCATACACACACAGACAGGCTGGAGATGGACTGATGAACCATAGAACTGGTTCATACATCAGACATGTATTTATTCATGTGTACATAAGTACACATACACATGCATACATAGTATAAATACACATTATATATATACAGTTTAGTTTGTATCTGTGTGTGTGTGTGTGTTTCTGTTTGTCTGACTGTGTGTGTGTGTGTTTGTATTTGTGTGTGTTTGTGTGTGTGTGTCTGTGTGTGTGTGTGCATGCGTGCGTGGGTGAGTGTGACTGTGTCGGCGTGTGTGTGTGTGTATATTATGTTATGAATGGGTGTATGTGTCTGACTGTGTATGTCTGTGTGTGTGTGTTTGTTTCTGTGTGTGTGTGTGTGTGTGTGTGTGTGTGTGTGCGTGTGTGTGTGTGTGTGTGACTTGATCTATACATGAAGTCCCTCAAACTTAATTGGCTTAACACCATGACCAACATTCTGAAACATCCATTAACATCCACATTTGCCTCAAACAATGTTAGGCAATGTTAGCCCATGTAAATAGTTGGGAAATAATGTTCTTGTTCTTTTAATTGTTTGTTACTCTGACCGTTCTGTTTGATATTGTGGAAAGGATGTTAGTGAATGACTCAGAGCATGATGCATTTTAAATGGCATCACTTTTGGTCTTGTGTCTTAATTTTTCTTAAAACAATTGTAGCTGAAAATAAACATTGCAAAATTACGACCTATAGCTTCAGTCTTTGCGAGCAGAAATATGCCCAATGATAGGCCCAGATTTTTTTATTTACTTACAAACAAAAAACAAATCAAGAGTAGGCCTGATTTGACCAATTGGCTTTGCATCCTTTCCTTCTGCCCTTGTAGTCCAAGACTTGCTGCCCACCAGTCCAAGTACAATGCTGCCACTGGTGGATTTGTATCCATTTTATTGACATAATTATCCCTCCCTGCTTTTTTTTAGTTCACCAAAACACCCTGAAACAACTTGAGTATCACATACTTATGCCACCATACGCCACTAACAGTGCAAGCAGGCCAATGGCAACCAAGCGCTCAGTCCTTCCTCCCTCACTTTAAAAACCACCGCCGCCACTGGTACACATATGTAAACATACGTATAAATATGTACACATACCTAAACATACATACACATACATAAACAAACATACTAATATACACACACAGTATGTGCAATGTGTGTGTAATGGCAGTACAAGTACAATATCTCCAATAATTGTACAACTTCTAGTTCCTATTCCTGTACTGTTTCACTTTCCTTTCACTTTTTGATTAAGTTTGCACGTCTGAGTTATAGTTTGTTTTGTTTTTGAGAACGAGTCTGTGGTTTGAGGCTAGGTTCTATCGGACAACAAACATGGCTGGTTGTCTGCTTCCGGTAGAAACTAAACGTCAATGGACTTAAAAAACACCTCTTTCACGTCATGACATCCACAAAAACTAGGGAACGGTTTACAGAATTTGTGGTTCGGTTCATCTCACGGTTTTGGGTTCGCTACGTTTAGGGTAAAGCAGGGGATGACACAAGTGACAATAAAAAAAGTACACATATAAACATATAGTGACAAACAAACACACATATAGATATATATACACACATACATGTATAAATACATGTATAAATATATATATATATATATATATATATATATATATATATATATATATATATATATATACACACACCTCAACAACAACGTTATGAAAACATCAACAACAGTGTTATGAATACATCAACAACAACGTTATGAATACATCAACAACAGTGTTATGAATACATCAACAACAACGTTATGAATACATCAACAACAGTGTTATGAATACATCAACAACAGTGTTATGAATATATCAACAACAGTGTTATGAATACATCAACAACAGTGTTATGAATACATCAACAACAACGTTATGAATACATCAACAACAGTGTTATGAATACATCAACAACAGTGTTTTGAATACATCATCAACAACGTTATGAATACATCAACAAACATCTCTCCTTGTATTGGATGCAGGACTTACCAAAGACAAGCAGCTGAGTGCTGTGATTGGCCGTGCCAGCGCTGTTGCTCGCCATGCAGCAGACCGTGTTCACGCCATACCCCACCCCTCTGACGAAGAGGAAGCCCCTCTCCACCCAGGCCCCTGATTGGTCGTCTGTGCCGTCCCTCTCCAGGGGCCGGCCGTTGTGGAGCCACTCTACTGTGGGCTCCGGCGTGCCGCCGGCGTGGCAGGTATAGCGGGCCGTTTGGCCCACGGGCAACACGTGAGTAGAGGAGTGGAACTCTGTGATGCTGGGGGCCTCCTCCTCCGTGGGCATCACTGAACCTGAAGAAAGCAGGAGGAGAGGAGTGAACGTTTACAACACGGATCTAGAGATGCAGCGTCAGACACTCCCTTCACTCTGTCCTAACACCTGTCCACTAGGGTTGGATTTAGTGATTTGTTTCCGCGAACCAGTTCGCGTCATTCAGTTCGCCAAGAGGAGTCGTTCGCGAATCGTTCGTTCGTTCGTTCAGTCGCGTTTCCGGTAGCGTTGAATCGAATCATACACGGTTCTCTGAGTCAGTCAGACTCAGCCCCTCGTTCGTTCGTTCAGTCGAGTTTCCGGTTCAGTCGAGTTTCCGGTAGAATCATGGAATGAACGGCTCAGACTCAGCGCCTCCCTCGTTCTCATTCTCATACATCAACATTACAACTTTAACCAAACGCAGCGGGATGGGGGGTGTAGTTGATTATTGGATGTTTAACATATCAGCAAAATAATAGACTTGATTTAGCGATGATGGTGGGTGTCCCGGGTGTTTAAGGCTCCCATAAACAGAACCCTGTGCAGCCAAAGACTAAATCTAGCTTCCAAAATTAACACTGCGTTCAAAACGAGAGCTGGTTAATTGTGAAAAATGAATTAAACTGTCATCAGACAACGCAGTTATACGCTATTGTAATGACCTCGCCGGTGACAAACCAGGTCACTGAAAACCCGTAACCAACGGCAAAAAGCCACACTAACAACAACCGGTTACCCTGGCAACCCCCCAACCCGGTCCCTTCAACGTGCAAGCCCCCACCCTCCTGTTCGCCCAAGGCCCTCCCGTAGCTGACCTGATGATTCGCCCCCCACATTGATTGACAAGAAGAACATCCAATGCATGCACAGAGGACAATTGGCATAACGGACAACGAAATACAATGCAACACATAACACACAAACTCTATAAATGTCCCAGGGTCGCTACACTATAGACTCTAGAGTTTCTGGTATAAAGGCTGGGACGAATTTCAAATGATAAATATGTACACTTTATGTTGAAAGTATACTGTCGCGATTTCCATTGAAACGAATTGCGCGGTGACTAGTCTTCACAACGAGAGCTGGTAGGTTGTGAAAAATGTGGTATAAAGGCTGGGACGAATTTCGAATTATAAATATGTACAATGCATCCTTTAAATACGTCCATGCAACAGATGGCCAATGTGAATAATAGATAGCTCGCTCACTAAGCCCATTTGTTTTTTCCCCATTAAACCTGTTGATTTCTGTCTCTCATTGACTAAAATTCAACAAGAGCGTCCTAGACTCAGTCCTAGAACAGCATACGATTGGCTGGCTCTCGTGTGCCGTGACGTCTCTCAGTCGGTCCCTCCTCAACACTCACACAGTGAGTGAACGAACTGTCAGCGAGTCAGCGTCTAGTGGGTCTGGGAGGAGTCGAGTCTGAGAACGAACGAGGCGAATGAGACGAACGAGGCGAGCAAGACGAACGAGGCGAACGAGACGAACGAGAGAGAGAGGAACCAGTTCAGTTCGTTCGTCTTAACAATTCGTTCATTCGAACTGATTCGTTCGCGAACGAGTCAACACTACTGTCCACTAGAGGGCGACCCAGGGGATTCACCCCCAGTATTCTCGCCTGCCACTTCATACATGATTGAATATCACAGCAGTGTCTACAAAGATCTCCCGGGGAGGGGAAGTCACTCCAGCGCAGAGATTAACGAGGTGGGGGCGGAGCTTGTAGAGAAGAACGCAAAACCGTTCAGCAGGTCAAATAGAAACTAGTGCAAGTGAACCCGGAAAGGGTTGACCCTTGTGCCCTGACCTGAGGAGACCACAATAGAAACCTGACCTTAGTAGACCACGATAGAAACCTGACCTCAATAGACCACGATAGAAACCTGACCTTAGTAGACCACAATAGAAACCTGACCTTAGTAGACCACAATAGAAAGCTGACCTTAGTAGACCACGATAGAAACCTGACCTCAATAGACCACAATAGAAACCTGACCTCGGTAGACCACAATAGAAACATGACCTCAATAGACCACAATAGAAACCTGACCTTAGTTGTCATGATTTACCCCTGGTTTTCCCATTCACCTGCCTGCCCTCCTGATCACTCCCAATTATCAGTCCTTTCCTCTATATATCAGTCTATATCAGTCCTTTCCTCCCAAACATTCCCTGCCAGATTGTCTCTTGTGTTTCACAGTGCTTTCCCGCGATTTGAATCCTGATCTACCACCTATCCTGCCTGCTCCTGATCCTCGCCTGTCTGACTATCCTGCCTGCTCCTGATCCCCGCCTGTCTGACTACCCTGCCTGCTCCTGACCCCCGCCTGTCTGACTATTCTGCCGGTTCCTGATCCCCGCCTGTCTGACTATCCTGCCTGCTCCTGACCCCCGCCTGTCTGACTATCCTGCCTGCTCCTGATCCCCGCCTGTCTGACTATCCTGCCTGCCGATCCTGAATCCGAATAAACGATTGACACTGTTCCACGCTCTTCGCCCGTCTGTGCACTTGGGTTCAGCCAAACGCTCACGTTACATTAGTAGACCACAATAGAAACATGGCCTCAATAGACCACAATAGAAACCTGACCTTAGTAGGCCGCAATAGAAACATGCCCTCAGTAGACCACAATAGAAACATGACCTCAGTAGACCACACTAGAAACATGACCTCAGTAGACCACAATAGAAACCTGACCTTGGTAGACCACAATAGAAACATGGCCTCAGTAGACCACAATAGAAACCTGACCTCAATAGAGCACAATAGAAACCTGACCTTAGTAGACCACAATAGAAACCTGAGCTTAGTAGACCACGATAGAAACATGACCTTAGTAGTAGACCGCAATAGAAACATGCCCTCAGTAGACCACAATAGAAAGATGACCTCAGTAGACCACAATAGAAACCTGACCTTGGTAGACCACAATAGAAACATGGCCTCAGTAGACCACAATAGAAACCTTGTGACCACAATAGTTGACCCTTGTGCCCTGACCTGAGGAGACCACAATAGAAACCTGACCTTAGTAGACCACGATAGAAACCTGACCTCAATAGACCACGATAGAAACCTGACCTCAGTAGACCACAATAGAAACCTGACCTTAGTAGACCACAATACAAACCTGACCTTAGTAGACCACAATAGAAACCTGACCTTAGTAGACCACAATATAAACCTGACCTTATAAGACCACAATAGAAACCTGACCTCAGTAGACCACAATAGAAACCTGACCTCAGTAGACCACAATGGAAACCTTACCTTAGTAGACGTAAACACATCCAACAACCTTTCAACTCTTAAAGAGTGTATTTACTGTATCTACGACACAGAGAACAGAAAGGAGGAACCGTTCTCCACTCATGAACACAAACAAATTCTGCGGACCCTCTTTGTTCCGCTCAGCCTCCAGATGATCCAGGTCTACGCTTTTCTCACAGATCCAGTGGTGCAGTCTGTAACACGGTTCTTCGGACCAGCCATCCTCCCCTGCCACGACACAGTCTCTGGTTCCGCCGTCATCGCGTGGTTTGATGTGTCTCCAACTGAGAACCACGAGGAGGAGACAGAGGAGGTCACTCTGTCACTCTCAGAGAAGAGATGCTGCTGAATAGAGTCTTCAGCCTTACCTTGAGGTCATGGGGGTACCATCCACCCACTTGAAGGTCCCCTCTGTCTCTCGATCACTCAGTCCAATCCAGGATGGACCCATCAATCTGCTGACAAACACCTGTTTCCAAAGGTAATAGCATCTGTTGTTATGACAACACAGATGAACACACACACAAACACATACTCAGTCACACACACACACACACTCTCTCCCTCTCTCTTTCTCACACCCACACAATGTCTCTCACTCACACAATGTGTCTCTCACTCACTCACACACACACACACACACACACACACACACACACACACACACACACAAAAAAAAAGATTTCTATTGTAAAATGACGAATTTTTACTCGGAAAAGTGACTCTTGTGGCAGGACAAATGAAAGGTTAATGTACCTATCCGAGGGACAAGGCCTCATCAAAAAAGTTAATGTCACACACACACACACACACACACACACACACAAACGCACACACACACCAGTTCTTCTCTGCTGTTGATGACCACCAGGTCTGCCTTCCTCTGCAGACAGTCTTCTCTACTGGCCCTCCAGCCCTTCTTAGTAGTAGAAATAAGGTAGAAACTCTTGTCGTGAAGCATCCAGCCCTGAAGTGTCAATTCATCTGTTGAATGTAAAAGAAAATCCTGAACATACAGAACTGCTTATCTTACGGTCTTTGTTACTGACACACAACCCTGAGACCTGACCTTAACAGACCACATAGAAGCATGACCTTAATAGACGACAATAGAAACCTGACCTTAGTAGACCACAATATGAATCACAAAAGCAGAGGGTGTTTTTGAAATGAATGTTAATGACACGATTGATTTAATAACTTGGATAAAACCCTCACCGAGTTCATCCAGTAAGTGCTCTCTCCCCTCCCTCCAGGGTGACGGTGAGTCTAGGACAGGACAGAGGAATACAGAAGATATGAGCTCTAAAACAGAACAACATCGTCTCTAAACATCACAGGACCCACAGCCAACCAAACACAAAGTCCATAATGTTAATACTAATTAAAATAGCAATAACTACAGTTATCAATATCATTATCGTTGCTATTGTTACAATTATTCATATTAGTAACAACGCCGGTAAACGAACCCCTCGAAACCCCCCTTATATATTAAATTATATAATATTATATACTATTATATATAGAGCTCCGGGAGTGCAAACGGCAACAATCCCTTTCTCCTCCATGCTGCGGTTCAACCCGGACTGCACTGCAGGGAACGGTTGGCGGGTTGAACACTGGTTGGCTGTTACGTTACGTCCCTCAGTGGCCACGCTATTGAACGCTGATTGGCTGTTACGTTACGTCCATCAGTGGCCACACTATTGAACGCTGATTGGCTTTTACATTACGTCCCTCAGTGGCCACGCTATTGAACGCTGATTGGCTGTTACGTTACGTCCCTCAGTGGCCACGCTATAGAACGCTGATTGGCTGTTACGTAACGTCACTCAGTGGTCACGCTGTTGAACACTGATGGCTGTCTTTGCTGCCCACAGCGGGCTGCTGTCAGTCTACTTAAGATTGACGTGGAAGTGGAAGGACCAGAGACGTCGGAGAACCCGACGCAGTCGTTTGTGATTCATAATATCGTCTGGAGGTGCACACAGCTTTTGGCCGTGATAATATGTATTATATAATATAGATTTCTATGTATTATATGATATTATTTAGATATAGAGCTCCAGGACTGTAACGCAAGTGTTGTACACTTCCTTGTTATTTGGATAACCCTTCTGCTGTTGGTGTTGTGGCGCATAACACGTCGGACTCTCGTCTCTGGTATTTCCACAACGAGACTCGTAGTGGGGGTTATCTCAGCCATGGTTGAGAGAAATTGGGGGAAAGGAACTTTGGCTTTTCCCCCTGAAGTACATGAACCACGACATGGAGGAGAAAGGGATTGTTGCCCGTGAATGTCTCCCGCTTGAGCCCCACTTCCCGCTGCCGAGGGACCACCGCCTCGGCGCTGCAGGAGGCGGTGGTGGACAACCGCGGTCAACAATCCCTTTCTCCTCCATGTCGTGGTTCAGTCTACTTCAGATTGATGTGGACGTGGAAGAACCAGAGACGTCGGAGAACCCGACGCGGCCGTTTAAGATTCATAATATCGTCTGGAGGCTCACACAGCTTTTGGCCCTGATAATATATATTATATGATTTAGATATCTACGTATAATGTGATATTATTTAAAAATAGAGCTCCAGGACTCCCGCCGGAGCATGTAAATATTCTAGAGTTTTCTAGAATATTTACATAACACGGCCAAATGCTGTGTGCGCCTCGCCATTGCGATACATCCACTGTAAACAGAGCGCATGGTACCATGGCCGCAAGCTGCTCAGGGCCACACCCCCACCGTCCACCTTGACCCGCCTCTCTCCTCCTCATTTGCATTAAAGCTGCAGACACCGAAATGGCGCGTTTGGGGAAAGCTCAATGTGCAACTGGCTCGTAGTGGCTGTAATTCAGCACCACGGCTGAATTTTGGGAACGTCTTTAAATACTGTGTTTGGGGCCCACTAATATCTATATTAAAGCATCCACAAAGTAGCATGCCATGGGACCTTTAATTTCCCATAGCACAAACACTGGGACAAATGCAGTTGATTTCTTGTTTAAACAGGGTGAGAAAACAGGGAGTGGAAGGACGGGACCATGTAATGTTCAGCTAACTGTTGGGTTACAGGGGTAATTGTTCAATGGAAAGTGTAGTATACTATGCATGCAAATCAATCATTCAATAGCTTTTACTGTTATTCAGGGCTCAAAGTGTATTGATACTTAAAAAATGCACGGCAACTACTATTGGTTAGTTGAAAATAATAATAACAAACAGCTGAAAATTGTGTTCAAGTAACAACAGCTAAGGCAGCAACCTACCTAACTATAGTGAACTAAAGCACGGGCTTGTGTGGGGGAGGGGGAGGGGTTGTGAGGGCAAGATTGCAGATTGTACATTGACTACCTGACGTGGGAGATGGTTTTTTTTGTTAACAGAAGAATGCGTCATTGAGATTAAACATCTCTTCAAGTGATCTGGCCAAGACAGGCAGCAGTAGCCTACAGTCACACATAGCCTGCACATGAAACATAAGAAAAATATAACAACTAAAACAGTCGGCAGGGGGGGAGGGGGGATTTCTATATCGCAAGACATTTTGGGAGGCTCAGAAGGTGGATAATGCTTAAAGAAAAATAACGTTTTGCAAAAAAGTGCCTATGATAGACATAAGGCTCAGGTGGGAGAGTGTGTCGACGGCGGGGCTGTTATCTCAATCTTGCCGTTGTCTTGAAACATCTGCATCAGCGTGTGTGCAGTGTGTGTATGCACGTGCATGTGTGTGCGTGCGTGTGTGCATGTGTGTGTGGTGTGTGTGTATGCGGTGTCCTGCGCTGCCCTTGTCTTGAAACGTCTGCATCAGCGCGCCCGTGTGTGCAGTGTGTGTCCGTGTGCGTGTGTGGTCGTGCACGTGTGTGTGGATTGTGTGCGTGCGGTGTGTGTGTGCTAACCCTATTATTATCACTGAATCTAACAAAAACAATATGTATCATTATCATTGCTGTTATTACAGTCATTAATATGATTATACTGTATTGTAATTCTATTCAGGATGATATGATTTAGACTCACTGAAGCGCAGGGAGATGAGGAGAATACTCAGCAGTCCGATGCTCACAATGACGATGATGTGAAACCATAGAGCTGTTCAGGAGTAGGACACACACACACACACACACACACACACACACACACACACACACACACACACACACACACACACGGTCATTTTGGCTAAAAAAGTTATTATTTCTTTTAAATACTCTATATAGGGGCATCTACCAAATCTTCTCTTCCTGGTCTCCTCCTGGTCCAAAGACGTGTCCTCAGGTTCCTCAGAGAGTCCAGGGTCCGGTTCAGAGATGGTGACCATTGTTTCTCTCTGACGTCTTCCACGGCTTCTGAGCTTACCCTTCTTCTTTGCTCTATCAACTGGAAAAACAACGTCACTTGTTTTCATTCTGACCAATTATCAGCTTGCAATCTGATACCATCAGTGTAAGGAAATGTTTTTCTTCTACTACATACAGACTCACAAACTCACTCAAGCACACACACACGGACACACAGAGTAATGTACACACAGATATATTCACACTGCGTGGCTGTCATTCACAGTCCAGACTCCCTACGGTCTGCAGAATCCCTCCCCGTCTTGAAGAAACACCAGAAGACCTCTACTGAGGACACCTCAGTAAGTGATGACTGGTACTGTGGCTCTCGTGTTTAGAACACACTTAAGCAGAGCAAGTACTGGTCTCTAGCATACATGTTATTATTCCCTCATTATTGACATATATGCACACATAGTTTACAGTAATACACACAGAAATACATACGTACACACACAGTAATCGAGGGGGGACAACATGTGGCCTGCGTGTCACCACGGTCTTTCACATCGGCCCACGCAGAAAATATGAGGACATGTATTGTGGGATAATTTGAGATATGTTCATATTAATGACAAACTTTATATAATTATGTTAAATTCATAAGTACACCTGATATCACTTCAGTTAGATGAGCAGCCTTTATTAAAGCACTAAATTGTTGATTAAATAAACCATTGTCACTCTAATGTCACGTTGAACTACAATTAATAATAAGTAATGAAAAAACTAAACTTGTGTTCTGCTCCCTAAAGTTCCTCTGCACTCTGTTCCACGTATATAACAAACGTATATCATGAAACACACAACTACTTGAGATGCCTATCAATAGTCCGTAACTCATGGGCGTAATCACAAGTCAAGTAAGGCTAATGTGAGCTTTTTGTCTCGAACAAACACATGTCGTTATTTAGGAGAATAAATCTGTCCATACGGTCGCTGGTTCATCAGGTCGGTCCATTTGGCTGAAAACGTTTTCTAAAAGTACATTTTAAATGTATGCAGATGAAAACACGTTTTTTTTTACTGGATAATTTATTTTAAATCCTCTCTAAAGGGCACCTACCAAATCTTCTCTTCCTGTGCTTCCTCCGGTCCAAAGACGTGTCCTCAGGTTCCTCAGAGATTCCAGGGTCCGGTTCAGAGATGTTAACCATGGTTCCTCCCTAACAGCTTCCAATATGTCTGCTCTCAGGAGTCAGCTCTGCTATATCAGCTGGAAAAACCACCTCACATGTTTTAATTCTGACCAATCTGACACTCTGTCAGGAAGTGACAGTGTTTTTCTTCTACTCTTATCAGATGTCTTCAGTTGACACACAGACTCACGGACACATGCAAACACAAACACACACACACACAAGGTTATTTTGATTGAATATAAAGATACAACATACGTAGGTATAATATAGCAGATAGCGTAGTGGACATGTCTAGGAGTCCACTACAGATTTGTATTCATATTTGAATACAACTTAACTCACCACATTATGGGAACGGCAGAATCCGTTTGTTTTGCTGATGTTGCCTGTGTGTGTGTGTGTGTGTGTGTGTGTGTGTGTGTGTGTGTGTGTGTGTGTGTGTGTGTGTGTGTGTGAAACATATTGTGTGTGTGAGTGAGTGAGTGAGTGAGTGAGTGAGTGAGTGGATTTAAACAGTTATTGCTCAGAGGTGGTGTGATTGAGAGGAGGGTTATGGCTGTTTTAGTGATGTGGTTGGTGTGAATGATTGCAACTGTTTGTTCGTCTGAATTCTGCATTCACCGTTCGCATACAACATGAAAAAATATTCCTATTGTAAAATGACGAATTTTTACTCGGAAAGGTGACTTTTGTGGCAGGACAAGGGAAAGGTTAATGAACTTATCCGAGGGACAAGGACTCATCAAAAAAGTTAATGTCACACAAACACACACACACACACACACACACACACACACACACACACACACCTTTGCTGTTCTGCAAGCTGTGATGGACACCTGTAGACCAACAGTATTCTCAATTCAGTCCATGCTAATTTGATTAAAAGTAAATATTTACAAGCCAGGGCAACATATTTGTGTTCAGCTGTCTGGCTCTGTTGGAGGAAACTGGAATAGATCTCACCGAACCTGATAATCTTAACCAGGTCTATTCAACGAGCCATTTTGTTTTGCAAGAGAATATCGTCAAACTATCATCATTACCCTTTATAGTAAGGCTAATATAGTTATTGGAATGAAGGATAATAAAAAAATCAAGCTGTTGACGAATATTTTATTAAACCTTCATTATAAGGCTTACATAATAATAGTAATGAAGAAACTTATTTATCTTCAGATCTTCATTTCTTGCTTTGCACCGCTGCATCTACAGATACGTAGAGCTAAAGGATGCTACACCCTGAGTCTTGTTATCTGTGGTCTGTGTGTGTGTGTGTGTGTGTGTGTGTGTGTGTGTGTGTGTGTGTGTGTGTGTGTGTGTGTGCGTAGTGTTGTGTTTTTTTCCATGTCATCATAATAATTATTGAGTGTATTTATATTCTCAGCCAGGGCAACATGTCTGTATTTGGCGGGATGGCTCTGTGGGGGAAACTCCCCGGCCGTCCGAGCAGCCTTGAAACACCACATCCCCATCAGGTCAAACAGTTTAGAACGCCCTGGACCAGAGATCTGAAGGGCTTCGCAGGCCGCTTCTTAAAGGACGACCCTGACCCTAGCCCCCCAAAGGGCAGGGAAACCCCCCCTAATATCAGGGACCCTGGAGAAGGAACCCTGAAGAGGGATCCCTCTCCAGGGACGGTAGGAGTGCAATAGGAGCCAGAATAATTTGCAGACGTAATGGTAGCATAACAACTGCTATCTGAGAGATATCCTCTATCCATCCCTATCTCCTGTCTATATAGTACAACACTTAAAAGCTGATGCTTTAGTTCTTTCATGATTTTTTTTTATATGTACTTAAAGGATTCTTCCACTTTTAGTGTACATCTTCATCGTTGAAGGCACTGACTGTAACTTGAATCAAAGCACTTACTGACCAACTTTACACAGGAGAGAGAGAGAGAGAGAGAGAGAGAGAGAGAGAGAGAGAGAGAGAGAGAGAGAGAGAGAGAGAGAGAGAGAGAGAGAGAGGGTTCTCATTAGACTTGAAAACCAACCTGGGGCTAGGGGAGGCTGCACACCTGTTGCTCGTTGACCAATCAGTGGTCAGCAGGTTAACGTACGCTCACCCTGATCCACAGTGTCGTCCAATCACAGGGAGAGGGTTGGGCTCACAGAGGGAATATTGCATTGGGAATCTGGAATTAGGAAGAGTGTGTGTGTAAGTTGTGTGTGAGATAGAGTGTGTGTGAGCGTGTTTGTGTGTGCAGTGAGTGAGTGAGTGCGTGAGTGAGTGAGTCAGTGACTGAGTGAGAGGATTTAAACAGTTATTGCTCAGAGGTGGTGTGATTGAGAGGAGGGATATGGCTGTTAGTAGCTAGTGATGAGGTTGACATGGTGTGAATGATTGCAACTGTTTGTTCGTCTGAATTCTGCATTCTCCGTCCGCAAACAACATGAAAAATTATTACTATTGTAAAATGACAAATATTTACTCGGAAAAGTGACTTTTGTGCCTGGACGAGTGAAATTTAAATGTACTCATCCCAGGAACAAGGCCTCATGAAAAAGTTAATGTTGACACACACACACACACCTTTGCTGTTCTGTAAGCTGTGATGGCCACTTGCAGACTAACGCTATTCTCAATTCAGTCCATACTCATTTTATTTAAAGTGAAATATTTACAGGCCAGGGCAACATGTTTGTGATGGCTGTATGGCTCTGTTGGGGGAAACTGGAATAGATCTCAGCGATCTTCTTTTCCTCCTTTGCACCGCTGCGTCTCCAGATACGTAGAGCTTCAGGACTCTACAGCCTGAGTCTTGTTATCTGTGTGTGTGTGTGTGTGTGTGTGTGTGTGTGTGTGTGTGTGTGTGTGTGTGTGTGTGTGAGCCCCTCTCTCTCTACACATCAGCTAAAGACATTCTAAGAGACCCTCCACCAACCTACCGGTCGGACCAGCAGCGTCCCACCTCTCCACCACACACTCAAGGAGTCTCCATTTGATCATTTATCTGTTATTATTTATTATCCATAGGCTCTATTGTAGTGCATTTGTTTATTTTCTCTCATTTTATGATTTAACCTAAACAGCCTATGACACAATTTGTTTATTTATTATTAACAGTATCTGTTTTCAATGCAAGTTTCAGTTTCCCCTAATTATACTATGCTTTACATCTCTTCTGTTGTGTTTTGTTAGCGCCCACCCCCCCCCCCCCCCCCTTTCTTTTGAATTATTCTTGGCCTGTCTGATTTGAATCAAATGACCAACTCTTCCAATAATCGATTTAGGGTATTAGGGACTAACCCCACTGGACCACATAGACCTCCTCCATTAAGGGTTATCCCTGTTGGAACAAACACAATAATTAATACAGACCTCCAATTAATAAAATCCTATTTTAAACTACTACAGGCCATCCACCATGCAGAGATGTTGGAGGAAGCCCTCTTCAAAGGGGCCCCTCTACTAGGGACGGCAAAGAAGGTCGCCTACTGAACAGCTTTCATAAAGCCAGTGCTCCTAATGACACTGTACTGTCTCAGATCAAGGATAACACCATCAGCTGGATGAACAACAACCTCCACCTTCCAGAGGAGCGCTGAGATCCAAAGGGACCTCAGCATTGGCTTAGGGCCTTCTAACAGTGAGGCTTCAGACAGAGCCCTCAGGGGGGCCCACCAGCGGTACGGCAGACGCCTCACTGCGTCTTCTATCCCCCCACTACGCTCTCTATTGAGCACCTCGCCACCGCCTGCTCCCCCGCTACTCATCGGGTAGCATGGCTTTCCCACCGCTCCCTATACGACCGCAGGTCACCCTGGCTCCTTTTAAGAACCAGAACACACTAACGTTACCGTCTAGGCCTTCCACCATCCCCTCTCTGTTCCCTCCCATCCCTTTCCCTTAATCCGACCCGTTACTTCCCTCCTCCCTCCACAGTCCTACCTGACCTTCAACCACCTCGACCTGACCGCCCTCCTCTACCACAATACCTCCCAGTAACTAGGCCACGCCCGCCTCCTGTCATCCCAGTACGGACCACCACCATAGAGGACCCACGTCCTCCCCAGCCCACCTGTGCCTCGGTGGTGGTACTCTTAAGCTACCCACACCAGCCCCTCTGCCCTGAACCCCGGCTCTTACCTCCTTACCCACCCAGCCTGATGGCCTCTCCCTCGGAGAGCGTCCGGCCCAGGCACCCCGTCACCCAGCGGTGGTGCTAGGGCCCAGGCACCCCGTCGCCCAGAGGTGGTGCTAGGGCCCAGGCACCCCGTCGCCCAGAGGTGGTGCTAGGGCCCAGGCACCCCGTCGCCCAGAGGTGGTGCTAGGGCCCAGGCACCCCGTCGCCCTGAGGTGGTGCTAGCGGCCTCGACCTCGTACGCAGACATCTACCTGGCTGACTGGGACCAGGCAGCTTTTCCTAAATGCTCATCACGCCTCCTGGTATATTACCGTTACCTGGATGAAATATTTGGACTCTGGGACAAATCTGAGGCAGAATTCAATAACTTTAATAATATTGTTAATTCACAACACCCCCGCATAAAATTTAAGCCCACCCTTCATCTCCAACAGGTCCCCTTCCTGGACACAGTGGTCTTCTTCACTAATGCGGTGGAGGGACAGAAAACATTTACAACTAAAGTTTACTTTAAAGACACGGACAGACATTCTTTATTATTCAGCACCAGCTATCACCCCCGACACACTTTTAGTTCCATCATTAAATCTCAACTCATCCGCTTTCACAGAATCTGTTCCCTCCCCCATCATGTGGACGAGGCCACCAAGACCCTTTTTGATGCCCTCAGACCTCCCGGCAATTCCAGCTGCTTCCTCAAGACCATCAAACGCCAAGTCGCCGTCCTCTTCCAACCGGGTCAACCAAATCTCCCTAGAAACAATAACAACCCTAACCCTAACCCTGACCGGATTAGCCAAACCTCCCTAGAAACAATAACAACCCTAACCCCAACCGGGTGATCAAACCTCCCTAGAAACAATAACAACCCTAACCCTAATCGGGTCAGCCAAACCTCCCTAGAAACAATAACAACACTAAACCTAACCCTAACCAGGCAGCCAATCCTCCCTAGAAACAATAACAAGCCTTACCCTAACCCTAACTGGGTCAGCCAAACCTCCCTAGAAACAAGAACAACCCTAACCCTAACCCTATTCGGGTCAGCCAAACCTCGAGAAAATGACTTCACTAGAAACAATAACAACCCTAACCATAACCGGGTCAGCCAAACCTCCCTAGAAACAATAACAACCCTAACCCTAACCCTAACCGGGTCAGCCAAACCTCCCTACAAAACAATAACAAACCTAACCCTAACCGGGTCAACCAAACCTCCCTAGAAACAATAACAACCCCAACCCTAACCGGGTCAAACAAACCTCCCTAGAAACAATAACAACCCCAACCCTAACCAGGTCAGCCAAACCTCCCTAGATACAATAACAACCCTAACACTAACCCTAACCAGGCCAGCCAAACCTCCCTAGAAACAATTACAACCCTAACCCTAACCGGGTCAGCCAAACCTCCCTAGAAACTGTGGCAACCCCAGTGGCTGGGGGCTGGGTTTCCCAATAAAGGATGCGCAAGCCTGGTGTCGGAACGAGGGTTTTTATTGAAGGACCGCTCAGGGGAGTAAGGAAAATCAACTAAGGTGACTTCCGCTATGGGGAAAAGGGGGGGGGGTAGGGTCTCCGGCCAGGCCGGTGATGAGGGTAAAGTGGTGTCCGAGGAGGTAATAACGGAGTTTCTCCAGGGCCCACTTGATCGCCAGCACCTCCTTCTCTACGGTGGAGTACGCCCTCTCGCTGGCCAGAAGTTTCCGGCTGATGAAAGATACGGGGTGCTCTTCTCCTGACCGGACCTGGGACAGGACCGCTCCCAGTCCCACCTCAGACGCGTCAGTCTGAACCACGAAGGGGAGATTGAAGTTGGGGGTGATCAGCAGTGGCTCGGTGCATAGGGCTTGTTGTAGGCGCGAGAAGGTGTCCTCGATCTCGTCCGTCCAGGCCACTCTGTTGGATAGAGCCCTACGCGTTAGCTCGTGGAAGGGGCTGGCCAGTGTGGCGAAGTTGGGGATGAATCGTTGGTAATAGCCAACGAGTCCCAGAAAAGACTTCACTTGCTTATTGGTTTGCGGTCTGGGCCAGGTCCGGATGGTCTGCACCTTTCCGTCTTGGGGTCTTACACTGCCCCTCCCTACTCGATAGCCCAGATAGGAGGCCTCTTCCAGGCCCAGGTGGCACTTTTTTGGGTTGGCTGTGAGGCTGGCTGTGAGGAGCGCTCCCAAAACGGCTCGGAGGTGGTGCAGATGCAGGGCCCAGGTGCTGCTATGTATCACGATGTCATCGATGTATGCGGCGGCGTACTCCCTGTGGGGCCGCAGGACCCGGTCCATCATCCTCTGGAAGGTCGCAGGTGCCCCATGCACCCCGAACTGGAGGACGGTATACTGGTAGAGCCCGTCGGATGTGGCGAACGCCGTCTTCTCCCGGGCCCTCTGGCTGAGGGGGACCTGCCAATATCCCTTGGTGAGGTCCAGGGTGGATATGAACCTGGCCGAGCCCAGTTGCTCTATCAATTCGTCCACCCGGGGCATGGGGTACGCGTCAAATGCTGACACTTCATTCAGTTTGCGGAAGTCATTGCAGAACCTATAAGTCCCGTCTGGCTTGGGTACCAGAACCACCGGGCTGGACCAAGCGCTGTGGGACCCCTCGATGACCCCCATCTGCAGCATGCTGGCGACCTCTTCCCTGATGGGAGGAACGGCGTGCCTCCGGGACCCTGTAGGGGCAGAGGCGGAGTCGGACTCCCGGTTCCGTCCGGATGTCGTGGCTGGTTAGGGTAGTCCTCCCGGGTCGCGCGGAGAAGACGTCGAGATGCTGGATCACCATCTACCGCATGTCCTGGGTCTGGCTCGGGCTCAGCGACTCCCCCACTTGGACCTCGGGGAGGGGTAGACGAGCGGACAGTGTCAGGAGAGCCGGATCCCGGGGGCCAGTCAGTGCTTGCCATCGTTTTAGCAGGTTGACGTGGTACAACTGGACGGACTTGCGTCTTCCTGGTTGCCGGACCCGATAATTGATGTCGCCGACCCGGTCGATGATTTCGTATGGCCCCTGCCATTTAGCCAGGAACTTGCACTCGGAGGTCGGGACGAGGACCTGGTCGCCCGGGTTGAAGGTGCGCATTTGGGCTCCCCGGTTGTACACCCGGGCCTGGGCTTGTTGGGCTCGTCCAAGGTGTTCCCGGACCAGGGGCCAGATCTGTGCCATCCGGCCTCGCACCTGTTCCACGTGTTCGATGACAGTGCGTAGCGGGGAGGGTTGGTTCTCCCAGGCGTCCCTTGCGATGTCGAGGAGCCCTCGGTCGTCTGCCATTGAGTAGCTCGAAGGGAGAGAAGCCAGTGGAAGCCTGGGGTGCATCCCGGATAGCGAATAGTACGTGTGGAAGTAGCTGGTCCCAGTTTTTCCCATCCAATTCCATCACTTTCTTCAGCATGGTTTTCAAGGTCCGATTGAACCTCTCCACGAGACCGTCGGTCTGGGGGTGGTAGACGGGGGTCCGGAGGTGGCGGACCTGCAGCATGCTGAGCAGTCTTTTTATTACTCGGGACATAAAACAGGTGCCCTGGTCTGTCAACAATGACCAGTATGTAGCGGTGTCCTCTGCTCATCGGGGGCAGGGGGCCTATGATATCTAGCGCTAGTCTATCAAAGGGGACTTCTATCAGCGGCATGGGGATGAGGGGGTTTCGTGCTATGGGTCTCGGGGCAGTGCGTTGACACTCGGGGCAGGCCCGGCAGTAGTCCTCGACATCCATTTTTACCCCAGGCCAATAAAACCTATTCAGGATCCTGTCCCTTGTTTTATCCATCCCCAGATGTGCCCCCAGGAGGTGAGTGTGGGCCATATACAGGATATTGCTCACGTATGCTCGTGGCACTACCAATTGTTCCGTCTCTTCTCCTCCTCTCTGCACTACCCTGAGCAGTAATCCCCCCCGTGTGCTGAAGAGTGGGTAGTGCCGACTTCTCACCGAGTCCCTGGATACGCCATCATGGACCTGCACGTGTCCCCAGGCATGGTAAAGGGTGTCGTCCTCCAGTTGGGCGGTGGCGAACCGTCCGCCCCTGTCCGTACGTCCCTCGACAGCGAGGGGTACCTCCGAGAAATCGATGAGGTCCGGGCTCTCTCTCTCCTCCGGTGGGGGCGTCTGTTCGGAGGCGGTCATCGTGTCTGGGGTCCCCCGGGGAATGGAGTCCGTGGACGAGGCGTGTAGTTGGCGTCCCGTCCCTCTCGTAGGTCTTCGGGGGGACTCGTCGCCGTCGGACAGGGAGGGCGGTGGCTGGGCTGCCATGTAGACAGGCCGGCTACGCAACCGGCGTGGTCGTACCCAGAGTGATGGTGCCTGGGGACGTGGGGACTCCGTTGCCCGTCCGCGTCGCTCGACCCGCATCTCGCCTCCTCTGGAAGGGGGATCTGTTCCTTGGCACAGCCGCTGGGTGACTTGGTGGTTTTCTAGCAGCTCAATGAGGTCGTTCACTGTTTGGGGTTGCTTCCCTGAGCCCCAGCGCTTGGCTCCGGGAGGCAGGGATCGGATGCATCGATCTATTACGAGCCGGTCCAGCCAAGGGGGTCCGTCTCCTTCCATAAGCCACCGCTCGGCTAGGCGGATGAGGTGTGAGATTTGGCTTCTCACTGAGCCGAGCGGGTCATATATCTACTCATGGTAGCGTTGCGCCTGGGCTGGGAGACTGTGTCCATAGTGGGCCAGGATGGCCCGCTTGAGCGTGGGATAGTGCCCTGCCTGAAGCGGGGGGAGATCCCGGTAGGCCCGTTGGGCTTCCCCGGTCAGGAAGGGTGCCAAAATGTCGCCCCACTGTTCTGCAGGCCACCGTTCACGCTCCGCAGTACGCTTGTATATCTCGAGGTACGCCTCGACGTCATCATCCGGTCCCATCTTGGTCAGCCGCTTCGTGGGTGCGGCGTAGGCAGGTAGTTGCAGGTAGTTGCGGGTTGCTCCCCTGGCTGCATCATGGTGTGGTTTTGAGGGTTTTCAGCCAAAGAATCGTGTTGCCTGCATTCTCCACCACTGTGGCAACCCCAGTGGCTGGGGGCTGAGTTTCCCAATAAAGGATGCGCAAGCCTGGTGTCGGAACGAGGGTTTTTATTGAAGGACCGCTCAGGGGAATAAGGAAAATCATACATCAACTAAGGTGACTTCCGCTATGAGGAAAAGGGGAGGGGTAGGGTCTCCGGCCAGGCCCGTCTTGGTGTCCGGCGTGAATGCTGCTCCCGGCGTCCTCCCGCTATTCCTGGGGGAAGGTATTCCATGAGTTAGGGCAACAGCATGTCGGTCTCACCTCTGCGTCTCTCTTCCCTTGACTGCCGTGTGCTCGGCCTTTAATACCCTCCTGCCGCCGCCTTCCCCCAGGTGATCTCACTCCCCCTGATCGTCTGTGCCAGCTTGATAGCTGGGCAGTTACAGCCGTGTTGAAAGGGATGTATCTCCCTTGCACTACTTGTCCATGGAGGGGGCGCTGTTAATAATAGTAGTTATTATAATGAATATAATATTATATATATATATATATATATATATATATATATATACTATTATATTTAATGAGCCTCCTCAGGAAGTCAAGCCGGCTCAGGCCCTTCTTACAAACGGCCTCTCTATTAGTGGACCAGCCCAGTTTATTCTCTAGTGAAAATAATTGAAGTCTTGTTAACATTACATTGACATAGAAAGGGTTTCCAAAAAAGTGAAAAACACAACACCGCTGTCTTTTCTTAAACTCATTTATTTGAGAAAAAAACAAAGGGCTTAAACGTTGAGCTAACATTGCTACTGCAGGGAAAGGGCATGCATAAAATGTGCACTGCATGTGAAACATTCCGTAATGATATATGGGACAATTGTAATCACCAGACTTAAGGACGAGCAAATGTATTGCCACATAAGCAGCTATAACAAAAAACAAACAAATAAATAAATGAAGGAGTAAATGAATAAACAAGTGTTACGGTAGGGTAGCGTATGCTTAGGGTTACGGCCAGTACTGATGTCACACAGAGGGGGCGGTGTTGAGGTGCTCATCACAGGTAAGTAGCAACAGCTGAGTGGGCAGGGGGCGCTGGGAGTTTAGAGACTGAGTGGAGAGTGCCTGGTTTCATCAGGTGAGAGGGGTGCATGAAAGTAACCCGATGGACACACGTTGCTTGGCGACTTAAATGAGAGAACACTTTTGGGATATATATATATATATATATATATATATATATATATATATATATATACACACCGTGAATTAAAAGGCTGGATCAAAGCGCTGGCTGGTCACCTGCAGACTAGGTGCCGGTGCGGCGGAGCTGTTCCCCTACGACGGCTGTGGACCTGTGGTGAGTACCTCGCACCTAGCCCCCTAGATAGGTTAGATTGAACTCACCCAGGGAAAGATTAAGAACAATACTCAAGCTAAGCACACCACGTAGGGACAGACTTAGGTTACGGGCTGTCTACCCAGGTTAATAGCGAGCGCGGTAGGTCAGATCGTAACAACAAGTAAATGCTTAAGACAGAGACAAGAGGAGGGAAGTCAAGTCTGTTGGGCTGCTGCTGCTGGACAGAAAACCTTCAGCCACTCGGCCCTTTGTGCAATAGTTTGGACATGCCTACAGAACAAAAAACAAAGGGCATGTCCACGATGAAACTCTAAAGAACTTTACTTCTGCTAATAATAGTGTTTGGGTTGATTGCATTTCCATTTGATTTGAGGTCAAAATCACTGCTGGTGGTTTGTGAGTGTAGGACCAATGGTTGTTGTTACTTCATGAGGTGGGTGCAATGGTTTGTCTCGTCCACTAGATCAGTGTATCTCAAACTTTTTCAGACCAAGGACCACTTAACCCATAAAAAAACACTCAAGGACCACCTAACTCAAAATAGCCCCAAAACAATATGCCAGTTGTTCTCAGTTTCCCATCTGATGCAATGTCCACAAGGCTGTCAACCTCTTTTGGTGAAAGTTCGGAACTGACTTGCTCAATGTACGTTTTGTCCCCAAATGGATTTCTGATCCACTCAAAGCTTGTCTAATTCTGGGAAATATATTCCCAGCTGCAAGTGGAGGTCTTGCAGATGTTGCTTGAAGGATGCAACTGTGCTCCTATCCATGTCCTCTCCAGCAGTGAGGATAAAATCAGCAAGTGTGGGAAAACTGTTGAATTCTCCGCGATCAAGACGGCCACCCCATAATTCCATTTTCATGTGTGTGGCTTTCATTTTGTCTTGGACATTGAAGATGGTGACGGTCTTCCATTGCAGCGCCACATTCAAAGTATTGAGAGCGCTGAAAACATCAGCCAAGTATGCCGACTTTGCGAGCCACTGGAAATCATGCATTCTGTCATACAGTTCATCGCCGTGGTGCATTAATAACATTACCGCGTCTCGCAGTTCAAAGAGACGGGTGAGAACATTGCCACGCGACAGCCAGCGAACTTCAGTGTGGAACAGTAGTTTTGTGTGTTCGCTCTCCATTTCTTCACACAGAGCTTTAAAAAGACGTGTGTTCAGTGCTTTGCCTTTGATCTTGTTGACTATTTTCACAGATTCGTCCAGTACTGACTTTAGGCACTGTGGCATTTGTTTCACAGCCAGTTGTTCTCTGTGGATGCTACAGTGTGTTGCTGCTGCAGACGGCGCAACTGCGTTAACGCGCACCACAAGTCCTTTATGCTTTCCTGTCATTGCAGTTGCACCGTCGTTGCAAATGCCGACACATCTTGACCAGTCCAGATTATTCGTCATAATGAAATCATTGAGTGAGTGAAAAACTGCTTCACCTGTGGTGTGGGTCGGCAGGGAACGGCAGAAGAGAAAGTCATCATGCACTTCACAGGCATAAATATATCTCACAAAACACATCAGATTTGCGTCGTTCCCAATGTCGGTGGATTCATCCAGCTGTAGTGAGAAGAACTGGCTTTGGCGCCAACGTGTCACCAGCTGATCTTCCATGCTTTCAGCCGCTGGACGGTGTCATTGGAAAGAGGAATCCTGTTAATTTCTTTGCTGGCTTTTCCCCCAAACAATATGTTAGTCATCACCTTTGCAGCTGGTTTAACTAAATTTGCACCTATTGAATGAGGTTTTCCAGCTTTAGCGATCAAGAGGGATCAAGACTTGTATGAAGCCTCAGCAGCCTTAGCATTTTCTCTGGGTGCAAAAAACTGTGCAGCCTCTTTTATCATATGCTGCGTGAGTTTGTCGCTTTTCCGTTCAAAAAATCCAGTAAGTTTCCCCAAGTACTCCTTAGTTTCCATGTGTCGCTTCAACTTTGCAGGTTTCATTCCCTTGTTAGCTAACGTTTCATAGCACAACACACAGTGTGGTTTAGGATCCTCCTCGTCGCCAGTCCAAAAACAAAACAAACTGTATGTAGTCGCTGTGGTACCTCCGTTTCACCTTAGCGGTGGATTTTTCACGTTCATGACGAGCTGGCGGCGGGATCTGCTTTGACGACGTCGCGGGCGTTGGACCAACATCCTGGGACTCAACAACTTTTCCTGTCTAATCAGAATTTTCATCTGCTTTTCTTTTACATGACCCGGTCCTAATCCACTGATCCATTTGTAACTTGTTCGCACCATACATCCAGGCTTGACACCGCTTTGCACATTCCCACAGTTTCGGCAGCAGGGTCACACTTCATTTGAGGTAAACCGGTTGCGGTGTCGCAAACCGGTCCACTGCACTACTCAAGTCAGACAATGCCACAAAAAAATACATATATGTCACAGACAGTTTGAGAAACACTGAAATTTAAAGACTGAAATGTTAAATTTTATTCATTTATTTTTTAATTTTATTTAATTTTTATTTTTCACCTGTCACCTCGCGGACCACTAGGGGTCGCTCACGGACCACCAGTGGTCCGGGGACCACACTTTGAGAAAGTCTGCACTAGATGGAGATAAGTGACTACGGATCACAACAGTTTATCTGTGTTAAAGTCTAGGACCCACTCCTAAAGAACAATGAGATACTCCTTCAACACCTAGAGCTTTGACCTTTGACCCTGTCTGTCTGTCTGTCCGTCCGTCAGCCCGCCCACCCGTTTTTTTGTTAAACAATGAGTGAGACAACAAGAATGTGTGTGTGTGCGTGTGTGTGTGTGTGTATATATATATACAGTGGGGCAAAAAAGTATTTAGTCAGCCACCAATTGTGCAAGTTCTCCCACTTAAAAAGACGAGAGAGGCCTGTAATTTTCATCATAGGTAAACCTCAGCTATGAGAGACAAAATGAAAAAAACAAATCCAGAAAATCACAACTTCTGATTTTTTAAGAATTTATTTGCAAATTATGGTGGAAAATAAGTATTTGGTCACCTACAAACCAGCAAGATTTCTGGCTGTCACAGACCTGTAACTTCTTCTTTAAGAGGCTCCTCTGTCCTCCACTTGTTACCTGTATTAATGGCACCTGTCTGAACTCCTTATCAGTATAAAAGACACCTGTCCACAACCTCAAACAGTCACACTCCAAACTCCACTATGGCCAAGACCAAAGAGCTGTCAAAGGACACCAGAAACACAATTGTAGACCTGCACCAGGCTGGGAAGTCTGAATCTGCAATAGGTAAGCAGCTTGGTGTGAAGAAATCAACTGTGGGAGCAATTATTAGGAAATGGAATACATACAAGACCACTGATAATCTCCCTCGATCTGGGGCTCCACGCAAGATCTCACCCTGTGGGGTCAAAATGATCACAAGAACGCTGAACAAAAATCCCAGAACCACACGGGGGGATCTAGTGAATGACCTCCAGAGAGCTGGGACCAAAGTAACAAAGGCTACCATCACTAACACACTACGCCGCCAGGGACTCAAATCCTGCAGTGCCAGACATGTCCGCCTGCTAAAGCCAGTGCATGTCCGGGCCCGTTTGAAGTTTGCTAGAGAGCATTTGGATGATCCAGAACAGGATTGGGAGAATGTCATATGGTCAGATGAAACCAAAATATAACTTTTTGGTAAAAACTCAACTCGTCGTGTTTGGAGGAGAAAGAATGCTGAGTTGCATCCAAAGAACACCATACCTACAGTGAAGCATGGGGGTGGAAACATCATGCTTTGGGGCTGTTTTTCTGCCAAGGGACCAGGACGTCTGATCCGTGTGACGGAAAGAATGAATGGGGCCATGTATATTGAGATTTTGAGTGAAAACCTCCTTCCATCAGCAAGGGCACTGAAGATGAAACGTGGCTGGGTCTTTCAGCATGACAATGACCCCAAACACACCGCCCGGGCAACGAAGGAGTGGCTTCGTAAGAAGCATTTCAAGGAGGGATTTGGAGGGAGTTAAAAGTCTGTGTTGCCCAGCGAAGGCCCAAAAACATCACTGCTCTAGAGGAGATCTGCATGGAGGAATGGGCCAAAATACCAGCAGCAGTGTGTGAAAACCTTGTAAAGACTTACAGAAAACATTTGACATCTGTCATTGCCAACAAAGGGCATGTAACAAAGTTTTGAGATGACCTTTTGTTATTGACCAAATACTTATTTTCCACCATAATTTGCAAATAAATTCTTTAAAAATCAGACAATGTGATTTTCTAGATTTTTTTTTTTCATTTTGTCTCTCATAGCTGAGGTTTACCTATGATGAAAATTACAGGCCTCTCTCATCTGTTTAAGTGGGAGAACTTGCACAATTGGTGGCTGACTAAATACTTTTTTGCCCCACTGTATATATATATATATATATATTAGGGATGCACCGATACCACTTTTTTGCAAACCGATACGATACTGATACTTTTATTTGTGTACTTGCCGATACCGAGTACCGATACCGATATTTTCTAGAATTGGTCTTTATGAAAGAAGACGTGCAATTAATTTGAAGGCAGATTTTATTTTCTGCCCCGAAGATTATGTCAAAGCTTTAGTAAGGCCATACAAAATGAACAGAAAGCTATTGCAAGCCAAAAGTAAACAGAGCTATCTGGTTTTAACAAAAAAGCCTTCAAAGACAAAATGCCATCACATTAGAGTAAATGTAAATATAACCAGATAAAGTGAATAACAACAAAAATAATCAAAAAAAGTGGGTAGAACTATTGCTTAATAAGCACATTATCACATTTCAGTTATCAAAAGTCTCCTTCTTTCAAGTACACAAACCATGTGGCACTATTCCCATGTTTCTTCAGAAAGGCTAAACAAATCAACAAACTATGTGGTCAAATGACTATCAACACACAATGTTGCCTCTGAACTAGGCTATGTATTTTTGGAGAAGGTGAGAGGCAGATTTTTTTTTATGAACAGAATCATCTCTGTATGATCAGGTGCTAGCCTGTTTCTGCCTTCATTCACAATGTGTGACACTGAGCTAAACAGCCGTTCGCTCTCAATGCTACTGCAAGGTGCTGAGCGGTATCTGCGTGCCACTTGGTGGCCAGAGAAGGGAACCGCACTTTGTTACCCCCCAGTATTGCAGTGGATTGTCCTAACGGGCCACTGGGGCCTCCCCAAGGTATGTCTCCAATTGTGCGGTAACACCCAGAGCAGCTGGGGTCAGTGCTACTGATGCTTGCTCATTTGCAAT
Source organism: Pollachius pollachius (assembly GCF_949987615.1). Classification (NCBI taxonomy): domain Eukaryota; kingdom Metazoa; phylum Chordata; class Actinopteri; order Gadiformes; family Gadidae; genus Pollachius; species Pollachius pollachius. The sequence continues at coordinate 413,734 of NC_136945.1, read as the reverse complement.
TTCATCAAATATACAGTCTAAACTGCTGCTGGCCTGGTCCACCCTGCGTGGTTTTCTGGTAGGTGGTTCACAGTGGGTGTCATCTTCCTGATTGTCCTGTTCTGCAATCAGTCTCATCAGCAGCTCCTCCTTGGCATTTGCAGCAATGTTGGTCTTCAAGAAATGCACACTTTTGTATCTAAAACAGACAACATTTACAGTCATTAGGCTATGTGGCCATTTAGGAATTCCTATTTTAAAAAAATCCTAGCCAGCGCCCGTTTCTGTTCGATCAGGGACTGGATCATGTAAAATGTGCTGCCTAGCGAGTCTGTACGTCTTGTAGGAGTCGTTTTATGGACTGATTGATCTGTAACTGGATGTCCTCTAGGCGGGAGTAGGCTAAATCCGAATGTTTGAAATACCCAACTATTCTGCGACCGACTGCCACAGCATCAGCAACACTCCTCTGAGAGAGAAGGCGTGAACCACCAGCTGAAGAGAGTGAGCAGCGCACGGCAGGCTGGGGAGCCCCGCATCCGTCATGGCCTTGACCACATTTCTTGCGTTATCTTGGAGCACAACATGGACAGAGCTTTTTTGGATACCCCATATTTGTAGCATGTCTTCGAAGATATTAGCTATGGCTTGCCCAGTGTGAGTGCCCCGAAAAGGTTTTGCGTGTAAGGCCATGTGTTGAAGGGTAAACGCTTCATCTAACCACTGGGCAGTCAAGCTGAGGAGAGACATTGGGCAGACACTGCTGGTCCATATATCAGTTGTGAAGCTTATTGCCTCAGCATCATGCACCAAGGACCTAATGTGATTTTTCACTTTATCATACACCTTTGGCAACATCACATCTGTGATGTAGAGGCGACTGGGAATATCATATCTGGGCTCTAGCACTTCTAGAAGACGGCGAAATCCGACATTATCAACAACTGAAAGTGGCTGATCATCGAGCGTTATGAAGTGAGTAAGTGCCTCTGTTATTTTTATTGCCCATGAGTTGTCTTTGGACATTTTCTCTCGCTTTTGCAAGACGTCAGTTAAGGTCGGCAGTCTTGCTCCGCTAGCATTACTGAACTATGTGTACTTAGCACTATGGTGCGTCTTCAGATGTTTTATGAGATTGCTTGTATTAAAAGAAGTACTTTCCTTTCCGCCTCTCGAAACGGAAGCATTACAGATCTTACACTCTGCCTTACTCCTGTCGTCATCCTTTATCTTAAAATATGCCCAAATCGCCGACATGACTTAGCCTACTGTTTGATTAACACTGTTCTGTTACTATTCTTTGGCAGAATCGCCGAGTTTCGGCTCATTATCTCCCCCTAGACATTGAAGTTAGGTAGGACAACTCATCTCCGCATGCGACCGGTTTGATGAAGGCTACTGACATAGTGGTATCATGCGTGGTATCGGCAATTAAAAAACGAATACGAGTACGAGTATTTTAATGAAGTATCGGCCCGATACCCGATACTGGTATCGGTATCGGTGCATCCCTAATACATATATATATATACACTATAAAACAAAAGAGGAGTACGGTGAGGAAAGGAGACAATTAAAAAAGTAATACAAATAAAATGGACAACTGGTTATGAAACCCTCCAGCAAATGCAGATTCCACTGCCTAACATCTGCACACTGCAAAGGAGGATGCAGCATGTAAAGCTGGACCCAGTGTTTGAGATGCTGAGTGTTTAGAAAAAAATCCTCTCCACATATATCAGGCTGAGGTTTGTGGAACCCAAACGAGTGGGAACAAGTATGACTAAGAACAACGAAGCAAACATACAGTAAGTGTGAACAAGAACAGCAAAGTAGAGCCAGGGGGTATGAGCGTATAGCAATTTAAAACATTCGGGCCTAAAGCCCAGAAGTTGGAGCCCTTTTTAAAAGGGGGGTTCGAGGATTTCTCCCTCAAGAAAATTTGAAAATAGGGCTGATGAAATATGCAATTGTAACGTAGTTTGAAAAGGAAAGGAAAGACCAATCGTCATGTCGGACTCATGTCAGGGCAGGCCTACTGAGTAGGTTAATGTTGACGTTAAGGATAGGAAAGTGCACCACATACACCGGCAGCCAAAATGAGACATTAGAAAAGCTTGTTGCCAAATAAACGCTGTCATGCGCCTACCCAATGATAAGGGACGCGGGAAGTGGGGGTGCTTGGCGGCCCCTGGCTGTAACTGCAAGTGAGAAAGTGTTCTGAACAAATCACTACTTTTTTTTTTTAGAGTATAATTTTATTATACAACAGGATTTTTCATTACATTATTGACATCCACCCTTTTCATGATATTTATCATATCATTTCATTTTATTTAGAACATTGTCCGTGTAGGCTGACGTAGGCTATGACGCACAACGCAGAACAATGCTATGCGCGGCGGGAAAATTCAAAAAGTCAAGCTTGTTAGAAGTGCAACATGTCGCAGAAAAGATGTATTTCCGATTTTTTTTGGCCCGAAGAAGGCAAAACTTCATCAAAACACCTGCCGGTCATCCGATTCCCTGTCAGCAGCCCGCTGTCTCCCCAGCATCCCTGAGGAAGAGAGTTCAATGGTGCTATTGCTAGCCCGGTCGAGCCTAATATCGACTGCGCCGGCAACAATGATGCTAACCCCCATCCGGTCGATCCTAATATCTTGGCTTTGGCTAACGTGCAACTGCCGGCAGTCACAACAACTAGTTATTCTGTTGTTGAAGAGCCCTGCCAGCCAAAGGAGTTCACTTCCCAGCCAGGCGATCGGCAGGTGACAACTTTAGCCGGTCATTTAAGGTTGGTTGGTTTGGCCAGTGGGCGTGGCTACCCCACGTTGGGGAAAGCGACACCGCGTTATGCTTCGTGTGCTGCTCTGCAATAGAGGAAAAGCTTGTCAGGACAGACGGGATAATTAATGCTGGCAACTTCATTAAAGGAGGGTTTGGCAATTGGCGGAAGGCAGGTGAAAAGTTTCGGGAGCATGAAAAATCTTGTTTCCATACAGAAGCCATAAGCAAGCTGGCGGCATTGAAAAGGACCCCAATTAATGTCCTTATGTCACAAGCAGTAGCTAAGGAGCATATGACTGCGCAGACTGTTTTGGACAGACTGGTTGGCAAAAAAAAAGAGCAAAGACGGACAGTTCACTTGACGGAGAAACCGTCACTTTCCTAATATCAGACAACTCGTAACTCTGGATGAAAATTAAGGCTTTCTTTTATTGTCACTTTCCTTTGTAAACCTTTAGAAATAACCCCCTGAATCCTTGTTATAACGCTGGGTATAATCCCGGACCGCAACAGCTTGTCGGCATCTTGTTAGTGTGTGAAATTCAGCACAGTATCAGCCGAGTTGACTCTAATTTCCACATTGTTTACTTGCTAACGTTTGTGAATAACAGTGGCTAGTTGACAGAGTTAGTCTTTTTACACACCAGTAGAGGGTTTATCAGAGCGGAGCCCTGAATGTGACGTCACCCGTCATCTCGTCTCTGTAAACAATGGATGTTGCGCAGCATTTATTATGATGTCATTATAGACTCTCTCAGCACCCCCCCCCCCTCGGACTGACTTCCCGCGTCCCTGCCAATGAATTCAACCGGGTTGAATTCATTGCGGGTCTCCTGAATCTGTGCAAGCAGCACTAAACCGCAATATCGACCTGATGCGCTATGCATGGAGAATACAATTTGCAACATTTTGCAACAAATGATTCTAAATCTGCCCATAATTGTACACTCAGAATTTTGCAGTTTTCACTGGCTACAATATTGCATCTGTCAGTTGTCAAATTTGCTGAACAAAATGTTCAACTTCAATAATTGTTCATAGTCAACTTATATAGTCCATTTATTTAAGCTCTCAAAAGCATAACCATATGCTTTCCCCACATCGGCGGGAAAACACGGCACACGCGAAGTACATGGAAGCAGCCGTTCAAAGCCAGTCTGCATGAATGTATGAGCCCCAGCTCGCCGCATACTAGTAGCCTGGTGCTTTAAGCGTGGAACAAGCTGGATACGGAGCGGGTGAAAAACTCCTTAACTGTGTGTGTGTGTGTGTGTGTGTGTGTGTGTGTGTGTGTGTGTGTGTCACTCTGTTCAAGCCTGCTGCACAAGAGTTCAATGTTGTTATCATTAGCTGTTTTTGCGTCTTTGTGACCAATCGCAGTTCAAGGCCCACCTGGGCTGTACCACTTCGGGAGGGGCCGCTCAGTTACTCCCCTCTAGACAGAATCGAATTGGTTGTGACGTTGACAGATTGTGTGTGTGTGTGTGTGTGTGTGTGTGTGTGTGTGTGTGTGTGTGTGTGTGTGTTTTAGCATGCGTGCAGGCGTTATTCGATTGCCTGGTAACCTACGGTTACTAATATTCATACTTATATAAATGATACATTTGATGGTATTTCCCATCTTGCTGAGCAAGAGTTTTGTTCGAAAGCTCAGTGATTGAAACAAATAAAAGCCCGGGCTATTGAAGTTTTACGGTACCACTGTCATGCACATACCCGATGTCAAGTGGACCGGGTTGAATTCACTGCAGGTCTCTCTTCTTGTATCCATCTTACAAAATATATTTTATTACTGTCCTTCTCAACACTCCCTGATCTCACTAAAAGGCTGGCAGAACGAAACAGCAATATCGACGAGATGCGCTATGCATACAGAAGAAAGAATACCGACGTTGAATTTGCAACATTCTGCAACAAATTATTCTAAATCTGCCCATACATGGACACGCATGGAACATGGAATACATGGAACTTTGCGGATTTCACTGGCTACAATGTTGCATCTATGGCTGCTGGTAATGCAACCACAAAGAAGTAAACTCTAAAGGGCTATTTTCAGCATTATTATTATTATTATTATTAATAATGAAGATCTGGGGCTATAGCCTCGAATGCCCAGGTCTAACGACGCGCCTGGAGAATAATATCGGAGAAAACATTTCTTGTTCTATTTATAATTTCAGATTAATACATTATTATTCTTAAGGCACTTATGGAAGCATTATTCACTAATAAAACGAGAAATCATCGGCTGAACACATGAGAACATTCAGTTGGATCCACTGAGTTGTTTATTACAATTATGCTTCATTAACAAATAAGACAGAAAAATAGTCCCTTACATGTACACGATAAACACTAGGACTAAAACAATAGAAGCAGCAGACTTTACAAATCATCAACATTGTGCACGTATCTTTAATAACTGAGCATGTTCTGCAGACGCTTGATTCCCATCAGAACACAAAAAATCAAGATTCAGTTTAAAGTAATTTACAACATGCAACATTATCCCATAGACCTATTGGTTATTATTAATAAAATACAAAATCTGCTGTAAATCAGGGTGTAAATCAGGGTTATCACAAAAATGATGATATCAGAGCCCTTAAGATGAAAACTGGTGATGTCTGAAAATATACAAAGATTTACCATCAATAGGTATTTTATATACATTTCAAATAATAAATGTGCTTCTCTAAATATGGGAGATCTTAAAAGTATTTTCATGGTTTATCATACTATACTTTCCAGAAGAGAGAGAGAGTGAAAGAAAAAGAGAGACAGAGAGTGTGAGAGACAAAGAGAGACAAAGAGAGACAGATAGCGGGAAAGAGAAAGAGAGAGAGAAACAAAGAGAGACAGATAGCGGGAAAGAGAAAGAAAGAAAGAAAGAAAGAGAGAAAATGAGAGAGAGAGAGAGGGACTATAACTGCCACAGAGACACTGAGTCATCAGTCCTCTCAGGCCTCCAAAGCTCTTCATCAAAAGCCTCTCATCCTCTAACTAGTGTGTGTGTGTGTGTGTGTGTGTAAGATTTGTGCGTGTGTGTTTGTAAGATTTGTGCGTGTGTTTGTGTATGTGTGTGTTTGCTGTATGTGTGTGTGTGTGTGTATTTGTGTGTGAGTGTGTGTGTCTGTGTGTGTGTGTTTGTGCGCGTGCGTTTTTTTTTTCTACAACCGACACAGAGTCGCTGAGCGCCCCCTCTCCTCTCCCAGTGGGGTCCCCCCCCCCCATACCCAGACCCCCGGGAGGAGGTCCTCCTGGGTGAAGGAGGACCAGAAGGTGTGGAGGTGTGTCAGTGTGTCTGAGGACCCTCCTCCACCTGGGGACACTCTGTAGAAGGACAGAGAGCCAGCAGGCCGGTCCAGATACACTCCTACTCTGGTGGAGCCAGCGGGGGGGAGAGGGAGGGCTGTTCCTGTACCGTTGTACCAGGCATAGTAACCATCATCATAACAATAAAGACTCCAGGACTTGTTGTTCCATCCAAGCCTGCTGTCATCACCCCGTCCTCTCCTTGTGATTCCTCTGTATGTCACTCCTATAACAACAGGTCCTTCCCTCTCTACCTCCCAGTAACAGCGGCCAGTCAGAGCCTCTCTACCCAACACCTGGTACTGGGAGTCAAATCTCTCTGGGTGATCCGGATACGACTGGTCCTCTCCAACCCCCGTCACCTTCCTGTTGTCCTCAGACAGAGAGAGTCGTCTGTGGGCCGTGTTGGGGTCCAGTGTGAGTTCACAGGCATCTGAGGGAGAACCAGACATGATGAGCTGCTGAACTGCTCTTCATCATCATCATCATCATCATCATCATCATCATCATCATCATCAGTACTGTTCTCCTGCGCTCTATGTACATATATATAGATATGTACACAGACATACATATACATATGTACACATACATAGATACACACACCCAGTGGTCGAGTTGTAAAAAACAGCCAGGGGGGATGGTGGATTTTAACTTTTAGGGACAGATTATTTTTGCTGATGACAGCGCATATGGTGGGAGACCAACGTGTGATAATAATAATAATAATAATTATTATTATATTATTATATACTTTATCCCAAAAAACGCAGCTGATCAGACGCACCACACGATTCGGAGGCATGCATCACATTTAAGGATTTTAAAAACAGATTCTTTTTCTATTTTTTCAAAAATGCATTCGGCAGAGGAGGGAGACTAGCGTTGCTCATGGGTTGGAATGAAAGGGAGAAAAGGGGACAGAGTTGTCTGCAGAAGCGATGTCTGAGATGCAGAGACAGCTTCACGCTACCAGTGTCTGTCTCGTACGGTGTGGAATGAGAGCTCGTGAAGGCACTATTGCGCAAGTACACAGGCGCGCCACAAGTGTGCCTGCGTGCTTGCGCAATAGCATACTGCCCGAGAATGCAGTATCGCTGTCAAATCTGTCCCTGGGAAAAAGTAAGGTTGCGCCGAATTGAAAAAGAAAACCACTATAATGAAATAGCAGTAATAGTTCCACATTAATTGATAAAATAAGAGGGGATGGGAAGGGGGGATGGCTGTTTCAGAGGGGGGATGATTTTGATAATTTTAATTCCAAAGGGGGATGACATGCCCCCTCAACTCGAGTGCTGCACACACCTCAACAATTACGTTATGCAAACATCAACAACTGTGTTATGAAAACATCAACAACAATGTTATGAATACATCAACAACAGTGTTATGAATATATCAACAACAGTGTTATGAATACATCAACAACAGTGTTATGAATACATCAACAACAGTGTTATGAATACATCAACAACAGTGTTATGAATACATCAACAACAGTGTTATGAATACATCAACAACAACGTTATGAATACATCATCAACAGTGTTATGAATACATCAACAACAGTGTTATGAATACATCATCAACAAACATCTCTCCTTGGATCCAGGACTTACCAAAGACAAGCAGCTGAGCGCTGTGATTGGCCGTGCCAGCGCTGTTGCTCGCCATGCAGCAGACCGTGTTCACGCCATACCCCACCCCTCTGACGAAGAGGAAGCCCCTCTCTACCCAGGCCTCTGATTGGTCGTCTGTGCCGTCCCTCTCCAGGGGCCGGCCGTTGTGGAGCCACTCTACTGTGGGCTCCGGCGTGCCGCCGGCGTGGCAGGTATAGCGGGCCGTTTGGCCCACGGGCAACACGTGGGTAGAGGAGTGGAACTCTGTGATGCTGGGGGCCTCCTCCTCCGTGGGCATCACTGAACCCGAAGAAAGCAGGAGGAGAGGAGTGAACGTTTACAACACGGATCTAGAGATGCAGCGTCAGACACTCCCTTCACTCTGTCCTAACACCTGTCCACTAGAGGGCGACCCAGGGGATTCACCCCCAGTATTCTCGCCTGCCTCCTCATACATGATTGAATATCACAGCAGTGTCTACAAAGATCTCCCAGGGAGGGGAAGTCACTCCAGCGCAGAGATTAACGAGGCGGGGGCGGAGCTTGCAGAGAAGAACGCAAAACCGTTGAGCAGCTCAAATAAAAACTAGTGCAAGTGAACCCAGAAAGGGTTGACCCTTGTGACCTGACCTGAGGAGACCGCAATAGAAACATGACCTCAATAGACCATGATAGAAACCTGACCTTATTAGACCACAATAGAAACATGACCTCAATAGACCACAATAGAAACCTGACCTTAATAGACCACAATAGAAACATGACCTCAATAGACCACGATAGAAACCTGACCTTAATAGACCACAATAGAAACCTGACCTTAGTAGATCACAATAGAAACATGACCTCAGTAGACCAAAATAGAAACCTGACCTTAGTAGAACATAATAGAAACCTGACCTTAGTAGACCACAATAGAAACCTGACCTTTGTAGACCACAATAGAAACATGACCTCAGTAGAACACAATAGAAACCTGACCTCAATAGACCACAATAGAAACATGACCTCAGTAGACCACAATAGAAACCTTAACTTAGTAGACCTAAACACAACAACCTTTCAACTCTTAAAGAGTGTATTTACTGTATCTACGACACAGAGAACAGAAAGGAGGAACCGTCCTCCACTCATGAACACAAACAAAGTCTGCGGACCCTTTTTGTTCAGCTCAGCCTCCAGATGATCCAGGTCTACGCTCTTCTCACAGATCCAGTGGTGCAGTCTGTAACACGGTTCTTCAGACCAGCCGTCCTCCCCTGCCACGACACAGTCTCTTGCTCCGCCGTCATCGCGTGGTTTGACGTGTCTCCAACTGAGAACCACGAGGAGGAGACAGAGGAGGTCACTCTGTCACTCTCAGAGAAGAGATGCTGCTGAATAGAGTCTTCAGCCTTACCTTGAGGTCATGGGGGTACCATCCACCCACTTGAAGGTCCCCTCTGTCTCTCGATCACTCAGTCCAATCCAGGAAGGACCCATCAATCTGCTGACAAACACCTGTTTCCAAAGGTAATAGCATCTGTTGTCATGACCACAAAGTACACACACACACACACACACACACACACACACACACACACCAGACACACACACAATATCTCTCTCTCTCTCTCTTACTTACTCACTCAAACAAACAATATGTCTCTCCCACACACACACACACCAGTTCTTCTCTGCTGTTGATGACCACCAGGTCTGCCTTCCTCTGCAGACAGTCTTCTCTACTGGCCCTCCAGCCCTTCTTAGTAGTAGAAATAAGGTAGAAACTCTTGTCATAAAGCATCCAGCCCTGAAGTGTCAATTCATCTGTTGAATGTAAAAGAAAATCCTGAACAAACAGAGAACTGCTTGTCTTACGGTCTTCGTTACGGACACACAACCCTGAGACCTGACCTTAACAGACCACATAGAAGCATGACCTTAATAGACGACAATAGAAACCTGACCTTAGTAGACCACAATATGAATCACAAAAGCAGAGGGTGTTTTTGAAATTAATGTTAATGACACGGTTGATTTAATAACTTGGATAAAACCCTCACCGAGATCACCCAGTAAGTGCTCTCTCCCCTCCCTCCAGGGTGATGGTGAGTCTAGAACAGGACAGAGGAATACAGAAGATAAGAGCTCTAAAACAGAACGACATCGTCTCTAAACATCACAGGACCCACAGCCAACCGAACACAAAGTCCATAATATTAATACTCATTAAAATAGCAATAACTACAGTTATCAATATCATTATCGTTGCTATTGTTACAATTATTCATTTTAGTAGCACAAATTCTAACAAAAACAATAATGATCATTATCATTGCTATTATTACAACTAGAGGATAAGCGCGCGCAGTGCACGCTCAACCTCTAGTTGTAATTAAACCCATAGCTATAATGTGGAAACCCCAGCCGATATTGTATTTCATTTCTGAGCGCATAATATAACAACATTTTGCCTATAATGTTACAACGTATAACATTTCGGTTCAGCTATTACGTAACGAAGGAAGCCTAATAATTGTCTCTTTAGTTATGAACCGAGCATCCTTTGTCCATTGTCCCCCACGGCCGATAACCACCGCTGTCTCCACCTGTTGTGGAAGAGGGAGAGACGTGGAGAACCCGACGGTCGGTTCATTATATTGTAATGACCACGGAAGAGGCAGTGGATGAACTATTGATTAGACAGAGATTTATTAGATACCTTCGCGAATAAACCGTTGGGACACACAAGACCGGTAACCATAGCAACGGCGGTAAACAAACCCCTCGAAGCCCAATCCCCACGCGCTACGGCCATCCGGAGCTCACACAGCTTTTGGCCCTGATATTATATATTAAATTATATAATATTATATACTATTATATATAGAGCTCCGAGAGTCCAAACGGCAACAATCCCTTTCTCCTCCATGCTGTGGCTCAACCCTGACTGCACTGCAGGGAACGGTTGGCCGGTTGCGGGCAGCGGACAGCTGGCAGCCGGCAGCAGGCAGCGGACAGCCGGCAGCTGGCAGCTGGCAGCGCACCGTTCAGTCTACTTAAGATTGACGTGGAAGTGGAAGAACCAGAGACGTTGGAGAACCCGACGCAGTCGTTTGTGATTCATAATATCGTCTGGAGGCGCACACAGCTTTTGGCCGTGATAATATGTATTATATGATATTGATTTCTATGTATTATATGATATAATTTAGATATAGAGCTCAAGGACTGTAACGCAAGTGTTGTACACTTCCTTGTTATTTGGATAACCCTTCTGCTGTTGGTGTTATGGCGCATAACACGTCAGACTCTCGTCTCTGGTATTTCCACAACGAGACTCGTAGTGGGGGTTATCTCAGCCATGGTTGAGAGACATTGGGGGAAAGGAACTTTGGCTTTTCCCCCTGAAGTATGTGAACCATGACATGGAGGAGAGAGGGATTGTTGCCCGTGAATGTCTCCCGCTTGAGCCCCACTTCCCGCTGCCGAGGGACCACCGCCTCGGCGCTGCAGGAGGCGGTGGTGCCTAAGCGCTGACCACTGCTGAGGCGGCGGTCCCTCGTTAGCGAGGCTCCGGCGGGAGACAACCGCGGTCAACAATCCCTTTCTCTTCCATGTCACTGTTCAGTCTATTTCAGATTGATGTGGACGTGGAAGAACCAGAGACGTTGGAGAACCCGACGCGGTCGTTTGAGATTCATAATATCGTCTGGAGGCTCACACAGCTTTTGGCCGTGATAATATATATTATATGATTTAGATATCTACGTATAATGTGATATTATTTAAAAATAGAGCTCCAGGACTCCCGCCGGAGCACCCAGAGTGTTCTAGAATATTTACAGAACACGGCCAAAGGCTGTGTGCGCCTCGCCATTGCGATACATCCATTGTAAACAGAGCTCATGGTACTGTGGCCGCAAGCTGCTCAGGGCCACACCCCCACCCTCCTCCTTGACCCGCCTCTCTCCTCCTCATTTGCATTAAAGCTGCAGACACCGAAACGGCGCGTTTGGGGAAAGCTCAATGTGCAACTGGCTCGTAGTGGCTGAAATTCTGCACCACGGCTGAATTTCGGGAACGTCTATAAATACTGTGTTTGGGGCCTACTAATATCTATATTAAAGCATCCACAAAGTAGCATGCCATGGGACCTTTAATTTCCCATAGCACAAACACTGGGACAAATGCAGTTGATTTGTTGTTTAAACAGGGTGAGAAAACAGGGAGTGGAAGGACGGGACCATGTAATGTTCAGCTAACTGTTGGGTTACAGGGGTAATTGTTTAATGGAAAGTGTAGTAAACTATGCATACAAATCAATCATTCAATAGGTTTTACTGTTATTCAGGGCTCAAAGTGTATTGATACTTAAAAAATGCATGGCAACTACTATTGGTTAGTTGAAAATAATAATAACAAACAGCTGAAAATTGTGTTCAAGTAACAACAGCTAAGGCAGCAACCTACCTAACTATAGTGAACTAAAGCACGGGCTTGTGTGGGGGAGGGGGAGGGGTTGTGAGGGCAAGATTGCAGATTGTACATTGGCTACCTGACGTGGGAGATGCTTTTTTTGTTAACAGACGAATGCATCATTGAGATTAAACATCTCTTCAAGTGATCTGGCCAAGACAGGCAGCAGTAGCCTACAGTCACACATAGCCTGCACATGAAACATGAGAAAAATAAAACAACTAAAACAGTCGGCAGGGGGGAGGGGGGATTTCTATATCGCAAGACATTTCGGGAGGCTCAGGAGTTGGATAATGTTTAAAGAAAAATAACGTTTTGCAAAAAAGTGCCTATGATAGACATAAGGCTCAGGTGGGAGAGTGTGTCGACGGCGGGGCTGTTATCTCAATCTTGCCGTTGTCTTGAAACATCTGCATCAGCGTGTGTGCAGTGTGTGTATGCACGTGCATGTATGTGCGTGCATGTGTGCATGTGTGTGTGGTGTGTGTGTATGCGGTGTCCTGCGCTGCCCTTGTCTTGAAACGTCTGCATCAGCGCGCCCGTGTGTGCAGTGTGTGTCCGTGTGCGTGTGTGGTCGTGCATGTGTGTGTGGATTGTGTGTGTGCGGTGTGTGTGTGCTAACCCTATTATTATCACTGAATCTAACAAAAACAATATGTATCATTATCATTGCTCTTATTACAGTCATTAATATGATTATACTGTATTGTAATTCTATTCAGGATGATATGATTTAGACTCACTGAAGCGCAGGGAGATGAGGAGAATACTCAGCAGTCCGATGCTCACAATGACAATGATGTGAAACCATAGAGCTGTTCAGGAGTAGGACACACATACACACACACACACACACACACACACACACACACACACACACACACACACACACACACACACACACACACACACACACGGTCACTTTGGCTAAAAAAGTTATTATTTCTTTTAAATACTCTATAAAGGGGCACCTACCAAATCTTCTCTTCCTGGTCTCCTCCTGGTCCAAAGACGTGTCCTCAGGTTCCTCAGAGAGTCCAGGGTCAGGTTTAGAGATGGTGACCATTGTTGCTCTCTGACGTCTTCCACGGCTTCTGAGCTTACCCTTCTTCTTTGCTCTATCAGCTGGAAAAACAACTTCACTTGTTTTCATTCTGACCAATTATCAGCTTGCAATCTGATACCATCAGTGTAAGGAAATGTTTTTCTTCTGCTACACACAAACTCACAGACTCACTCAAGCACACACACACGGACACAGAGTAATGTACACACAGATATATTCATACTGCGTGGCTGTCATTCACAGTCCAGACTCCCTACGGTCTGCACAATCCCTCCCCGTCTTGAAGAAACACCTGAAGACCTCTACTGAGAACACCTCAGTAAGTGATGACTGGTACTGTGGCTCTCGTGTTTAGAACACACTTAAACAGAGAAAGTACTGGTCTCTAGCATACATGTTATTATTCCCTCATTATTGACATACACACACACACATTTTACAGTAATACACACAGAAATACATACGTATACACACAGTAATCGAGGGGGGACAACATGTGGCCTGCATGTCACCACGGTCTTTCACATCGGCCCACGCAGAAAATATGAGGACATGTGTTGTGGGATAATTTGAGATATGTTCATATTAATGACAAACTTTATATAATTATGTTAAATTCATAAGTACACCTGATATCACTTCAGTTAAATGAGCAGCCTTTATTAAAACACAAAATTGTTGATTAAATAAACCATTGTCACTCTAATGTCATGAACTACCATTAATAATAAGTAATGAAAAAACTAAACTTGTATTCTGCTCCCTAAAGTTACTCTGCACTCTGTTCCACGTATATAACAAACATACATCATGAAACACACAACTACTTGAGATGCCTATCAATAGTCCGTATCTCATGGGCGTAATCACACATCAAGTAAGGCTAATGTGAGCTTTTTGTCTCGAACACACACATGTCATTATTTAGGAGAATAAATCTGTCTATACGGTTGCTGGTTCATCAGGTCGGTCCCTTTGGCTAAAAACGTTTTCTAAAATTACATTTAAAATGAATGCAGATGAAAACACGTTTTTTTCACTGGATTATTTATTTTAAATCCTCTCAAAAGGGCACCTACCAAATCTTCTCTTCCTGTGCTTCCTCCGGTCCAAAGACGTGTCCTCAGGTTCCTCAGAGATTCCAGGGTCCGGTTCAGAGATGGTAACCATGGTTCCTCCCTGACAGCTTCCAATACGTCTGCTCTCAGGAGTCAGCTCTGCTATATCAGCTGGAAAAACCACCTTACATGTTTTAATTTTGACCAATCATCAGCCTGCAATCTGATATCATCAGTGTCAGGAAGTGACAGTGTTTTTCTTCTACTCTTATCAGATGTCTTCAGTTGACACACAGAATCACGGACCAATGCAAACGCAAACACACACACACACACACAAGATTGTTTTTCATTGAATATAAAGATACAACATACATAGGTATAATATAGCAGATAGCGTGGTGGACATGTCTAGGAGTCCACTACAGATTTGTATTCAAATTTGAATACAACTTAACTCACCACATTATGGGAACAGCAGAATCAGTTTGTTTTGCTGACGTTGTGCGTGTGTGTGTGTGTATGTGTGTGTGTGTGTGGGAGAGACATATTGTGTGAGTGAGTGAGTGAGTGAGTGAGAGAGAGAGACATATTGTGTGTGTGTGTGTGTGTGTGTGTGTGCGTGCGTGCGTGCGTGCGTGAGTGAGTGTGAGAGAGAGCGAGAGAGAGAGAGACATTGTGGGTGAGTGAGTGAGAGAGAGAGAGACATTGTGTGTGAGTGAGTAAGTGAGTGAGTGAGAGAGAGAGAGAGAGAGAGAGAGAGGGAGACATTGCGTATGTGTGTGAGTGAGTGAGTGAGTGAGTGAGTGAGAGAGAGAGAGAGAGAGAGAGAGAGATTGTGTGTGTGGTCTAAAAGCATTTAGGGTTGTTCCAGTAGTTGATGTTACGGTAACACTTTACAATAAGGTACGCATAAACGTGGGTAGTTACTGAGGAACGAATGAGTAACGAATCATGAACAACTGGGGCCCTAACTGGGGCCCTAACGGAGGCCCTGGTTGTTACTCATTCGTTACTCATTTGTTGAGTAGGGCACACCTGTTGCTCGTTGACCAATCAGTGGTCAGCAGGTTAACGTACGCTCACTCTGATCCACAGTGTCGTCCAATCACAGGGAGAGGGTTGGGCTGACAGGGGGAATATTGCATTGGGAATCGGGAATTAGGAAGAGTGTGTGTGTAAGGTGTGTGTGAGAAAGAGTGTGTGTGAGCGTGTTTGTCTGTGTGTGATGAGCATGTGAGTGAGTGAGTGAGTGAGTTAGTGAGTGAGTGAGCCATTTAGAGGTCTTTTGTGTTGAATATTTTTAAGTAAATATATTTTGAGTCTAAGGCTAAAAGTATGAGTTATGAATTATAAAGTGTATGAAATATTAATCAAATTTTCATTCATATGTATATTTATGCATTTTGTGAGGTTGTGGTGATTAGTCCTTTGTGTCACCTGGGGAAATAGGTGTGTCACGATCTACCTGGAGCCTATTGGAGGCCCTCATATAGGGCAGGCTAACTACTATTGTTCAGGTTTGGAAGGCAGGGAGCCAACAGTTTTCTGACCGCATTATTTCGCACTATTGGACACAATATTGGACACATTATTTCACATTATTGGACACAATATTGGACGCATTATTTCGCATTATTGGACACAATATTGGACGCATTATTTTGCATTATTGGACACAATATTGGATGCATTATTTTGCATTATTGGACACAATATTGGACGCATTATTTGACATATTATTTTACATGGAAAAGTCCCTTTTTGTACAATACTAAGAACCCTGTATTGGCCGCAAAAACAGTTACATTGTTTGGAGTCTTTATGTTTCGTTATTTCCTGGAAAGTCAACCTGAGTTATTGCTTAATAAATGAATCAACACAAAGTTAAACACTCTCTGTGCGTGCTTCCCAAGAAATGTGTGTCGGACTATCTCTGCCTCAGGAACAAATAGGGCGAAAAAAGGGTTTGCCACTTCAGGTGGTGAGATTGAGAGGAGGGATATGGTTGTTTTTGTGATGTGGTTGACATGGTGTGAATTATTGCAACTGTTTGTTCGTCTGAATTCTGCATTCTCCGTTCACAAACAACATGAACAATTATTACTTTTGTAAAATTACGCATTTTTACTCGGAAAAGTGACTATAATAAGATATATAATAAAACCTATATAATAAGGCTTATATAGTAATAGTAATGAAGAAACTTATTTATCTTCAGATCTTCATTTCCTCCTTTGCACCGCTGCGTCTCCAGATACCTAGAGCTGCAGGACGCTACACCCTGAGTTTTGTTACCTGTGGTCTGTGTGTGGGTGTGTGTGTGTACTTGTTTGGCTACTTGGTGGGGACTTGAACCTGATTGCACACCAAACCCGTGGGGACCTCGTGAGTCCAGGTCCCCAGAGGCACAAGCATTGCAAAAGATAGAAAACACAATTTTAACATGCTTGGCAATGTACCCCTCAAAATCCATATTGGTCCTCGTTAGGTAGGTTTCACCGGATTTAAAAAGTGTGTGTGTGTACCTGTGTGTGTATGTATTTTTCGGAGTGCACCCCTACTGGTCAGATCTAGAATAACTGTGTGTGAACTGTGTGTTCACCTGACATATCAGGACCCCACCACACCCACTGCACCCCCACCCAAGCCCAACCCTAACCCGGCTCCACGAGATTATCGAAGGCCTGATGAACTTACTGGAAGTTTTAAGAACAGTGTGTGCACCTGACATGTCAGATCCCCACCACATCAACCCCTCCCCCAACTCCAAGAGATCATAGAAGACCTGATGAACTTACTGGAGGAATTTCTTACATTATCGACTGGGGTTTCCACAATATTGCTAAGGGTTTGACTACAACTAGAGGTTGAAAACTCTAGTCTTTATTAAAATATGACAATGAACCCATCTGTGCCCTGTTAATTTAACAAATAATTGTGATATCCCAGGAAAATACAGTTGCTTTCATAATAAATTGATCAGTTTGCTAATTCACAGAATGATTAATTAATACAGTATTCCCTATTCCGTTTAATAGTAACCAGTGGCGAAGCTAGACCTGTTTTGGGTGGGCTCAAGCCCAACCAAAACTTGCCTTAGCCTACCCTATCGTTTCGTCCTCAAATCTAATATTCTTCCCTTTTTTTACACAAGCAGTGGGAGGATGGTTGCTGTACACTAATGAATAGGCTCAAATGGGCTTGTGAAATCGAGCGCAACCTTACTGCAGGAATCTCTTACCTCTGATTGGTGGGTGGGCGTCTCCTGTTTGACAAAATCAAAAATGCAGCACGAGCGCACCTAACATAGTTTCTGCTGTTTCGTCTGTCAAAGAGGCTAGCTTGTCTTTTTTTCAGAAAATCCACGATTTACAGCTGTGTTATAACATGACCAGGTAATAATTCATTTTAAAACCTTGACATAATCTGTTAGATGTCTATTTAATGACAGTTGACCACAAGGTAATTCTATCTATGCCTCTTCTTGAGTTGCTTCATGTTTTAGTCGGCAGAGGCTTGTAATGGTGCATAGCATGATAAGCATGATAAGGCGCAAGGAGCAGAAAAAGTTGACATGAGTGTTAATTTTCAGTTTAAAAAAACGCTGACATTATTTTATCAGCTGAGGGCGCTTTCATTGCCATAACAACGTGAGCTAATCAACAAGTAGGCCTGTGATGCAAAAAGGTCCTTTTTGCATCACAAGTTCTATAACAATGTATGGGTCCCTGAAAGTGAGGCGACGCAGTTTAGTGCTCCCAAAAAAGTGGTGTTTCTCATAGAATTAGGCTAGTAGGCTGTACTTGTGGACTTTTTTGCATCACAAGTTTTATTAAAATGTATGTTGATACAATTTATAAAAATGTATGGGTACCTGAAAGTGAGGCGACATAGTTTAGTGCTCCCGAAATAGTGGTCTGTTTCTCATAGTATTAATCTAGTACATGTTGTACTTTCTTGCATCACAAGTCTTGTAAAAATCTTTGTTGATAATATAATAATAACAATATTCTGATATCAATGAAACAATATTTGTTTTGAAGTTTGCATTTTACTTGGTCTTCACAATTTTAGTATCCAATTTCCATATTTATCATGTATAGTTTACCTTGAAAACCAATGTGTTTCAGTAACTGTGTAAATACAAAAAAAGGGGGAAATATGGTCATCTGAGTAAAAATTACCCAAAGGAAATTTATTATACCTCAAATTTCTTATTACAGTTCACATCCATTTGATTACTCCATCCAAACAGTCTTCTTTCCTTTCATCACTTTAGTGGTTCAGAACTGCATTATTTAGCTGATCCTATTGTCTATAACTCAGATAAAAAGGTTAAGTTATAAACAATTTAGTTCTTCTTAAAGAGCTAGAGACTAGCCAAAATGTGTTTAATCCTTTCCTCCTTACTCATTGGTATTATGAGTTTAACTGGGTTTAAACTGTTACAAAAGGTCTGTGCTTTTCTGACAATAAACCAGCAGACTGTTCAAAAATACAATATGTTGGAATGATAGATAAATACATAGATTTACCCCCCACCAAAATAAATGTAGGATCTCCACCAGGTCACCCTAAAATGCAGCAGAATGCAGGAAATCACAACTATGATGTTTAATCCTATCCTCCTTACTCATTGGTATTGTAAGTTTAACTGGGGTTAAACTGTTACAAAAGGTCTGTGCTTTTCTGACAATAACCCCCCCCCCCCCCGCTTCCTGGGGCTGAGCCCACCGAAAAGGCAGAACCTAGACTCGCCCCTGATAGTAACTCCTCAGTAGTTACTGAATAACTTTCACTTAGGGCCCCAGTTGTTCATCATTCGTTACTCATTTGTTCCTCAGTAACTACCCGTGTTTTTGCGTACCTTATTGTAAACTGTTACGAAACATTTCTATGTTGACACTGTTTGGATGTATTTCATGACTCCATCATTAGTCTGATAAACAGCTGTGTTGTGTTGCGTTAAAGCCCAGAGCAGGAGGAGAGAGCAGACTCCCCTGGACCCAGCTGTGTCTCCATGAAGAGGGACTGGTCTATGGGAGTTCCTGGACAGTTTAAAGATGGAAATCAGTCTATTGAGAAGAAGTGAGGATTTAAACAGTTATTGCTCAGAGGTGGTGTGAATGAGAGGAGGGTTATGGCTGTTTTAGTGATGTGGTTGACATGGTGTGAATGATTGCAACTGTTTGTTCATCTGAATTCTACAGTCTCCATTCGCAAACAACATGAAAAATTATTACTGTTGTAAAATGACAAATTTTTACTCTGAAAAGTCACTTTTCTGCCTGGACAAGTGAAAGGTAAATGTACTTATCCGAGGGACAAGGCCTCATAATAAAGTTGATGTTGACACACACAAATACACACACACACACCTTTGCTGTTGTGCAAGCCGTGATGGACACTTGCAGACCAACAATATTCTCAATTCAGTCCATGCTAATTTTATTTAAAGTAAAATATTTACAAGCCAGGGCAACATGTTTGTGTTCGGCTGTATGGCTCTGTTGGGGGAAACTGGAATAGACCTCACCGATCCAGATAATCTGAACCAGATATATTCAACAAGCTATTTTGTTTTGCAAGAGAATATCATCAAACTATCATCATTACCCTTTATAATAAGGCTGATATAGTTATAGGAATGAAGGATAATAGAAAATCAAGCTGTTGGATTATTTTATTTTATCAAACCTTCATTATAAGACTTACATACTAATAGTAATGAAGAGATTTATTTATCTTCAGATCTTCATTTCCTCCTTTGCACCGCTGCATCTGCTGATACGTAGCGCTAAAGGATGTTACACCCTGAGTCTTTTTATCTGTGGTCTGTGTGTGTGTGTGTGTGTGTGTGTGCGTAGTCTTGTGTTTTTTCATCACAATAATTATTGAGTGTATTTATATTCTCAGCCAGGGCAACACGTCTGTATTCGGCGGGATGGCTCTGTGGGGGAAACTCCCCGGCCATCCGAGCAGCCTTGAAACACCACATCCCCATCAGGTCAAACAGTTTAGAACGCCCTGGACCAGATATCTGAAGGGCTTCGCAGGCCGCTTCTTAAAGGACGCCCCCTGACCCTAGCCCCCCAAAGGGTAGGGAAACCCCCCCTAATATCAGGGAACCTGCAGAAGGAACCCTGAAGAGGCATCCCTCTCCAGGGATGGTAGGAGTGCAATAGGAGCCAGAATAATGTGCAGACGTAATGGTAGCATAACAACTGCTATCTGAGAGATATTGTGTGTGTGTGTGTGTGTGAGCCCCTCTCTCTCTACACACCAGCTAAAGACATTCTAAGAGACCCTCCACCAACCTACCGGTCGGACCAGCAGCGTCCCACCTCTCCACCACACACTCAAGGAGTCTCCATTTGATCATTTATCTGTTATTATTTATTATCTATAGGCTCTGTTGTGGTGTATTTTTGTTTATTTCATCTCATTTTATGATTTAACCTAAACAGCCTATGACCCAATTTTTGTTTATTTATTTATTATTAACAGTATCTGTTTTCAATGCAAGTTTCAGTTTACCTTAATTATAGTATACTTTATGTAACCAACTGTATTGTTAAAGGTAATATAACACAATGCAGTGGTGCATCAATTCCAGGTTGTAAGGAGACTGGCTTGTATTCTTTAAAGAACTCTGATAGAAGG
The DNA here is from genome assembly GCF_949987615.1 of Pollachius pollachius. Classification (NCBI taxonomy): domain Eukaryota; kingdom Metazoa; phylum Chordata; class Actinopteri; order Gadiformes; family Gadidae; genus Pollachius; species Pollachius pollachius. The sequence continues at coordinate 392,780 of NC_136945.1, read as the reverse complement.
AATAACACACAGACACAGTGAGGTACGTTTGACCTTTTATCTAACGATCAATCAGAATCAATCAAAGATTATTCACACAATAATAATAACACTGAACCTAAAACACTAAACTCAAAATGCTGAACCCAAAAGAGGTCCACAAGAAAAATAACAAACTAAATAAAATGGGTACCGAGCAAGTCTTTGAGTGCACTCAATTCAATGAAAGGGGGCGTTCTGTTCCTACCGCTACCGCTAGGGCCAAACGTTCTTGAGCAGGGCCAGTCGATGACAGGCTGCTTCAGCGTGGATCTGGGCTCTCTCAGAACACGGGGTGTACAAAAAACAGTAAGGACTCTTCCTCTCTCATGCATGTAGTGAGTGGTCCTCTTTCCAGTGTTCACCTCCAATGCAAAGTCCTCTTGTTCTAAGTATCGTCAAATCTTTCAAGTCTCTATGTTCACTTTTCCAGTCTATATTCAATCTTCAAGTCTATGTTCGCTCTTCAAGTCTATGTTCAATCTTTCAAGTCTATTTGTTCGCTTTTCCAAGTCTATTTTCTCCTGTCTTATCTCTCGTTCTCTCTCTTACACGTCCAGCAGGGAACCACTTCTCCCGCGTTGGCCGATTCTGTCGCGCTGCGATGACTCCACCACCTGTCGCATGTTTTTGCCTCTTTTAGGGAGCGTCAACAAAACACGGTCTCCAGTGAACCGTTTCAGTTAGGGGCCGTCGGGAATATATACTGGGAAAGATATATATATATACACTATAGATATACACCATACACACTGTATTATATATATATTATTATAATATATATATTCATAAATACACAAAATATATATACATTCATATATTACCAGATACTGTGAAATAGAATGGGCTACATACTCCCCCCCTAGAATGCATGAGTCCCTTCATGCGCCTGCCACCTGGCAGGACCCTGGAGGAGGCCTTCCAGACTCTTGCAGAAGGCAACAATGGCCAGGATCAAGGGTCTCCCAAGGGTGTCGTAGTGCAGTCTATCAGGCTGTTGTCGTGGTCTGCTTGACCTCCTGATTTCAGCTTGTGTTCCTATGTCTTCTGACTGTTCAGCTTGAAGCAGAGGATTGATGGCCGCTGCTACTTCTTCCTCCACAGCCGTGAGATCTGATCTGATATCACACTCATGTCGTTGATCTGTATCCACAGGCTCAAGGTTATCATGAAGAGGCTCCACTGCTCGTTCCTGAAGCTCTCCCTGGAGTGAGTGGTCCAGGGCATGGCGAATATTTCCAATGGCAGCTTCTAAGCTCTCAGCAGGAGTCTGATCTGAGTCTGATCTGAGTCTGCGGGCTCTTATCTCGACACTCCTTTCCACAGTCTTGATTAAGGGTCCCATCACAGTCACTTCGGGCCTGTGCACCACCACAAGTTCCTCTTCATCACTGCTGCTGCAGACATCAACATCCTCTTCATGGCTCAGCATGTTGTCTCTTGCATCCATCGTTGGCCGCACTCCAGATCTCAACTTCATCACCTTAGAGGGGCCTTTTTGCTCAGCTTCCTTCCCATCGGTGACAGGTAGGAACCCACATGGCAAGAGGAGGTCCCTGTGGAGAGTGCGTAGAGGGCCGCCACCCTTTTCCGGCTTTACGACATAAACCGGTCCATCTCCCATCCTCTTTTCGACTGTATAGGTCCCTCTCTCCCATCTGTATGCAAGCTTGTGTTTCCCTCTGATGTTGACATTTCGCACCAAGACTCTGTCACCTGCGATCAGTTCTGCTGCTCTGACCTTGGCATTGAACCTTGTCTTGTTCTTCTCTCCCATCTTCCGTGCACTCTCTGCAGCTAGAGCATAGCTTTCCAGCAGCCCTTCTCGAAGGCTCTTTACATACTCAGTGAGTCCTGGCATGATTCCCCTATGGCTGGAATCCCAGAACGAGGTCGATGGGAAGGGTCGGTTGTCTGCCAAACATCAGGTCATAAGGCGAGTAGCCGGTGGTGTTGTTCCTTGTGCAATTATACGCGTGGACAAGTGGCTTCACAAAGTCTCTCCAGTGGTACTTGTCTTTGTCCTCCAGCGTTCCAAGCATGCCGAGCAGGGTTCTGTTGAATCTTTCGACTGGGTTCCCGCGAGGATGATAGGGGGTAGTCCTCACCTTTTCCGCTCCTATCAGGGAACACAGCTCTTTGATGGTGTGACTTTCAAAATCCCTTCCCTGATCGCTATGAAGGCAGGCAGGGAACCCGTAGTGAACGATGAAGTTCTCCCAGAGTGCTTTAGCTACAGTTCTTGCTCTTTGGTCTTTTGTGGGAATTGCCACAGCAAACTTAGTGAAATGGTCCGTAATCACCAATACATTTCGTGTATCTTTGTTGTCTGGTTCAATAGACAAATAGTCCATGCAGACTAATTCAAGGGGGTAACTTGTACTGATGTTCATCATTGGGGCAGCCCTCTCAGGGTTTGTCTTTCTTCTGAAACACCTCTCACATGTGTGACACTTCACATCGACTGCTTGAGCCATCTTTGGCCAGTAGAATCGGGCGCGGGCCAGGGGAAGGGCACGCTCAAACCCGAGGTGCCCCACTTCATCATGAACACCTTCTAGTGCTTTGGCTCTGTATTTCTCGGGCAAGACTAACTGGTAGCCTTCTGTTCCTCTGTCAACATATCTCCTGAACAGGACTCCGTCTTTGAGTTCAAGTCGATTCCACTCTCTGAGGAAGAGCCTCACCTCCGGTAGCTCTAACTTAGTCTCTCTCAATGAGTTGGATGACACGCCTTATGGACAGGTCTGCCCTCTGTGAATTGTGCCAATCCTCTTGAGTCATCCCTGGAACAGTTTTTTGTGCAAGGCAGGTGTAACTCGTGTGGCGGAGGGGGTCCACCGCTAGGGAATCTGCTAAGGCGGGGGGTTCCGGGGGTTATTCACAGGGCTCCAGTCTCACTGAGTGTCTTTGGCAGAGGGCAGTGAAGGTGTCCTCTGAGAGTACTTTGTGATTCCCGTCCAGCACACCTTGACGAAGCTCCTCGATCCTCTCTTTTTCCTGGAGGAAAGCATAGTCTTCTTGTGAGGGTTCCTGGGGGCGCCTTGACAGCCCATCTGCATCTTGATTTGTATTACCAGGCCGATACTTTGCCTCAAAACGGTACGTTGACAGAGCTGCTAACCAGCGGTGACCTGCTGCATCAAGTTTTGCAGAGGTCAACACATAGGTGAGAGGATTGTTGTCAGTAAGGACTGTGAATTCTGTACCATACAGATAATCATGGAACTTCTCACACACAGCCCACTTCAGTGCTAAGTATTCAAGCTTGTGCGTCGGGTAGTTGCGTTCACTTTTCGATAGCCCTCGGCTAGCATAGGCTATGGCCCTAAGTGTCCCTTCATGCTCTTGGTAAATGGCTGCACCAAGGCCTTCTCCACAGGCGTCTGTGTGGAGAACGTAAGGGAGGTTAGGGTTGGCGAAAGCCAGTACAGGTGCTGAGGTCAACCTGTCTATGAGTGTTCTGAAAGCGGTTTCACAGTCCTGTGTCCATTCACTTCCGAAAGGCTGGCTGGGGCTCACTGAAGTGTGAGGTTTTTGCATCTTATAGTCCTTTCCCCTTTTCCTTGTAGCCACATAGCCGGCAGTGAGGCCATTCAACTGCTTTGCTATTTTCGAATAGCCTTGTACGAAGCGCCTGTAGTACCCCGCAAAGCCTAAGAAGCACTTGAGCTCTTTACGATTGGTGGGCCTGGGCCAGTCTTTTAAGGCTGATATCTTCTCAGGGTCAGTGTGGACGCCACGAGCATCTACAATGTGGCCCAGATACCTCACGGAGGACTGGAAGAAGGGACATTTGTCTGGGGACAACTTCAGCCCGTAGTCCTTGAGTCTGTTCAGCACCTTCATCAACTTGTTTTCGTGCTCCACCAAGGTGTCTGAGAAGACAATCAGATCGTCTAGGAAGACCAAGACTTCGTTAAGGTGCTGGTCTCCCACACATCTCTCCATTGACCGCTGGAATGTGGAGGGTGCATTGGTAACGTCCTGTGGCATGCGGTTAAATTCCCAAAAACCCAGCGAGCATGTGAATGCGGTCTTGTGTTTGTCTTCTTCGGCAAGTTCAACTTGATAATAACCTGACTTTAGATCCATAACGGACAACCATTTAGCTCCACTAAGGGCCGAGAAGGTTTCTTGGATATTGGGAAGAGCGTACGCGTCCTTGATAGTACGCATGTTCAGTTTCCGATAGTCCACACACAGTCTGATTTTCCCGTTTTTCTTCTTCACCACTACTATAGGGGAAGCAAACGGGCCCTCTGATTCCCTTATGATCCCTGCCTCCAATAGCTCTCGAAGATGCTGCTTAACGGCTTCTCTATCACATGGGTGAATCGGCCGGGGCCTCTCCTTGAAAGGGGTTTCATCCTGAAGTCTTATCCTGTGTTTGACTGCAGAGGTGCGACCATGGGTTAAGTCATCAACTGCGAATACCTCAGGTATGGTATTCAACTTGTCTGTGATGCGTTTCTTCCACTCTGCTGGAAAGGGAGAATCTTTCAGGCTGCATATTTTGTTACTTGGGGGGGCTTCTGTATCCACTGTCTGGAGGCCACAGGATATAGGAGTGTCATGGGGTTTCACGGGCATCACACACTGAGCCATCATCATCTCTGCTATGACACGGTTTGGATGCAATGTGATGTCGTGTGAACTCATATTGCGAAGAAGGACAGGGACTTTGCTGAAGGACTGATAGGGAACGTCCAGTAGTGTTGGTACCAGGAAGATGCCACCTGGTATAGGAGGGTTTGCAGGAGGCTCCATTGCATATGACGTGAGAGGTGGGGATGTCCTTATCTTGACACCTCCTAGTACACACACTCTTTGTCCAGCTGGAATGACGACTGGGTAACGTCCAAGCAACTTCACTGGCCTTGCTTCCTCCTCTTCACTGTGAGTCTGAGCAATGTACTGGAATAGCATGAGACATTCGTGACTGAGTTCACGCCCCTGTAGGAATTTCAGCCCTTCACGTTTAACTCCGTTCTGGTACAATCTGTCAAGTACATTGGTCCCAACCAGTAAGGGAATCTCACTGTTGAAGTCACAGTCAGGTACAATGAGAACCAGGGAGGAAATCTTCTCTTCTATGCCAGTAACACTCTTTGGAAGTGATATAAGGACTTGGGTGTAGCCTATGTAAGGGACACGCTGGCCCCCAGCACCCAAAATCTCAAGCAGTGCGTTAATAGGTTCAACAGGGAAGGATGAGAGATGGTCTGAATAAAAGGTCTCTGAGATTGTAGTAACCTGTGACCCGGTGTCTAAAATACATTTACACTGGTTGCCTTCAACAAGGGCTGTCGTGCTGCAACGTGGCCCTACAAGACCATGGGGTAAGGGTCTATAGTCGAGGGGTGACCCATTCTGGGCATATTGTTCGGCCCTCACTACATTTGCTTTCAGGTTGGTTGAAATGGGACTAGATAAAGGGGGGTGCACGGCTTCCGAATGTCCCACAGCAGAAGCCCTTACAGGTTTAACGAAAACTCGGGCTGGCCCTGATGCTGCATCCTCCATTGGTCAAGTCTTTCCCTGAGCTCAAGGTTCTTCTGGTATACAGCAGCAGGGTTTGGCTCGTTTAAACATAGGGCGGCAATGTGGCCATCTTCTCCACATTTAAAACAGAACCAGGCTCGGGGCATGTTGGAAGTGTTCATGCCGATCCTGCGGTTTGTCACATTTGAGACCATACAGTTCCCCCTAACAGCATTTTCATTGAGGTTCTCTACATGTTGTGGTTCGTTGGGCTTTGATGCTGGCTTGTAGGAAGCAAGCTGTTTCTTTAGGTCAGCCACTTCCTGGGCGAGCTTCTGAGTCTCAGTTAGGCTCTCTTTGGCTGCCTTCGGGCTTAAAACAGCATCAGTTTCATCTGACTCCTCATCACGGTTGGACAGGCCATAGACTGTGTGCATGTGAGACATAGCTTTGGCGCTTCCGAGGTGCTTCTTCATTCTGTTCATTTTTGTAAACCGTCTGTCTTCCTGCTTTCTGAGGAGTAGCAACAGCTCAGGGAAGGATGGGGGGTTAGTCTTCTTGTGCTCAAGCTGGAGCTCGATGAGCATTGTCTGATCCCAGCAACCCCTACAGAATTGTCTGATGAGTTGGTTGTGTGAACTTTCAATGGACAGTCCTCCCCCGGTAATAGCTTTGTCAAGCATCAGGTGTAGGCGATTTAAATAGTCAGAGGACTTCTACCCAGCATTCTGATTTGCGCCCAGGAATGCTGCATACAGCTCTTCTCCATCTGCTACTACCCCAAAAGCTGCGTCAAGCTGGGTGAGGTACAGTGCAGGCGGGGAGTCAATGCCAAGGCTTTTGACTAGGTCACTAGCTGGCTTCAATAAGCCCTCTAAAATCTTTCTGACCTTCTGGGTATCTGGGCTGGAAGGGTCACTTAATAACAGTTCTACTTGAGTGTGCCACGTCTCATAATCAACTACTCCATTGGGCTTTGGCGTTCTTCCCGAGAAGGTGCGGATTTTGCTGACATACGAGGACCCAGATTCCGTTTTTATTACATGCTCGACAACTACTCTCTGGACACTGGGGGGATTGATGAGGCTCTCATCAAGAGATGACGGCCTCTGAGGCATCTCAGGCACATTGTTATTTGTGTCCTCATAACTGGCTGTATCACCACCCATCTGAAGGTTGGAAAGCTGAGTTTGGAGCATCTGGATCAGACGGGTCTTGCTTAGGCCTGCAACCGCCGCAGCAAACTTTAGTTTGTCTAGGTTACTTTGTTCCTCAGGTTTCTGAGCCATCTCTTCTTGTATGGCGGTGACGTGCCATGATGCATTAGAATCATCAGGACTAAATGTTGTGGCTAAGAAGTCTGGATCCATACGAGCTACTGATCTTTCATCTCTGTACTGGACCAGAACCCTCCCATTAGGTTTACCTACTTCATCAGGGACTCTTATGCATTTCACTATGTCACCATGTACCTTAAAAATCTCTATAATAATCACTAAAATAATATAATCATCTGAATACGTTTCGTCAATACCAGAGACAAAAAGGCAGCTCTGTCCATGCACATCATAGCGGTTACAATATTCCATTTTGATCTTAGGTTCTCTATCATGCAAAATATTGTAGCGGTGAATATATAAGAAAAATATGAATTCCTCTGATCAGAGTATATAACCAGTCTCCTGGCTAGCTCGCCACTTTATGTAACCAACTGTATTGTTAAAGGTAATATAACACAATGCAGTGGTGCATCAATTCCAGGTTGTAAGGAGACTGGCTTGTATTCTTTAAAGAACTCTGATAGAAGGAATAGCACACAGACACAGTGAGGTACGTTTGACCTTTTATCTAACGAGCAATCAGAATCAATCAAAGATTATTCACACAATAATAATAACAACACTGAACCTAAATCACTGAACTCAAAACGCTGAACCCAAAAGAGGTCCACAAGGGAAATAACAAACTAAATAAAATGGGTACCCAGCAAGTCTTTGAGTGCACTCAATTCAATGAAAGGAGGCGTTCTGTTCCTACCGCTACTGCTACGGCCAAACGTTCTTGAGCAGGGCCAGGTTGATGACAGGCTGCTTCAGCGTGGATCCGGGCTCTCTCAGAACACGGGGTGTACAAAAAACAGTAAGGACTCTTCCTCTCTCATACATGAAGTGAGTGGTCCTCTTTCCAGTGTTCACCTCCAATGCGAAGTCCTCTTGTTCTAAGTATCGTCAAATCTTTCAAGTCTCTATGGTCAATCTTCAAGTCTATGTTCGCTCTTCAAGTCTATGTTCAATCTTTCAAGTCAATTTGTTCGCTTTTCCATGTCTATTTTCTCTTGTCCTATCTCTCGCGGTCTCTCTTTCACGTCCAGCAGGGAACCACTTCTCCCGCGTTCGCCGATTCTGTCGCGCTGCGATAACGCGACCACCTGTCGCATGTTTTTGCCTCTTTTAGGGAGCGTCAACAAAACACTGTCTCCAGTGAAAAGTTTCAGTTAGGGGCCGTCGGGAATATATACTGGGAAAGCTATATTTACACTATAGATATACACCATACACACTGTATTATATATATTATTATAATATATATATTCATATATACACATAATATATATACATTCATATATTACCAGATACTGTGAAATGGCATGGGCTACACGCACTTTTAAGAACCTGGTTCCATCGGCAATGTCCGTTCCTGGCCACAATCTTCTTTTAATCGGCGAGAATGCCTTAACTCCCCATTCTGCGAGCTTTGCAAGAATGACACCATCTTCAATATACGTCGGCAAGTTTAAGAAAGATACAACCAGTTCATCATTTCTAATTTCTGTTGCAATTACCGTGCTCTTCTTTATTCTAATCCCATCTAACAGTTTATCCTTTCCTTCAACATTGGCCATTGCAATTTCATATTTTTTGGGCATTTTAAAACGGCATCCATTCACCCCCCCGCACATTTGTTTATACCTCACTTAACAGTTCCATCATAGTATCCATGATCTCATCTCCGACGATCTCTACCTTCAAGGTAAGCTCCTTCTCAAATTTCTTTTCTTTTCTTTGAAGAAGCTCCCAGGTATTTTTACTGTTGTCCGCGTTCTTTCTCGTCGTTGCCCTTCCTATGGCTGCGTTGGTTGCCGGTATCTGCACCATGCCATTGCCCGTGTTCCTGCTCGTAGTCGGTGCCTTCCCTTGGTCGGTGTTCTTTGTTGTTTGGTTCTCCATGCAGTCAATTGCCTTTGTATCTGTCCAACTCCTCTCCACTCACGCTCTCTCTTCCATTGTTTCACTCATTCAAACAAACAAACAAACCAAAATAAAGACGTTCCCCCGAACAGCAAGCTGCTGGGGGAAACAAGACTAAACACACAAAAAATCGAACACACTCACTCACTATCAATCCAACACAAAAAAAAGTCCTCCTGCTCTCTCCACCTGCTCTCTGCTAATCCACTTCCTGGTTGCACACCTGAACGGGATCAGACGAGATCAGGCGTGTTCAGGGTGGTATGGCCGTGATCAAGTATTGCCAGGTCCATACTAGCTTTTATAGAGGAGGAGCATATAAGGAGTGAGAGCGCTGCCGAGGCCATTGACGGGACTTGTACAGAAACAATGATTAGATCCATAATGAATGAAAGAAATGAATGAATACTTTTATTCCGGACTCAAAGTACCATATCAAAACGCAATGCAATACACTGCGTGTGCGTGTGCGTTTGAGTGTACTTTTGAAGAAATGGAGCGTTGCAACACCTGGGATGGACTGCAATGGATCGTGGTCATTGCAGCTCTTTGCTGCTCCCTGCTGCCAGCGTCAATAGAGTGTCCGCATGTTTCACAAATAGAGTTTGGAGAGACGTTGTCATTTTCTGTATGTTGGTTAAATTCTCCCAAACAGTGGGCGATAAAGATCAGGACATGGCAGGCCATTACAGCCAATGAGCTCGAGTTGAAAAATAAAAATGCTTACTGCACCTCGTATTCCCAGGCTGTCTCCCATCCAAGTACTAACCAGGCCCGACCCTGCTTAACTTCCGAGATCAGACGAGATCGGGCGTGATCAGGCTGGTATGGCCGAAAGCATTTATTGCCGGGTCCATACTAGCTTTTATACAGCAGGAGCACATAAGGACTGAGAGAGCTGCCGTGGCCAGAGACGGGACTTGTACAGAAACAATGATTAGAACCATAATGAATGAAATAAATGAATGAAGACTTTATTCCAGACTCAAAGTACCATATCAAAATGCAATGCAATACACTGCGTGTGCGGTTGAGTGATCTTTTGAAGAAATGTAATGTTGCAACACCTGGGATGGACTGCAATGGATCGCTGTCGTTGCAGCTGTCTGCTGCTCCCTGCTGCCAGCGTCACTAGAGTGTCCACATGTTTCACAAATAAACTAAGTTGCCAGCCAGTTAGTTGGGTTAAACTTCAATTAAATTGTCCTTATAGGTGACTGTTACAGCACCACCACATGGTCGGAGATGGTACCAAATAACACATAGGCTGAAGACAATGGGCTGCGTTGGAAACAATGAATTTATTTAAGCATTGCTTTAGACGCATGGTGGGATGGTTATTAAATCAACGAAAGGAAATTAAACAAAACAGAAAGGAAACCCTAACTAAACCTAACTCTGGGGGAACAAAGTATCTTTCTGCCGACCAGAAACAAAAAGTAGGCGAGTCTGCCGGGTCCTCTAACTACGCTGCTCTAACCTGAACTAATAACGTGAAAACAACCATCGCCAACCACCAACGCATAAATGAGGAAAAGCAAGAATGTTCCCACATGGGAAATTGGTGCTTAACAGCAACTTGCAGACAGTTTATATCGGTAAACTCTACACATAAGACGCAAAGTGCCGGCGTAGCACAGCGTGAAAACAGCCTGGCGTTGCGACACGGAAGCGAGATGCGTGCGGGATCATCCGCCAGAGATCGGGACAGGTGTGCTGATATCCCCGATGCCACGCCCACAATCAGTCTGCGGCGGGAACAAACAGCCTGTGGAGTAGAATCAGGAGCGGTGCCGCTATAATGACGTAACACCCCCACCCTTAAGAAAATAAATTGGGGGTTTAAGTTTGAAAAATCAATATCAACATTTACAAAAATACCAATCTACAAAAATACACTCATTGAGAACAAATAGTTACAAACTACTTTCGTCGTTCGCCAATGTCGCCACACGCGACTGAACTAGAAAAAAATGAACAAAAATGGTTAGCATGTGTATCAGTGTTTTTTTTAAAATACACTTTAACAAACAATTTATTTACAATGATTCGCGAATTACACCCGAGACAGGGCATCCGCAACCACATTATCGCGTCCTCTAATGTGTTTAATCTCGAGGTTGTACCCCTGCAGAATCAGACTCCAAGGCAATAAACGCTGATTGTCATTGCTCATGCGGTCAAGAAAGACAAGAGGGTTGTGGTCAGTAAAGACCACCACAGGACGCACCGCAGCTCCAACATATACCTCGAAATGTTTGACGAGTAAGCACGCTGGAGGACATTAAATTTGCGTGAAAAGAATCACACAGGATGTTCAAAACCATCCATGTCCTGCTGCATAACAACAGCTCCTGCTCCCAAATCGCAGGCATCAACAGCGACGGAAAAGGGCACAGTAAAATCAGGAGCGGAAAGAACGGGCGCAGTGGTCAGCAAAGCCTCAACAGACTTGAAGGCTGCCTGACTCCATGGAGTCCATTTGAAAACAACCTTCGGGCTGAGTAAATCAGTGAGGGGAGAGGCAACTGCAGAGAACTTCTTACAGAATGAATGATAGTAGCCTACCATGCCAAGAAAACGGCGCAGTTCGCGAAGAGTGGTAGGAGGTGGATAGTCCAGGATTGCCTCGACCTTGGCCTGGACCGGGCGCACCTGCCCGCGACCCACGACTTTCCCCAGATAGACAACTGTGGCCTGGCCGAACTCACATTTAGCCAGGTTGATGGTTAGGTTCGCGTCAGAGAGCCTGCGGAACACAGTTGACAGGTGTGCTACATGCGAAGGCCAGGTGGGGCTATAAATCAAAAGATCGTCAAGATAGGCCTCACAGTTAGGCACGCCATCGAGGACACCGTTGATGAGCCTCTGGAATGTTGCCGGGGCATTGCGAAGTCCAAATGGCTTTACTGTGTATTGAAGGAAACTGGCGTCACAAAAGCTGAGATTTCCTTAGCACGGGGTGACAGTGGAATCTGCCAGTAACCTTTAAGTAAATAGATTTTTACTTACAAACACTGCGGAGCCAAGGCGGTCAACACAATCGTCAATGCGCTGCAGCGGAAATAAAACTCTCCACTCATCTTGGACTGAGGCCGTAAGAGGCATTAAGAGGCGCATTAAGAAACCATCTTGCAAAAAATAGCCATGAGGTGACAGCTCAATGTCCTCGTCTGACATAACTTCAGAGAAGAGCGTCGACAGTGAGGGGTCATTTTTTTACTGTTCCTTGCTAAGCAGATCTCTACTCAGACAGTTTAGGAACAGCAGAAGGAGACGACAGTAACTCAGAATTCTGAGAGGAACAACTATCGTCCGCGAGTGAAGGTTGAGCCATAAAATAATCACTAAGGTCAAATAAAGCATTGCGTTGATCCTAGATAGAAGTCTCTTTAGCGCTTCTCACCATGGCGCGAGTAACAACACTAGAGGCGACAACCTCAGGAACAAACAGTATTTTATCTGAATTTCAATCTGGTTTTAGAAAACAACATAGTACGTCAACAGCAGCTTTAAAAGTGGTGAATGATTTTATTGAATTTTAAGACAATAAGCAACGTTGTGCAGCCCTTTTTGTTGACCAATCAGAGGCTTTCGATACTGTGGATCATGCCTTATTGTTAAAAAGACTGCAGCATCGGTTTGCCTGATCAAGCTGTCGGTTGGTTTAAAAACTATCTGGCAGATCTCAGTGTATGCGAGCAGAAGGTACTACTTCTACCTCTCTTAATGTATCCAAGGGTGTGCCACAGGGATCGGTTCTAGGACCTTTATTATTTACATTAATTGTCTGGATTGTAAAGCCCCGAACACAAATTTTCTCTTTTATGCTGATGACACAGTGATATATTGCTCTGCGTCTTCCCCAAATCAGGCTCTGTCAGCTCCAATTTGCTTTTAACACTGTGCAACATAACCTGTGTGATTTAAAACTTGTTTTAAATGCTGACAAGACAAAGCTCATGCTGTTCCCAAAAGCTAAATCGAAGCCCTTTGACCTCCCTCCTATAACCACTTTGCAGTACACGGCTCTGTCATTGAATCTGTGTCTCAATATAAATATCTGGGAATTATACACACCTGCAAACTTGTCGCTTTTCGGCGATTTTTTCGATGTTCTTTTTTTTACTATGTTCTTACTATGTTCTAGCTGAATTTACTCTGACACAGTAAAATCTATATTGATTCTGACACTTCTGCAGCCACCTCACAGGTGTTACCTTCTTTTTGAAACCAACTTTATTCATATAGCCCTTGTAGTTGTGGAGGCATACGCTATTCCTTTTGGGCATGTCATTTCGGGCAGGAGGCCTGTGAAATACTCCGAGGGCTTAACAGGTTAACAAACATCGGCTCAGCCGCAACATATTAATTAATATATACACCTCCACACAGACATTAACACACATCGGCTCAGCCGCAACATATTAATTAATATATACACCCCCACACACACACACATTAACACACGTCGGCTCAGCCGCAACATATTAATTAATATATACACCCCCACACACACACATTAACACACATCGGCTCAGCCACAACATATTAATTAATATATACACTTCCACACACACACATAAACACACATCGGCTCAGCCACATAGTTACCCTGGTCTACCCCTCGATAGAATTAGTTCTCAGTCCATCCCCCACTCACTCTGTTCCTCCCCCTCCTGTAGATTCCACCAAGCAGCGGCCCCCACCACAGACCCGGACTGGTACAGGTACAGCGGAGAGACTCAACGAGGTGGCTAAACAGAACACCATGATGATGGGTCAAAGCAAAGGGAAATGTCCCACAAAGCAATCCCAATCTGAAGCAACCTCTAACAACACCAAGTCTCCTCCGCTGTCCGTCCAGTCCACGAGCACACCCTCACAGCGCACTGTGCAGCTTAGACTCCACCACGTCCTTAATTCGTCCACGTTAAGTCCCCTCACCATCACTCCCCAGCGCCGATGGCCGAGTGTAACCACCGACCCGAAGCCTCGACCGAACAAGGCGATATTCAAAATGACCAGACTCGATCCGACGGGGCATAAAGTTAGGGATTGGACTATTCCAATAGTACTGTTCCACCAAGCCCGTAGTGATCATCGGTGACTCAAACTTGAGTCGGATGCCTCCCCACACACACACAGATGTCCACATTGACAGCTATCCCGGTGCCAAATACCAACACATCACAGGCCCGCAGGCCACCATCTATGTCCCCATCATTCATTTCTCACATCATTTAGCTGCACCACATCAGACCCTATTAACACGACTTAATGCATACTCACTCATCGTGCATGCTCATCGTGAAACGTGATGAGCCTCTCTCCCCATCCAGGGAGTGCATCATTGTCCCCAGACAGGTTCTAGATGGCCTGGTGACCACTTTACACTTGCAGCTTAGTCACCCAACGGCGAATCAGCTCAGGAAGACAGTAGGGAGATACTTCTTTGCCCTTGACCTCGACAAGTCCGTCAGCCGGGTTACTGATGGCTGTCATTCCTGTGCTGCCCTTCGTCACACCCCCCAGGTCATTGTGGAACAGTCATCGTCTGATCCCCCAGCTGCTGTCGGCATCACCTTCGCCGCTGACGTCATGAAACGGGCACGTCAGTTAGTGCTAGTGGTACGTGAGTGTGTGACATCCTTTACAGTGGCCATGCTCGTGGAGGATGAGGGTAGCCAGACCCTGCGGGATGGACTCATCAGGCTATGTGTGGAATTGCGCCCCCTAGATGGTTCATTTGCCGTGATCCGGACAGACCCAGCCCCTGCCTTTACGGCCCTGGTCACCGACTCGCTCCTTGCCCAGCACAGAATTTCACTGGAGCTGGGGCGATCGAAGAACCTTATTAAGAACCCTGTCGCAGAGAAGGCAGTGCAGGAGTTAGAAGAGGAACTGCTCCGGCAGCAGCCATGGGGTGGTCCTATATCAGCGAGACTCTTGGCCATAGCGACCGCTTGCTTGAACTCCAGACTCTGTTCACGTGGCCTGTCTGCCCGGGAAATGTGGACACAGAGAGACCAGTTCACCTGCACTCAGTTGCCCCTAGCTGATGAGGAGCTTATACGCAGACAACACGATGTGTGGAGCAAGAATCACGCTCACAGTGAGAAATCTAAGGCCCCTCATGGGAGGACCTTGGTCCCCTCTCCAATCGAGGTTGGCGATCTAGTTTACATTCGCACTGACCGCAACAAAGCATGCTGCCGCGACCGATATCTCGTCATTTCCATCGAGGGTCTGTGGTGTGGTCTGCGCAAGTTTGCCGGATCACAACTTAGAAACTTCACCTATCGAGTCAAGTCAACGGACTGTTACAAAGTCCCTGTCACCTGCCATGATGCCATTCGGTCCACCAGCTACGATGACGCATCTGACGACGACAGTACTAGGTCCCCGGCTGCGCCCCAGGTGGAACCCCCCGTGCCGCCTGCTATTCCCCCTGAAATAGCATCAGCGTCCACCCCTGTGAGCACCGTTGGGCCCCGCTTTGTGCCGGTGTGTCAACCAACTGACTTTACTGCCCCATCGTTCGATTTGCTGGAGGCTCCGGGGACGGCGTGCGCTGACCTTGGTAGTGCGCCCTCTCCCCCCAGGTGATGCACCAGGCCGCGCCGCCTGCCATCTCATCTCAGTGACTATGTCGTGGACTTGTGATGGACCTGTGGCGTATCCTTTTTCACATATCTTATGTCGTTATACTGTGTTTATGTGATGTTGTTTTATTCTCATGTGTTGGGTTGTGAAGCTGTGTAATGTGTGGTTCTCCTAGATGGGTAGTCTATTTGTATGTTTGTTCGCCATGGGTTCAGCATGTGGTTTCTGCTGCTATGTTGTATTGCACTGATGTCTCCCACTGGTTAGGAGGGGATGGGGAAGAAAGGTGGTCACGCCAGTCCGCTGGTTTGTTATTGTTTACCCCTCATCGGCACATGCGCCGTTGCCGGTCTTTTCTTTGTTGTTTTCCTGCCTGTCTCCGCGCGCACTCCCCGCTCACCTTTGTGGATCCTCAGTAAAGTTATGTTCGACTACTATACTCTCGGTTGTGAGATTTCCCTAACTACTGGCTCAGATGTTTCCGCCAAGTTCCTAACCGGTGACCAATCTCGCATGAGGCGAATGTTATAACCACTACACTACAGAAACTACAGGGAGAGGACTGACCCTGATGATGCTGCTGAATCAGATGACAGCTGTAGCAGCTCCAGCAGTCACAGCAGCTCCCCCCCCAGCAGAAACCCCCCAGTTCATGCTACTTTTGCGACATCGAAAGGACCCCAAGGTTGTATCTTTATTAAAAATTCTATTAACTTATCACCAGCAACATGTGAATAACTCTTTTTTTAAAAAATGTTTATTACTTGCCTGCTGAAATGCCTTTGTCTCTTAATGTATTTAAAATGGTAAAGCTTGACAATCTAAATCTTACTTTGGAGTTTTAATTGCATAATGATCCAACTCAACTTTAAAAAGTTAAAGAAAATGTTAAACATCTTTTAAAAATGTACTTAATTTTTCATAATTTAAAAATTCCAGAATCCACATGTTTTTATATGTTTGTCAGACATTGGATGTGGGAACAAGAACAAAAAGCACATTTTTGTCTTTAAATGTCAGTTTGGATCATGAGTAGTAATTTCCAGACTTTTGATATTTATTTTTAATATTTTCAAACATTTCTCAAACCAGAGCTGCTGGCCCTGCGCAACCTACCCTAAAGAACTTTCCCCGTACTCAGCACGGACAGGGTAGGACAAGAGCTTTCAATGCTTCCTGGTATAAAGACTACACCTGGCTCGAATATTCCCAGTGCAAGGATAGCACTTTTTGTTTCGTCTGCAGACATTTTTCGCTGCCCTCTGTTCCGGAGAACATTCAACTCCGCTACTGGCTTTTCAAATTGGAAAAAGGCCATGTATAAAGATGGAGGTTTCTGCTTACATGCCAAAGCAGAGCACCATCTTAATGCCATGATGGCATGGAAGGAGTATCAGAGGGGTGTTGACAATAATACATCTTTGCTCCAGGCAATGGACAAAGAGTACCAAAAAAAGGTAGAGGAAAACAGGAAGTATATCAAAACAGTTGCTGATGTTTTGCTATGCACAGCCACTCAGAACATAGCACAGCCTGGCCATCGGGAATCAGAGGACTCTGGAAACAAGGGCAACTTTTTGGCCATTTTGGAGCTCATAGCCAAACATGATCCCTTAATAAAACAGAAAATGGAACATAGCAATGTCAAGTACACCAGCAACCGCATTCAGAATGAGATTTTAGAGGTTTTGGCAGACATGGTGAGAAAGGAAATTATTGAAGAGGTAAAGGAAAGTGGGGTCTTTACTATTCTAGCTGATGAAACAAAAGACTTAAAAAAAGAGGAACAAATTTCATTAGTACTGAGGTACTACTACAGAGGTACAGTGCATGAAAGCTTCATGCATTTTGAGCATGCAGACAAACTTGATGCTGCTGGGCTAACTGAAAAAAATGTTAATAGCCTGCAAAAGTATGGTTTAGAGTACAGAGAACAGCTGGTGGGGCAGGGCTATGATGGGGCTTCTGTAATGAGTGGTAAGCACAGTGGTGTGTCTGCACGGATACAGTCCCAGGCCAAGCATGCCTTTTATGTGCACTGCAGTGCACATCGCTTAAATTTGGTCATTGTGGACACAGTCAGAGCAGTACCAGAGGCGTCATTCTTTTTTTCCTTGTTGCAGCACCTTTATGTGTTTCTGTCCGGTTCCTATGTCCATTAGAAGTGGCAGGACATACAGCGCTCAATGTATCCAAAGGATCAGCCTCGAGAGTTGCCCAGACTCAGTGACATTAGGTGGGCTTGCAGATATTATGCCTGTCGGAACCTAATGGAGCGGCTTCCAGCTGTGCTACAAGTCCTTCATGACATTGATGAGGAGAACAATGGAGACAGAAGTGTAGAGGCACGTGGACTGCGAGGGCAGATAAACCTAGATTTCATTTGCCTTCTAGTAACCTTCAAAAGAATTCTCGGAGACACAAAGTTTTTGAGTGATATGCTGCAGTCCTCATCATTGGACCTCGCCAGAGCAATTGACCTCATTGAGGCGCTGCAGGACTCAATGTTAAAATACAGGGATGAATCATCTTTTGACCAGCTGTGGACAGAAGTGCTAAGCATGGCTCAACAGTGCGACATCAGCACAGAGAGAATGTCTAAAAGGCAACTTAAAACAAACTCTGCTCCTAACGACACAGTTGTCATGTCCACAGTTGGTCAACGTTACAGTGACATCGACAAGAATAACTTTTGTCAGACTGTTTACTATCCAATCCTAGACCGTGTAAATGCTGAGCTAGAGAGGTGGTTTTCAAAAACCAACTGTGACATCATGAGAGGGATTCAGGCACTCAATCCTAAAAGCAACAGCTTTTTAGATGAGGAGCCTTTGATTTTGTTTGGAACCATTTATGAGACAAACCTGGAGGATCTGAAGCATGAGCTCCACCAAGCCAAGCGGATCTTGAAGAGAAAGGAGGAAGCTGGAATGAGGAATCTCACCAGTTTGCTTGAGTTTACAGAGTTCCTGGAGCCATTTAAAGATGTCTTTTATGAACTTTTCAGGTTGTGCAAAACTGCTTTGGCCCTACCTGTCAGCACAGCTGCCTGTGAACGCAGTTTTTCTGCACTGAAACTGATAAAAAATCACTTGCGCACCACCATGAAAAACGAAAGACTTTGTGATCTTGGAGTGCTAAGTGTGGAGTCCAAGAGAGCCAAGGCCTTGGACATGGAGGAGTTTGTTAAGTTGTTCAGCAGCAAACACGGCAATCGCAGGATATCATTATTTTAAAGTGTCAGCACCTCCCAAATAATGATCTGATTGTGTGTGTATGTATGTTATGTAAATAGTTCAGCAGTTGTTATTGTCAGTTTGAGTGGCAGTGCTGTTACTGTCCTAATTTCATTTTGATGTTGTTGCTTACTTATAATAAAACACTGAGCTTTTATTCTGTTTTTTTGAAAATTCTATTTTACATTTTTGTTTTATTTATTTTTAATATAATGGGCTTTTTTTAATTGTAAGAATTTCAGTGATGTTTAAAACTGATTAATAAAACAGCTATGTTTACTGTACAAAGCTTTTTCCCTCTCATTTTCGTTACTTTTGGACGGCCCCCCCAGATTAATTGTTGTTACCCCCTGTGCCCCCCACCAAAAAATTCTCTGGACCCGCCCCTGATTCCATCTACCAATGGTTGTAGATGTTTACTGGTGGCAGCTAGCTTCCCTTGTATTGTTCAATAATGTATGAAAGACAAGCTGTTTCTGCCCGGTATTGAACCACGGACCTTTCACGTGTTAGGCGAACGTGATAACCACTACACTACAGAAACTTCAAATATGCTATCTTGCAACTTGCAAAAAATGTGTTTCTTACGAATATCTGTCAGTAACTTGGTTGACCGCTTGAAATAACATCTAGCTTGCTTTCTATTCAATGTAAAAATCAATGTATTCATTTAACGATGACAGGTGTCTTTCCTGTAAATGTATCTAAATCCAGATTTTTCCGCAGAGTTCCTAACTTGCGACCAATCTCGTTTGAGGCAAACGTTATAACCACTACACTACAGAAGCTATATTTATGGCTTTCTACAACCCAAACAAATTGTCGTCATTTCTGAATGTACTTAAATAAACCCGCATTTTGTCTACTTCACAGACATGTTTCTATCCTGTTTCAGGCCGTGGACCTTTCCTGTGTTAGCAAATGTGACAACCACTACACTACGGAAACTCCAAAGTCAAACTCATGCAACTCGTCGAAATTGTGTCTTTTATGAACATCTACAGACACAATCTCTGATTGCTTGATCACCAATGCAGATGGATTGGCATTCCATCTACCAATGGTTGTAGATTTTACTGGTGGCACCCAGCTTCCCTTGTACTGTTCAATAATGTATGAAAGAAAAGATGTTACTGCCCGGTTTTGAACCAGGGACCTTTCACGTGTAATGCGAACGTGATAACCACTACACTACAGAAACTTCAAATACTAAATCTTGCAACTTGCAAAAAATCTGTTTCTTATAAATATCTGTCAGTAATTTGGTTGACAGCTGGAAATAATACCTAGCTTGCTTTCTATTCAATGTAAAAATCGATGTATTCATTAAACGATGACAGGTATGTTTCCTGTAAATGTATCGAAATCCAGATGTTTCCGCCAAGTTCCTAACCGGTGACCAATCTCGTTTGAGGCGAACGTTATAACCACTACACTACAGAAACTATATTTATGGCTTTCTACAACGCGAACAAATTGTCGTCATTCCAGAATGTACTTAAATAAACCCGCATTTTGTCTACTTCACACACGTTTCTATCCTGTTTCAGGCCGTGGACCTTTCCCGTGTTAGCAAATGTGAAAGCCACTACACTACGGAAACTACAAAGTCAAACTCATTCACCTCGTCGAAATTGTCTTTTATGAACATCTACAGACACATTCTCTGATTGCTTGATCACCAAGGCAGATGGTTTGGCATTCCATTTACCAATGGTTGTAGATGTTTACTGGTGGCAGCTAGCTTCCCTTGTACTGTTCAATAATGTATGAAAGGCAAGATGTTTCTGCACGGTTTTGAACCAGGGACCTGTTGCGTGTAAGGCGAACGTGATAACCACTACACTACAGAAACTTCAAAATTAAATCTTGCAACTTGCAAAAAATGTGTTTCTTATGAATATCTGTCAGTAATTTGGTTGACCGCTTGAAATAATATCTAGCTTGTGTGGTATTCTCAAAACCAGACCGTTAGTACTGGGAAACGGAAGGGCGGAACCAAAGTGGGTTATAGTCCGGAAATCTATGGTTGACGGGCACTTCCGGTTCCTCGCCAGACGGATTTCGGAAAAGGGGAACAAAGCTTCGTTGCTTCATTCCGGTACTAACGTCTACCTGCTTTTCAGGTTTCTACACCGTGAAAATCACACCAAATAACTATTTTCATGAATGAGAAAATTTTAGAACAGAGTCGATAAACTTTGTGTTGAGTTGAAGTCTGACATGTCGAGTTATTAACTTTTGAAAACTCCTTTGTTTGTTTCGCGCCAAACGGCGTTAGTGTAAAATGGCAGTTGGCCCCGTTCGCATGGTATAATATTGTGGAAACACACACACTGCAGACTAATTTGTTTAAGTTTACTTTGGCCCTGAACACCTGATGTACATGTTTAAGAATATATTTAATGTGTTTAAGAGTTAGATGACGTTACGATAGGATATCTTAGAGGTAGACTATAAGAAAAGTGTCGATATGTTTTATAATTAAATGTCTAGTCGGTCTGTTAGGCAGACAAGTCATCCATTGTATTTCAGGCAATAGTTTATGGTAAATTCTCTAGGTGTTGTTTATTGTCTTATTGTGGTTTAAAGCCAAAGTATGTTTATTTATATTATAGGAACAATACTGTATTAAATTGCACTATGAGAGATAGCTCAAAACAACCAGCAAATAAGCTGAAACGGGCACTTCAACTTTAATGTTGATTTTGATAAAAAGGAGTTCTGTATTGATTTTGAGGTGAACTAAGAGTGGAGAGAAACGGTACATGTGAGCCTCACCTTTTTTTTTTATTGTACTTTTGATGTTTAATATCTAACAAGGAACCTACTAAGGGACAATTGACATTTGAACATGCACTTTAGCCAGGGAATAGTTTATATTTATATGTGATATATGTGGTAATTGGGATAATTGTTAATTAAAGAGACGGATTTCGGAAAAGGGGAACAAAGCTTCGTTGCTTCATTTCGGTACTAAAGTCTACCTGCTTTTCAGGAAAATCCGCTCTCAAACAATCTATTTGCTACCTCCCGTCCTGGCCACTTGGCACCGGTAACAAACTGTGGGGGCTCGTCCGGGATCTCTCCTCTTCACATGCATCAGAGGGGCAGATCCAGTGATACCAGAACCGACATCGAGAAGACGAACGCGAGACGACGACGACGGGACTGTAGACCAGGAATCAACCTGTGGGTGTCCAGAGAGGGAGAAGAAGGATCTTCACCTTGCCAGGGAGCCGCACAACTGAACCGGGATCCACGGGGCGTGCGTCATCGGAGAAGCTACACCACATCCATACACACGTACACAAACATACATAGGGTTGGGCATCGTTTGAATTTGAGTGATTCCGGTTCCGATTTCGATTCCTCGTTTCGATTCCGGTTCCTAACGATTCTCGATTCCGATTCTCTTAAGAGGCAGGGTCAAAAAAGTTTACATGTTAAATGAGCTAGCTAACCAGAGGGCTTTCTGGATGAAATAGTCTAAACTTATCCATGAATTTTAATTCTATGAAATTTTTACTTTTTATGAACTTCATTTTGAATTTCTCACAGGGCTGTTTTCAACTATTATATAAATATCAAATCTATGAAATGAATATAAATGTTATGAATTTTCTTTTCACAGATGTATACTTTTCACAAGATAGTTTAATTCATTTTTGAAAACTTCACATTTAGACATCCTGCAGGTACTTAAACATGTAACTGAGCTCCCACTGATGGGCTAACCTGGTGCAGAATATCGAACAAACAAAGAGGAGCAACTTGTACAATCTAGCCCAGATTAGCAGCAGGTACAGTATAAAATCAGAAACAGTTCTTGTTGAGGAAAATGATCATATCTGCCTTCTCATGCAGTATGCGTGAGCGTTCTGGACAGTGCGGTGCTAGGGTGAGAGTCGGATCCGGAGGATGAAGCAACGGAGGAAGGCCGGCACAGCGCGTCAAAGACGGGGCACGCTGTTATCTCTACACCATGACCCCGGAGATGTTTAATCATGTTGGTTGTACACCCTCCTTTGCACGATATAATCATTTTGCAAGTGTTGCACCGAGCCGACTTGTCATTTATTTTCAGTGTTGGGCAAGTTACTTTAAATTAGTAACTTAGTTACAGTTACTAGTTACTTCTTTCAAAAGTAACTCAGTTACTTTAAGTTACTCGTTACTTTCAAAGTAACTAGTTACTAGGGAAAGTAACTTTTTTTTTCTAAATTATCTTATTGTGTTAATGTGGCAAAGGACCTCCCTAACTGGATAGCTAGGGAGGCTGCCAGTCCTCTGGCTTGCTTACACGTAAGTCCTATCCTGCCACAAGCGCAATGCGCCATAGTGACCTGAACGTGCCATAGCAGTGTAGTAGTGTGAGTGCAAATAAATGAAATATTTCCATTGTTTCCAACTGTTTCCAACCATCTACAAATGCACACACATTATTTTGGGGTTGATGTGGCATAGTGTTCGACAAAACAACTGTAAAATTTGATCATTGTACCCAGTATCACTACGATGAAGCAGTGGATCAACAAAACACAACATACAGTATGTTTTGAAACTTTCATAGGCATATTTACCGTAGCCATTGAAACAGGTACAAAGTATAGTTTTGGCAGTGCAAAAATTAAACTGTGCCTCAGACCATTTAGCAACTGTAGGAATCAATAGTGGAAAACTGATACAATAGATGTTTTCAATGTAAACACAGTGAGGTTTATCCGTTCTTTGTAAGTTAACCTTAACTCAAAACAGCTAAACTCCACCAACTGGAGACCTCATCATCAATAATGATGGGCAAACTTAAAAGTATTTTCAGCCTCACAAAGAGAAACTAAATAAATAAAAAGTACTTTCAGCCTCACAAACATAGTTAATGTTTGACAAAAATAATATTTCCTCCACTCTGGCCGTTTAGATAAATAAAACAACTGATGAAATCAATAATGGTGGATAAATTGCTTTAGTAGTCTATGTTAGTATGTCTATGTCTATATCAGTCTTTGTCCATACATCTCCATCATTTGTTTAGCTGTGTCTGGGTTATAGACTGTGCAACAGGCTTTGTAAAATCAAGCTTTTGTTGTTTGGCTGGAGTGGCTTCTACTTCAGCGTCAGCGGAGCTGACGTTAGCAGCAGCATCACCTGTGTTACCTTCAGGGTCTTTTTCAACTAGCTTGGTAGATGCCTGTTGTTTCTGAAGATGTTTCATCAGATTAGAATTGCTAGTTTTTGATGTGGCTAGAGTTGTCGAACCTCCACAAAGATGACAGGTCACCAAAATATTCCTTATGTCTTTTACTGTCAGAAAGGAAAAAGAATGTGCATATTTCCATGAGAAAAATACAACGCCTGGGCCGTCGTCGACTGCCGCTGTCACACCAAATTTGTACCAGGTGCCAAATTTGTACCGGGTACGTAATCCATACCTAATCTATTCCAAACCTGCCTGGCAACAGATGATCGCGGACGATCTCGTCGATTGACGTAGGAAGGTTCAAGAGCATTCGCGAAGTCGTTCATTGAGTTCAAGAACATTTGCGAAGTCGTTCATTGAGCGCGACAAGACAGATAGCCCTAACTTTACAAATTACATTTATTAGCGTTCCTAACTTTATATTTGTATTGCATTTCATTGTTTAATCGAATTTAGCTAGTAACCTCTGTGTTTAATGTGTAGTAAACCGAGTGTTTAACGTTCTCATGTTTAACCTGGTCCTAGTAATGTTCTTGAACTCAATGAACGACTTCGCGAATGTTCTTGAACCTTCCTACGTCAATCGACGCGATCGTCCGCGATCATCTGTTGCCAGGCAGGTTTGGAATGGATTACGTATGGATTACGTACCCGGTACAAATTTGGCACCCGGTACAAATTTGGAGTGACACCGCCATTGTTTTAGTTCATTTACTTGCGCGTCGCTGCGTCACGTGACTCACGTCCGCTTCACGTCCACCACGGAAACTGTAGTCCTAGGTTATGCACGTGAAGTATTGAGTAACGAGCCTGTTTAAATCGCAGTAACGATAACGCGTTACTGATTTTAACAAAGTAATTAGTTACAGTGCTCGTTACCGCAAAAGTAACGTAGTTACTGTAACGCGTTACATAATAACGCGTTAGTCCCAACACTGTTTATTTTATTAAAGTTAAGCAACACTTTCGAGCGCCGCCGCACAGTTTCCATGTTTACGCGAGCATAAACAGTTTCGCGGCTTCTCCGGAAGCTTCTTCTTCGTTAGTTTTCGGCGGCTTCTTCTTCCGGTCGGCGGACGGGGCATCGAAACTAGGAATCTAAATTTTAAAATTTGAACGATTCCAGGAGAACCGGAATGTTAGTCCCGGTTCCAATCGATGCTCGATGCTCGATGCCCAACCCTAAACATACACCATAGTGACATTCTATACCACCGAAACAACGCACCGTGGGAACGACACGGAAAGAGCTGGTGTGGGACATCAAACGAGGTTTGTTCAAACTCTCAAGCAATGACCTACACACTGTTGCTAGTGGCCTGTCAACAGAAGTTCATGAAGTCAGCCAATTGAAAGGCGATGAAGAAGGCTGCATAGACTATGTCATCACCTACATGGGGTCTCGGGAGTTGTTAGAGCTTGAGGATGAAGGTATGACTAAATTGTTAATGTTGGAAGATTTTGTGTGTAAATTGATTAATGAAAATGTATGTGTTGAGTTGCCTGTTGATAAATGGGGTGATGCTAAAACACACAAGACACATAGCCCTGAGTTACCCACCATCGATGTAGACAACATGTCCCAAACTAACCCTCACTCCAACATCACAGTCACACCACAATATCCTCACTCTAACACACACATCGCAAACATGCAGTCAGTGGAGGAGCTTAGGAAGATGTATGACGAGCTTGGTGAGCAACTTAGAAAATGTGCAGCCACAGCCAACTCACAGACTGCTGCACCTAACCCCCAAGGTGAGTCCATGCCCCAACCACTCCCACAAAGCAGGGCATCAAGCACCATGGTTCCCCTGAGAGACCTCCCCTATCTCCAGCGCCGAGAGTTTAAAGTACATAGAGGCCAAATTGGAGACCAGAGCTCTGAGATGAGTTATAACAGCATCATCAAACAACTCGATGATGGATTAAGAGAGGGCTTCGTGAAGGCAGAGGTTGTACGGGGAGCATTGAGAATCATCAAACAAGGCACCTTCAAAGATATGCTGGTAAACAAAGATGAAATAACTCTCCTTGAACTCAAAGGCTTCATCAGGTCCCACCTTGGAGAAAAGGCAACAACAGAGATGTTTCAGGAGTTGATGTGTGCCCGGCAGTCGGAACAGGAGTCGCCACAGCAGTTTCTGTACCGCATGATTGGACTTAAACAAAAACTAATGTTCCAATCAAAGCAGAACAATGCAGAGATCTCCTATGAACCCAAGACAATACAAGAAGTATTCCTCCACACTATCTACCAGGGCCTGGGACCAAAGCACACTGAGCTTCGACAGAGATTGAGACCCCTCATCTCCAACAGCCGTGTCACAGATGAGGAAGTCCTTGGCCAGGTAATGAGAATACTTAGTGATGAAAATGAGCACCAGCGCAGACTTGGCCAACTCCCTCGCCAAAAGCCAACAAATGCACATAATGCCAAAGTGGAAACCGGAAATTGGCAGGGTAACGACCGGCCACGAGACACAGCTGCGGAGACTAATAACCCCCCGACCATCCAGCAGCTCAGTGCCCAAGTAGAGACCCTGACACACATGGTGGCCACTTTAATAGACCAACAGGCAACTAGCATCCAAACAGCTCACTCACCAACACAACCCTCTCGAACCTCGCCTCACCCCCTGTCGCACCGTCCTCTTAACTTACCTCCAGACAGTCGTCCTCAGCTGCTACCTCCCCCTGTTGAGTCGACCCCCCTTCCAGACAAGGGGAAGAACAGCCCGTTGCCAAAAAAATCCACTAAACAAGAATTACCGGTTTGCAACCACTGCTTTGTCTGCGGAGAGCCAGGACACCGAGCAGTGGGATGTCTAAAGCGGACTACGATTCAGGGAAACGGGACCAGGCCTCTGCCGAGGGACAGCCAGAGACCAATGACCAAACCCCAGTCCCCGCTTATAAGCCCAAACCCCAAACAGCTCCCAGCACAACCAAAACAAAACACACAACCACCCTTACTTACCTGTAATAGTAGCACAAGCTGTAAAATACCCCTTG
This sequence comes from Pollachius pollachius, assembly GCF_949987615.1. Taxonomy (NCBI): domain Eukaryota; kingdom Metazoa; phylum Chordata; class Actinopteri; order Gadiformes; family Gadidae; genus Pollachius; species Pollachius pollachius. The sequence continues at coordinate 365,973 of NC_136945.1, read as the reverse complement.
TTGGTAAGAAAACCCTGCTCAAATGTTCACTCAGTGGATATCCAATAACCGTGTTGTTTGACAGTGGCTCCCAGGTTAGCAGAATTGATAAAACATGGGCCGATACTTACATTCCCCATCACACAGTGAGGCCCCTGCGAGAACTGGTTGATGTAGATTTAAACGTCTATGGAGTAACAGGCCATGCCATCCCCTACGATGGGTGGGTTGAGCTCACGGTCAACCTCACAGGGAGTGACGACCCTAATCTCACCATACCAGCCCCCTTCCTAGTCAGCCAGCTGCCAATGCCTCAGCCGTTACTCTGAGCCAATGTAATTGAGGAGATCCTCAAGGGACAAGATGACGCCACAGTGGCCAGTCTCTTACGCGGCGCGTTTGGGGTGGCAGATGAACAAGTGGTTGCCATGGTCAATTATATCCGAGTACCCCCAAAGCCAGATTGTGACCCCGCCACAGTAAGGGTAGGCAAAGACAATATTGTTATCCCAGCTGGGAAAGCAGTTAATGTGTGCTGTCGAGTGCCATGCAACTACAATACCTCCGACCCCCTTATCCTCTTTGAGCCCACAGAGGAGAGCACAGCTTTAGGCCAGCTGAGTGTAGGGGAAGGCCTGCTAGAAATCAATAACACCCAACGCCCCTATGTCAAAGTGGCCATCTCCAATCACTCAAAGCATGAAATCACCCTGCCAAAAAGAACCACTCTAGGAACCATCCAGCATGTCTCCAAGGTCCTCGAGACTGACACACCAGAGTTGAAACAAGTAGAGCCCGCATTAACAGAAGAAGCATCAGCGGAATTTAACAATGTGACCTCACCTTCTGAGCCCTGGCTACCGCCTGTCGATATCAGTCACCTATCTACCGAACAACAACATATGGTCAAAGAAGTGCTGTATGCAGAGTCCGGGGCATTCGCTCGTGACAGTAATGACATTGGGTGTATTCCTTCTCTGAAAATGGAGATCAATGTTAAAGATGACATTCCAACAAATAGAGCCTATGCATCTATCCCCAAGCCGCTGTACAAAGAGGTGAAGGAGTATATCCAGGAGTTGTTGGTGAAGGGATGGATCATTAAGTCCCGATCTCCCTATGCTGCTCCTGTCATATGTGTTAGAAAAAAAGATGGTTTATTGAGTCTGTGCATTGATTACCGGCTCCTAAATAACAAAACAGTGGCCGACCGACACCCTCTCCCCCGAATCCAGGATCTCACTGACTCTATTGGAGGATACAGCTGGTATTCGATCCTAGACCAGGGCAAGGCATATCACCAAGGCTTTATTGCCGAAGGTTCAAGATACCTGACTGCATTCACCACTCCTTGGGGACTGTATGAGTGGGTCCGGATACCCTTCGGCCTATCAAATGCGCCAGCAGCCTTCCAAAGGAGCATGGAGGAGATGCTCGACACGCTCCGTCACGAATGCTGCATCCCTTATCTGGATGACGTGCTTTGCTTCTCAAGGTCCTTTGAAGAGCATGTGCTGGTCCTGCGACGAGTCCTTCAAGCCCTACAACAGCACGGAGTGAAGCTAAAATCAGAAAAGTGTGAGCTACTCCGCAAAGAGGTCAGATATGTTGGACGGCTTGTGTCTGCTGAAGGAGCGAAAGTGGATCCAAAAGACCTTGAAGCAGTGCGGGCACTAAAACACAAAGCACCAAAGACAGTGGGAGAAGTCAGGCAGCTACTGGGATTTCTGAGCTATTATCGAACGTATGTGCAAGATTTCTCACGAATAGCAAAGCCCCTATATGATCTGCTAAAGTCAAAAACGGACTCACTGCCACCCACGCTGCAATCCAAGCCACCACGAGGCAAAATAAAAGATATCCAACAGTCCTCCAGAACCCCAGTAGAGTGGAGAGAAGCACACCAGCAGGTCCTTGAATGCTTAATTGACAAACTCACCCAACCCCCAGTACTGGCATACCCAGACTTCAGTCGCCCTTTCACACTTCACACCGATGCGTCTCAAAAAGGCCTAGGTGCAGTTCTCTATCAGAACCAAGATGGGAAGTTGCGGGTGATCGGCTATGGGTCACGCACACTAACACCAGCAGAACAAATCTATCACCTACACAGCGGGAAGCTTGAGTTCATGGCGCTGAAGTGGGCGGTCTGTGATCAATTCAGAGATTATCTATTCTATGCCCCACATTTCACTGTCTTCACAGATAATAATCCCCTGACATATATTCTCAGTACTGCTAAACTCAATGCAGTAGGCCACCGCTGGGTAGGACAGCTAGCTGATTTCCACTTCGACATCAGATATCGGCCTGGGAAAACAAACATCGACGCCGACACCTTATCCCGTCTTCCGCTTGACCTTGAGGCCTCCATGGTAGAGTACTCTGAAGGGCTGTCGGAGGACGCAGTGTGTGCTTTGTGGGAAGGAACTCGAAGGGCCGAACAGGGAGACATTGCCTGGGTGGCAGCCCTTAACTTAGCATCCCAAACCCAGTCTCACATGAAGCCTTTGCAGACGATCCGCCATGATGAGCTAGTAAAGCAACAAAGAACAGACGCTGTAATTGGAAAAGTCATGGAACTAAAGATAAAAAATACACCACTAACAGAGATCGAGAAAGGAAAAGTCGACACAGGCACAAGGAGACTCTTAAGAGAATGGAGCAGGCTGCACATAGTGAATGACCTACTCTACAGGAAAACCATTGGTCGCAGACAACTGGTTCTGCCAGCCATCTATAGGCAAGTAGCACTAACCCACTTGCATGACAACATGGGACATGTTGGAGTGGAGAAAGTCTTGAGTTTAGCAAGGGAGCGCTTCTACTGGCCTTTCATGAAAAAGGAGATTGAAGATTACATAACCAGAAGATGCCCTTGCATAAAGCAAAAGACACCAGCCACACATGAAAGAGCACCCATGGGGAGTATCACATCTAACTCGCCCCTTGAACTCGTGTGTATCGACTTCCTCCACTTAGAAGCCTGTCGTGGTGGATGTGAGTACATATTGGTCGTGATAGACCACTTCACCAGGTTCGCACAAGCCTACCCCACTTGCAACAAGGCGGGCAAGACAGCTGCTGACAGACTCTTCAACGACTTCATTCCCAGATTTGGATATCCCACTAAGCTTCACCACGACCAGGGTCGAGAATTTGAAAACAAACTGTTCAAATCACTCAGGCAGTTATCTAGTGTTGGCCACTCAAGAACCTCCCCCTATCACCCCCAAGGCAACCCTGCCGAGAGACTAAATCGCACGTTGCTGCAAATGTTACGGACCCTAGGAGAGAAAGAAAAGGAAAATTGGAAAGACCACCTACCTCACGGGCTACATGCCTACAACTCCACAAAACATGAGGGCACAGGTTTCTCCCCTTACTACTTAATGTATGGCCGTCATCCCCGCCTCCCTGTTGATCTCCTCTTTGGTCTAATAGCCGAGGAAGAAGATGAAACACCAACAGGATATGCTGAAAAATGGGCAGGAAAGATGATTGAGGCTTATCGAATAGCAAACGCAAACAGCCAACAGTCAAGCGCCAAAGGGAAAGCCCACTATGCTAAAAAGAGCAAAGGTGTGACTCTTCAAGCTGAGGACCGAGTCCTGGTACGTAACCTCAATGAGAGAGGTGGGCCGGGTAAGCTCAGGCCATATTGGGAGAAGATAATCTACATTGTGAGGGAGCAGGTTGGGGATAACCCTGTCTACAGAATAAGCCCAGAGACGGGAGGTCGCCCCGTCCGCACCCTACATCGAAACCTGCTCCTCCAAGTAAACGACCTACCGGTAGAGCCTCCCCAAAACCAAGTCACAAATAGGCCCAAGCCACAAAAGAAAACCAAAAAGTTCTCCGAACCCCTGAAGCCCACAGAACAGAGACAGAGTTCTGAGACAAGTGACTCTGAAGAGGAGGGTGTGTCTCATTACTGGCTACGGGTACCTGTGGAAAGAGTTGAGAGGAACTTACCAAGGTCAAGTGTCACCAACCCAATTCAAAACAGACCTGGACCGAGTGGAACTCCGATTAGACAGAGAAACAATGTGGAACTGGAAAGAGAAATCAAAGATGTCATGGACGAGAGATGTCAATAATGGGGAGCCTGATATAAACAGTGAAAGTGAGCAGGACAGGAATCAGTCTCAACAGGACATGGGTCAGGCTCAGTGTAACACTGAACAAGAGGAACCTCAAGTGACTCACCAAGAGGAGTATGCCCCAGAACCGCAGCCTGAACCCCAAGTCGCGCTTAGACAATCAGTAAGAGAAAGGAGACATGGCTACGTGTTCACATACCCCTCCCTTGGCCAGCCTGCCTACCAGTTACGTCCCACTGTGAACGCAGTTGACATTCAACCAATCCATTATGGCCACATGTTCTACCCCTATCCCTATGTCCATGCTTTGCAACCCCCATCTATTATCCCTCCATATCTATACTCACTGACTCATTGCTTCTAAACATTGGGGAGATACTTACATACACATAGATCCAGATCTTACACTAAGTTTTGAAGGTGTAGAGTTTTGAAGAATTCAAATCAGGTGTCAGGAGCCACTTCTTTTTGTTGGGGAGTGTGTGGTACACTCAAAACCAGACCGTTAGTACTGGGAAACGGAAGGGCGGAACCAAAGTGGGTTATAGTCCGGAAATCTATGGTTGACGGGCACTTCCGGTTCCTCGCCAGACGGATTTCGGAAAAGGGGAACAAAGCTTCAGTGCTTCATTCCGGTACTAACTTCTACCTGCTTTTCAGGTTTGTACACCGTGAAAATCACACCAAATAACTATTTTCATGAATCAGAAAATTTTAGAACAGAGTCGATAAACTTTGTGTTGAGTTGAATTCTGACATGTCGAGTTATTAACTTTTGAAAACTCCTTTGTTTGTTTCGCGCCAAACGGCGTTAGTGTAAAATGGCAGTTGGCCCGTTCGCATGGTATAATATTGTGGAAACACACACACTGCAGACTAGTATGTCTGGTACGGTACATGTGAGCCTCACCTTTTTTTTTATTGTACTTTTGATGTTTTATTTCTAACAAGGAACCTACTAAGGGACAATTGACATTTGAACATGCACTTTAGCCAGGGAATAGTTTATATTTATATGTGATATATGTGGTATTTGGGATGATTGTTAATTAAAGAGACGGATTTCGGAAAAGGGGAACAAAGCTTCATTGCTTCATTCCGGTACTAACGTCTACCTGCTTTTCAGGAAAATCCGCTCTCAAACAATCTATTTATTACCTCCCGTCCTGGCCACTTGGGACCGTAAACACTTGCTTTCTATTCAATGTAAAAATCAATGTATTCATTTAACGATGACAGGTGTCTTTCCTGTAAATGTATCTAAATCCAGATTTTTCCACAGAGTTCCTAACCTGCGACCAATCTCGTTTGAGGCGAACGTTATAACCACTACACTACAGAAACTATATTTATGGCTTTCTACAACCCAAACAAATTGTCGTCATTTCTGAATGTACTTAAACAAACCCGCATTTTGTCTACTTCACACACGTTTCTATCCTGTTTCAGGCTGTGACACAATCACAACATCTGCAGACACAATCTCTGATTGCTTGATCACCAATGCAGATGGTTTGTTATCCCATCTACCAATGGTTGTAGATGTTTACTGGTGGCAGCTAGCTTCCCTTCTATTGTTCAATAATGTATGAAAGGCAAGATGTTTCTGCCCGGTTTTGAACCAGGGACTTTTTGCGTGTAAGGCGAACGTGATAACCACTACACTACAGAAACTTTAAAATTTAAACTTGCAAAAAATGTGTTTCTTATGAATATCTGTCAGTAACTTGGTTGACCGCTTGAAATAATATCTAGCTTGCTTTCTATTCAATGTAAAAATCAATGTATTCATTGAACGATGACAGGTGTCTTTCCTGTAAATGTATCTAAATCCAGATTTTTCCGCCAAGTTCCTAACCTACGACCAATCTCGTTTGAGGCGAACGTTATAACCACTACGCTACAGAAACTATATTTATGGCTTTCTACAACCCAAACAAATTGTCGTCATTTCTGAATGTACTTAAATAAATCCACATTTTGTCTACTTCACACAGATGTTTCTATCCTGTTTCAGGCCGTGGACCTTTCCCGTGTTAGCAAATGTGAAAACGACTACATTACGGAAACTACAAAGTCAAACTCATGCAACTCCTCGAAATTGTGTCTTTTATGAACACCTACAGACACAATCTCTGATTGCTTGATCACCAATGCAGATGGTTTGGCATTCCATCTACCAATGGTTGTAGATTTTACTGGTGGCAGCTAGCTTCCCTTGTATTGTTCAATAATGTATGAAAGACAAGACGTTTCTGCCCGGTTTTGAACGAGGGACCTTTCGCGTGTAAGGCAAACGTGATAACCACTACACTACAGCAACTTCAAATATGCCATCTTGCAACTTGCAAAAAATGTGTTTCTTATGAATATCTATCAGTAATTTGGTTGACCGCTTGAAATAATATCTAGCTTGCTTTCTATTCAATGTAAAAATCAATGTATTCATTATCGATGACAGGTGTCTTTCCTGTAAATGTATCTAAATCCAGATTTTTCCGCAGAGTTCGTAACCTGCGACCAATCTCGTTTGAGGCGAACCTTGTAACCACTACACTACAGAAACTATATTTATGGCTTTCTACAATCCAAACAAATTGTGGTCATTTCTGAATGTACTTAAATAAACCCGCATTTTGTCTACTTCACACACATGTTTCTATCCTGTTTCAGGCCGTGGACCTTTCCCCTGTTAGCAAATGTGAAAACCACTACACTACGGAAACTACAAAGTCAAACTCATGCAACTCGTCGAAACTGTGTCTTTTATGAAAATCTACAGATACATTCTCTGATTGCTTGATCACCAATGCAGATGGTTTGCTATCCCATCTACCAATGGTTTTAGATGATTACTGGTGGCAGCTAGCTTCCCTTGTATTGTTCAATAATGTATGAAAGACAAGATGTTTCTGCCTGGTTTGGAACCAGAGACCTTTCGCGTGTAATGCGAACGTGATAACCACTACACTACAGAAACTTCAAATATTAAATCTCGCAACTTGCAAAAAATGTGTTTCTTATGAATATCTGTCAGTAATTTGGTTGACCTCTTGAAATAATATCTAGCTTGATTTCTGTTCAATGTAAAAATCGATGTATTCATTCAACGATGACAGGTGTCTTTTCTGTAAATGTATCTAAATCCAGATTTTTCCGCCAACTTCCTAATTGGTGACCAATCTCGTTTGAGGCGAACCTTATAACCACTACGCTACAGAAACTATATTTATGGCTTTCTACAACCCAAACAAATTGTCGTCATTTCTGAATGTACTTAAATAAATCCACATTTTGTCTACTTCACACAGATGTTTCTATCCTGTTTCAGGCCGTGGACCTTTCCCGTGTTAGCAAATGTGAAAACGACTACATTACGGAAACTACAAAGTCAAACTCATGCAACTCCTCGAAATTGTGTCTTTTATGAACACCTACAGACACAATCTCTGATTGCTTGATCACCAATGCAGATGGTTTGGCATTCCATCTACCAATGGTTGTAGATTTTACTGGTGGCAGCTAGCTTCCCTTGTATTGTTCAATAATGTATGAAAGACAAGACGTTTCTGCCCGGTTTTGAACGAGGGACCTTTCGCGTGTAAGGCAAACGTGATAACCACTACACTACAGCAACTTCAAATATGCCATCTTGCAACTTGCAAAAAATGTGTTTCTTATGAATATCTATCAGTAATTTGGTTGACCGCTTGAAATAATATCTAGCTTGCTTTCTATTCAATGTAAAAATCAATGTATTCATTATCGATGACAGGTGTCTTTCCTGTAAATGTATCTAAATCCAGATTTTTCCGCAGAGTTCGTAACCTGCGACCAATCTCGTTTGAGGCGAACCTTGTAACCACTACACTACAGAAACTATATTTATGGCTTTCTACAATCCAAACAAATTGTGGTCATTTCTGAATGTACTTAAATAAACCCGCATTTTGTCTACTTCACACACATGTTTCTATCCTGTTTCAGGCCGTGGACCTTTCCCCTGTTAGCAAATGTGAAAACCACTACACTACGGAAACTACAAAGTCAAACACATGCAACTCGTCGAAACTGTGTCTTTTATGAACATCTACAGATACATTCGCTGATTGCTTGATCACCAATGCAGATGGTTTGTTATCCCATCTACCAATGGTTGTAGATGATTACTGGTGGCAGCTAGCTTCCCTTGTATTGTTCAATAATGTATGAAAGTCAAGATGTTTCTGCCTGGTTTTGAACCCAGGACCTTTCGCGTGTAAGGCGAACGTGATAACCACTACAGTACAGAAACTTCAAATATTAAATCTTGCAACTTGCAAAAAATGTGTTTCTTATGAATATCAGTCAGTAATTTGGTTGACCTCTTGAAATAATATCTAGCTTGATTTCTGTTCAATGTAAAAATCGATGTATTCATTCAACGATGACAGGTGTCTTTTCTGTAAATGTATCTAAATCCAGATTTTTCCGCCAAGTTCCTAATCGGTGACCAATCTCGTTTGAGGCGAACCCTATAACCACTACGCTACAGAAACTATATTTATGGCTTTCTACAACCCAAACAAATTGTCGTCATTTCTGAATGTACTTAAATAAACCCGCATTTTGTCTACTTCACAGTCATGTTTCTATCCTGTTTCAGGCCGTGGACCTTTCCCGTATTAGCAAATGTGAAAACCACTACATTACGGAAACTACAAAGTCAAAGTCATGCAACTCCTCGAAATTGTGTCTTTTATGAACATCTACAGACACAACCTCTGATTGCTTGATCACCAATGCAGACGGTTTGGCATTCCATCTACCAATGGTTGTAGATTTTACTGGTGGCAGCTAGCTTCCCTTGTATTGTTCAATAATGTATGAAAGACAAGACGTTTCTGCCCGGTTTTGAACGAGGGACCTTTCGCGTGTAAGGCAAACGTGATAACCACTACACTACAGCAACTTCAAATATGCAATCTTGCAACTTGCAAAAAATGTGTTTCTTATGAATATCTATCAGTACTTTGGTTGACCGCTTGAAATAATATCTAGCTTGCTTTCTATTCAATGTAAAAATCAATGTATTCATTATCGATGACAGGTGTCTTTCCTGTAAATGTATCTAAATCCAGATTTTTCCGCAGAGTTCGTAACCTGCGACCAATCTCGTTTGAGGCGAACCTTGTAACCACTACACTACAGAAACTATATTTATGGCTTTCTACAATCCAAACAAATTGTCGTCATTTCTGAATGTACTTAAATAAACCCGCATTTTCTCTACTTCACACACGTTTCTATCCTGTTTCAGGCCGTGGACCTTTCCCCTGTTAGCAAATGTGAAAACCACTACACTACGGAAACTACAAAGTCAAACTCATGCAACTCGTCGAAACTGTGTCTTTTATGAACATCTACAGACACATTCTCTGATTGCTTGATCACCAATGCAGATGGTTTGGCATTCCATCTACCAATGGTTGTAGATGTTTACTGGTGGCAGCAAGCTTCCCTTGTATTGTTCAATAATGTATGAAAGACAAGATGTTTCTGCCTGGTTTTGAACCCGGGACCTTTCGCGTGTAAGGCGAACGTGATAACCACTACACTACAGAAACTTCAAATATTAAAACTTGCAACTTGCAAAAAATGTGTTTCTTATGAATATCTGTCAGCAATTTGGTTGACCTCTTCAAATAATATCTAGCTTGCTTTCTGTTCAATGTAAAAATCGATGTATTCATTCAACGATGACAGGTGTCTTTTCTGTAAATGTATCTAAATCCAGATTTTTCCGCCAAGTTCCTAATCTGTGACCAATCTCGTTTGAGGCGAACCTTATAACCACTACGCTACAGAAACTATATTTATGGCTTTCTACAACCCAAACAAATTGTCGTCATTTCTGAATGTACTTAAATAAACCCGCATTTTGTCTACTTTACAGTCATGTTTCTATCCTGTTTCAGGCCGTGGACCTTTCCCGTATTAGCAAATGTGAAAACCACTACATTACGGAAACTACAAAGTCAAACTCATGCAACTCGTCGAAATTGTGTCTTTTATGAACATCTGCAGACACAATCTCTGATTGCTTGATCACCAATGCAGATGGTTTTTTATCCCATCTACCAATGGTTGTAAATGTTTACTGGTGGCAGCTAGCTTCCCTTGTATTGTTCAATAATGTATGAAAGGCAAGATGTTTCTGCCCGGTTTTGAACCAGGGACTTTTTGCGTGTAAGGCGAACGTGATAACCACTACACTACAGAAACTTTAAAATTTAAACTTGCAAAAAATGTGTTTCTTATGAATATCTATCAGTAATTTGGTTGACCGCTTGAAATAATATCTAGCTTGCTTTCTATTCAATGTAAAAATCAATGTATTCATTATCGATGACAGGTGTCTTTCCCGTAAATGTATCTAAATCCAGATTTTTCCGCAGAGTTCGTAACCTGCGACCAATCTCGTTTGAGGCGAACGTTATAACCACTACACTAAAGAAACTATATTTATTGCTTTCTACAACCCAAACAAATTGTCGTCATTTCTGAATGTACTTAAATAAACCCGCATTTTGCCTACTTCACAGTCATGTTTCTATCCTTTTTCAGGCCGTGGACCTTTCCCGTGTTAGCAAATGTGGAAACCAATACATTATGGAAACTACAAAGTCAAACTCATGCAACTCGTCGAAATTGTATCTTTTATGAACATCTACAGACACAATCTCTGATTGCTTGATCACCAATGCAGATGGTTTGGCATTCCATCTACCAATGGTTGTAGATGGCAGCTAGCTTCCCTTGTATTGTTCAATAATGTATGAGACAAGACGTTTCTGCCCGGTTTTGAACGAGGGACCTTTCGCGTGTAAGGCGAACGTGATAACCACTACATTACAGAAAGTTCAAATATGCCATCTTGCAACTTGCAAAAAATGTGTTTCTTATGAATATCTATCAGTAATTTGGTTGACCGCTTGAAATAATATCTAGCTTGCTTTCAATTCAATGTAAAAATCAATGTATTCATTATCGATGACAGGTGTCTTTCCTGTAAATGTATCTAAATCCAGATTTTTCCACAGAGTTCGTAACCTGCGACCAATCTCGTTTGAGGCGAACCTTGTAACCACTACACTACAGAAACTATATTTATGGCTTTCTACAATCCAAACAAATTGTCGTCATTTCTGAATGTACTTAAATAAACCCGCATTTTCTCTACTTCACACACATGTTTCTATCCTGTTTCAGGCCGTGGACCTTTCCCCTGTTAGCAAATGTGAAAACCACTACACTACGGAAACTACAAAGTCAAACTCATGCAACTCGTCGAAACTGTGTCTTTTATGAACATCTACAGATACATTCTCTGATTGCTTGATCACCAATGCAGATGGTTTGCTATCCCATCTACCAATGGTTTTAGATGATTACTGGTGGCAGCTAGCTTCCCTTGTATTGTTCAATAATGTATGAAAGACAAGATGTTTCTGCCTGGTTTGGAACCAGAGACCTTTCGCGTGTAATGCGAACGTGATAACCACTACACTACAGAAACTTCAAATATTAAATCTCGCAACTTGCAAAAAATGTGTTTCTTATGAATATCTGTCAGTAATTTGGTTGACCTCTTGAAATAATATCTAGCTTGATTTCTGTTCAATGTAAAAATCGATGTATTCATTCAACGATGACAGGTGTCTTTTCTGTAAATGTATCTAAATCCAGATTTTTCCGCCAACTTCCTAATTGGTGACCAATCTCGTTTGAGGCGAACCTTATAACCACTACGCTACAGAAACTATATTTATGGCTTTCTACAACCCAAACAAATTGTCGTCATTTCTGAATGTACTTAAATAAATCCACATTTTGTCTACTTCACACAGATGTTTCTATCCTGTTTCAGGCCGTGGACCTTTCCCGTGTTAGCAAATGTGAAAACGACTACATTACGGAAACTACAAAGTCAAACTCATGCAACTCCTCGAAATTGTGTCTTTTATGAACACCTACAGACACAATCTCTGATTGCTTGATCACCAATGCAGATGGTTTGGCATTCCATCTACCAATGGTTGTAGATTTTACTGGTGGCAGCTAGCTTCCCTTGTATTGTTCAATAATGTATGAAAGACAAGACGTTTCTGCCCGGTTTTGAACGAGGGACCTTTCGCGTGTAAGGCAAACGTGATAACCACTACACTACAGCAACTTCAAATATGCCATCTTGCAACTTGCAAAAAATGTGTTTCTTATGAATATCTATCAGTAATTTGGTTGACCGCTTGAAATAATATCTAGCTTGCTTTCTATTCAATGTAAAAATCAATGTATTCATTATCGATGACAGGTGTCTTTCCTGTAAATGTATCTAAATCCAGATTTTTCCGCAGAGTTCGTAACCTGCGACCAATCTCGTTTGAGGCGAACCTTGTAACCACTACACTACAGAAACTATATTTATGGCTTTCTACAATCCAAACAAATTGTGGTCATTTATGAATGTACTTAAATAAACCCGCATTTTGTCTACTTCACACACATGTTTCTATCCTGTTTCAGGCCGTGGACCTTTCCCCTGTTAGCAAATGTGAAAACCACTACACTACGGAAACTACAAAGTCAAACACATGCAACTCGTCGAAACTGTGTCTTTTATGAACATCTACAGATACATTCGCTGATTGCTTGATCACCAATGCAGATGGTTTGTTATCCCATCTACCAATGGTTGTAGATGATTACTGGTGGCAGCTAGCTTCCCTTGTATTGTTCAATAATGTATGAAAGTCAAGATGTTTCTGCCTGGTTTTGAACCCAGGACCTTTCGCGTGTAAGGCGAACGTGATAACCACTACAGTACAGAAACTTAAAATATTAAATCTTGCAACTTGCAAAAAATGTGTTTCTTATGAATATCAGTCAGTAATTTGGTTGACCTCTTGAAATAATATCTAGCTTGATTTCTGTTCAATGTAAAAATCGATGTATTCATTCAACGATGACAGGTGTCTTTTCTGTAAATGTATCTAAATCCAGATTTTTCCGCCAAGTTCCTAATCGGTGACCAATCTCGTTTGAGGCGAACCCTATAACCACTACGCTACAGAAACTATATTTATGGCTTTCTACAACCCAAACAAATTGTCGTCATTTCTGAATGTACTTAAATAAACCCGCATTTTGTCTACTTCACAGTCATGTTTCTATCCTGTTTCAGGCCGTGGACCTTTCCCGTATTAGCAAATGTGAAAACCACTACATTACGGAAACTACAAAGTCAAAGTCATGCAACTCCTCGAAATTGTGTCTTTTATGAACATCTACAGACACAACCTCTGATTGCTTGATCACCAATGCAGACGGTTTGGCATTCCATCTACCAATGGTTGTAGATTTTACTGGTGGCAGCTAGCTTCCCTTGTATTGTTCAATAATGTATGAAAGACAAGACGTTTCTGCCCGGTTTTGAACGAGGGACCTTTCGCGTGTAAGGCAAACGTGATAACCACTACACTACAGCAACTTCAAATATGCAATCTTGCAACTTGCAAAAAATGTGTTTCTTATGAATATCTATCAGTACTTTGGTTGACCGCTTGAAATAATATCTAGCTTGCTTTCTATTCAATGTAAAAATCAATGTATTCATTATCGATGACAGGTGTCTTTCCTGTAAATGTATCTAAATCCAGATTTTTCCGCAGAGTTCGTAACCTGCGACCAATCTCGTTTGAGGCGAACCTTGTAACCACTACACTACAGAAACTATATTTATGGCTTTCTACAATCCAAACAAATTGTCGTCATTTCTGAATGTACTTAAATAAACCCGCATTTTCTCTACTTCACACACATGTTTCTATCCTGTTTCAGGCCGTGGACCTTTCCCCTGTTAGCAAATGTGAAAACCACTACACTACGGAAACTACAAAGTCAAACTCATGCAACTCGTCGAAACTGTGTCTTTTATGAACATCTACAGATACATTCTCTGATTGCTTGATCACCAATGCAGATGGTTTGCTATCCCATCTACCAATGGTTTTAGATGATTACTGGTGGCAGCTAGCTTCCCTTGTATTGTTCAATAATGTATGAAAGACAAGATGTTTCTGCCTGGTTTGGAACCAGAGACCTTTCGCGTGTAATGCGAACGTGATAACCACTACACTACAGAAACTTCAAATATTAAATCTCGCAACTTGCAAAAAATGTGTTTCTTATGAATATCTGTCAGTAATTTGGTTGACCTCTTGAAATAATATCTAGCTTGATTTCTGTTCAATGTAAAAATCGATGTATTCATTCAACGATGACAGGTGTCTTTTCTGTAAATGTATCTAAATCCAGATTTTTCCGCCAACTTCCTAATTGGTGACCAATCTCGTTTGAGGCGAACCTTATAACCACTACGCTACAGAAACTATATTTATGGCTTTCTACAACCCAAACAAATTGTCGTCATTTCTGAATGTACTTAAATAAATCCACATTTTGTCTACTTCACACAGATGTTTCTATCCTGTTTCAGGCCGTGGACCTTTCCCGTGTTAGCAAATGTGAAAACGACTACATTACGGAAACTACAAAGTCAAACTCATGCAACTCCTCGAAATTGTGTCTTTTATGAACACCTACAGACACAATCTCTGATTGCTTGATCACCAATGCAGATGGTTTGGCATTCCATCTACCAATGGTTGTAGATTTTACTGGTGGCAGCTAGCTTCCCTTGTATTGTTCAATAATGTATGAAAGACAAGACGTTTCTGCCCGGTTTTGAACGAGGGACCTTTCGCGTGTAAGGCAAACGTGATAACCACTACACTACAGCAACTTCAAATATGCCATCTTGCAACTTGCAAAAAATGTGTTTCTTATGAATATCTATCAGTAATTTGGTTGACCGCTTGAAATAATATCTAGCTTGCTTTCTATTCAATGTAAAAATCAATGTATTCATTATCGATGACAGGTGTCTTTCCTGTAAATGTATCTAAATCCAGATTTTTCCGCAGAGTTCGTAACCTGCGACCAATCTCGTTTGAGGCGAACCTTGTAACCACTACACTACAGAAACTATATTTATGGCTTTCTACAATCCAAACAAATTGTGGTCATTTCTGAATGTACTTAAATAAACCCGCATTTTGTCTACTTCACACACATGTTTCTATCCTGTTTCAGGCCGTGGACCTTTCCCCTGTTAGCAAATGTGAAAACCACTACACTACGGAAACTACAAAGTCAAACACATGCAACTCGTCGAAACTGTGTCTTTTATGAACATCTACAGATACATTCGCTGATTGCTTGATCACCAATGCAGATGGTTTGTTATCCCATCTACCAATGGTTGTAGATGATTACTGGTGGCAGCTAGCTTCCCTTGTATTGTTCAATAATGTATGAAAGTCAAGATGTTTCTGCTTGGTTTTGAACCCAGGACCTTTCGCGTGTAAGGCGAACGTGATAACCACTACAGTACAGAAACTTCAAATATTAAATCTTGCAACTTGCAAAAAATGTGTTTCTTATGAATATCAGTCAGTAATTTGGTTGACCTCTTGAAATAATATCTAGCTTGATTTCTGTTCAATGTAAAAATCGATGTATTCATTCAACGATGACAGGTGTCTTTTCTGTAAATGTATCTAAATCCAGATTTTTCCGCCAACTTCCTAATTGGTGACCAATCTCGTTTGAGGCGAACCTTATAACCACTACGCTACAGAAACTATATTTATGGCTTTCTACAACCCAAACAAATTGTCGTCATTTCTGAATGTACTTAAATAAACCCGCATTTTGTCTACTTCACACAGATGTTTCTATCCTGTTTCAGGCCGTGGACCTTTCCCCTGTTAGCAAATGTGAAAACCACTACATTACGGAAACTACAAAGTCAAACTCATGCAACTCCTTGAAATTGTGTCTTTCATGAACATCTACAGACACAATCTCTGATTGCTTGATCACCAATGCAGATGGTTTGGCATTCCATCTACCAATGGTTGTAGATTTTACTGGTGGCAGCTAGCTTCCCTTGTATTGTTCAATAATGTATGAAAGACAAGACGTTTCTGCCCGGTTTTGAACGAGAGACCTTTCGCGTGTAAGGCAAACGTGATAACCACTACACTACAGAAACTTCAAATATGCCATCTTGCAACTTGCAAAAAATGTGTTTCTTATGAATATCTATCAGTAATTTGGTTGACCGCTTGAAATAATATCTAGCTTGCTTTCTATTCAATGTAAAAATCAATGTATTCATTATCGATGACAGGTGTCTTTCCTGTAAATGTATCTAAATCCAGATTTTTCCGCAGAGTTCGTAACCTGCGACCAATCTCGTTTGAGGCGAACCTTGTAACCACTACACTACAGAAACTATATTTATGGCTTTCTACAATCCAAACAAATTGTCGTCATTTCTGAATGTACTTACATAAACCTGCATTTTGTCTACTTCACACACATGTTTCTATCCTGTTTCAGGCCGTGGACCTTTCCCCTGTTAGCAAATGTGAAAACCACTACACTACGGAAACTACAAAGTCAAACACATGCAACTCGTCGAAACTGTGTCTTTTATGAACATCTACAGATACATTCTCTGATTGCTTGATCACCAATGCAGATGGTTTGTTATCCCATCTACCAATGGTTGTAGATGATTACTGGTGGCAGCTAGCTTCCCTTGTATTGTTCAATAATGTATGAAAGACAAGATGTTTCTGCCTGGTTTTGAACCAGGGACCTTTCACGTGTAAGGCGAACGTGATAACCACTACACTACAGAAACTTCAAATTTTAAATCTTGCAACTTGCAAAAAATGTGTTTCTTATGAATATCTGTCAGTAATTTGGTTGACCTCTTGAAATAATATCTAGCTTGATTTCTGTTCAATGTAAAAATCGATGTATTCATTCAACGATGACAGGTGTCTTTTCTGTAAATGTATCTAAATCCAGATTTTTCCGCCAAGTTCCTAATCGGTGACCAATCACGTATGAGGCGAACCTTATAACCACTACGCTACAGAAACTATATTTATGGCTTTCTACAACCCAAACAAATTGTCGTCATTTCTGAATGTACTTAAATAAATCCGCATTTTGTCTACTTCCCACACATGTTTCTATCCTGTTTCAGGCCGTGGACCTTTCCCCTGTTAGCAAATGTGAAAACCAGTACACTACGGAAACTACAAAGTCAAACTCATGCAAACTCGTCGAAACTGTGTCTTTTATGAACATCTACAGACACATTCTCTGATTGCTTGATCACCAATGCAGATGGTTTGGCATTCCATCTACCAATGGTTGTAGATGTTTACTGGTGTGAGCTTGCTTCCCTTGTATTGTTCAATAATGTATGAAAGGCAAGATGTTTCTGCCCGGTTTTGAACCAGGGACCTTTCGCATGTAAAGCGAACGTGATAACCACTACACTACAGAAACTTCATAATTAAATCTTGCAACTTGCAAAAAATGTGTTTCTTATGAATATCTGTCAGTAACTTGGTTGACTGCTTGAAATAATATCTAGCTTGCTTTCTATTCAATGTAAAAATCAATGTATTCATTGAACGATGACAGGTGTCTTTCCTGTAAATGTATCTAAATCCAGATTTTTCCGCCAAATTCCTAATCTGCGACCAATCTCGTTTGAGGCAAACGTTATAACCACTACACTACAGAAACTATATTTATGGCTTTCTACAACCCAAACAAATTGTCGTAATCTCTTAATGTACTTAAACAAACCCGCATTTTGTCTACTTCACACACGTTTCTATCCTGTTTCAGGCTGTGGACCTTCCCGTGTTAGGCAAATGTGAAAACCACTACACTACGGAAACTACAAAGTCTAAATCAAGCATGTCTTCGAAATTGTGTTTTTTATGAACATCTGCAGACACAATCTCTGATTGCTTGATCACCAATGCAGATGGTTTGTTATCCCATCTACCAATAGTTGTAGATGTTTACTGGTGGCAGCTAGCTTCCCTTGTATTGTTCAATAACGTATGAAAGGCAAGATGTGTCTGCCCGGTTTTTAACCAGGGACCTTTCGCGTGTAAAGCGAACGTGATAACCACTACACTACAGAAACTTTAAAATTTAAACTTGCAACTTGCAAAAAATGTGTTTCTTATGAATATCTGTCAGTAACTGGGTTGACCGCTTGAAATAATATCTAGCTTGCTTTCTATTCAATGTAAAAATCAATGTATTCATTGAACGATGACAGGTGTCTTTCCTGTAAATGTATCTAAATCCAGATTTTTCCGCCAAGTTCCTAACCTGCGACCAATCTCGTTTGAGGCGAACGTTATAACCACTACACTACAGAAACTATATGTATGGCTTTCTACAACCCAAACAAATTGTCGTCATTTCTGAATGTACTTAAATAAACCCGCATTTTGTCTACTTCAGTCATGTTTCTATCCTATTTCAGGCCGTGGACCTTTCCCGTGTTAGCAAATGTGAAAACCACTACATTACGGAAACTACAAAGTCAAACTCATGCAACTCCTCAAAATTGTGTCTTTTATGAACATCTACAGACACAATCTCTGATTGCTTGATCACCAATGCAGATGGTTTGGCATTCCATCTACCAATGGTTGTAGATGTTTACTGGTGGCAGCTAGCTTCCCTTGTATTGTTCAATAATGTATGAAAGACAAGACGTTTCTGCCCGGTTTTGAACGAGGGACCTTTCACGTGTAAGGCAAACGTGATAACCACTACACTACAGAAACTTCAAATATACCATCTTGCAACTTGCAAAAAATGTGTTTCTTATGAATATCTGTCAGTAATTTGGTTGACCGCTTGAAATAATATCTAGCTTGCTTTCTATTCAATGTAAAAATCAATGTATTCATTATCGATGACAGGTGTCTTTCCTGTAAATGTATCTAAATCCAGATTTTTCCGCAGAGTTCGTAACCTGCGACCAATCTCGTTTGAGGCGAACCTTGTAACCACTACACTACAGAAACTATATTTATGGCTTTATACAATCCAAACAAATTGTCGTCATTTCTGAATGTACTTAAATAAACCCCCATTTTGTCTACTTCACACACATGTTTCTATCCTGTTTCAGGCCGTGGACCTTTCCCCTGTTAGCAAATGTGAAAACCAGTACACTACGGAAACTACAAAGTCAAACTCATGCAACTCGTCGAAACTGTGTCTTTTATGAACATCTACAGACACATTCTCTGATTGCTTGATCACCAATGCAGATGGTTTGGCATTCCATCTACCAATGGTTGTAGATGTTTACTGGTGTGAGCTTGCTTCCCTTGTATTGTTCAATAATGTATGAAAGGCAAGATGTTTCTGCCCGGTTTTGAACCAGGGACCTTTCGCGTGTAAAGCGAACGTGATAACCACTACACTACAGAAACTTCATAATTAAATTTTGCAACTTGCAAAAAATGTGTTTCTTATGAATATCTGTCAGTAACTTGGTTGACTGCTTGAAATAATATCTAGCTTGCTTTCTATTCAATGTAAAAATCAATGTATTCATTGAACGATGACAGGTGTCTTTCCCGTAAATGTATCTATATCCAGATTTTTCCGCCAACTTCCTAATCTGCGACCAATCTCGTTTGAGGCAAACGTTATAACCACTACACTACAGAAACTATATTTATGGCTTTCTACAACCCAAACAAATTGTCGTAATCTCTTAATGTACTTAAACAAACCCGCATTTTGTCTACTTCACACACATGTTTCTATCCTGTTTCAGGCTGTGGACCTTCCCGTGTTAGGCAAATGTGAAAACCACTACACTACGGAAACTACAAAGTCTAAATCATGCATGTCTTCGAAATTGTGTTTTTTATGAACATCTGCAGACACAATCTCTGATTGCTTGATCACCAATGCAGATGGTTTGGCATTCCATCTACCAATGGTTGTAGATGTTTACTGTGGGCAGCTAGCTTTCCCTTGTATTGTTCAATAATGTATGAAAGGCAAGATGTTTCTGCCTGGTTTTGAACCAGGGACCTTTCGCGTGCAAAGCGAACGTGATAACCACTACACTACAGAAACTTCAAAATTAAATCTTGCAACTTGCAAAAAATGTGTTTCTTATGAATATCTGTCAGCAACTTGGTTGACTCCTTGAAAAAATATCTAGCTTGCTTTCTATTCAACGTAAAAATCAATGTATTCATTGAACGATGACAGGTGTCTTTCCTGTAAATGTATCTATATCCAGATTTTTCCGCAGAGTTCCTAACCTGCGACCAATCTCGTTTGAGGCGAACCTTATAACCACTAGACTACAGAAACTATATTTATGGCTTTCTACAACCCTAACAAATTGTCGTAATTTCTGAATGTACTAAAACAAACCCGCATTTTCTCTACTTCACAGTCATGTTTCTATACTGTTTCAGGCCGTGGACCTTTTCCGTGTTAGCAAATGTGAAAACCACTACATTACGGAAACTACAAAGTCTAAATCATGCATGTCTTCGAAATTGTGTTTTTTATGAACATCTGCAGACACAATCTCTGATTGCTTGATCACCAATGCAGATGGTTTGTTATCCCATCTACCAATGGTTGTAGATGATTACTGTTGGCAGCTAGCTTCCCTTGTATTGTTCAATAATGTATGAAAGACAAGAGGTTTCTGCCTGGTTTTGAACCAGGGACCTTTCGCGTGTAAGGCGAACGTGATAACCATTACACTACAGAAACTTCAAATTTTAAATCTTGCAACTTACAAAAAATGTGTTTCTTAGGAATATCTGTCAGTAATTTGGTTGACCTCTTGAAATAATATCTAGCTTGCTTTCAATTCAATGTAAAAATCGATGTATTTATTCAACAATGACAGATATCTCTCCTGTAAATGTATCCACTTACAAATTGGTGGAAGTGGATTTTCAACGGTCAATTAGGCTACAGATGTTGTTATAACGATAACTGAATAAAAGCTACATGGTCTAAATATTAGAGGCTAACTAAATAATTCTATATTTATATATATATATATATATAATACATATTTTAATATTAAATTAATTCAATATTAAACCAATGCATTTAAATCTGGAGATTTTTTTCGACTTCAGAAGGGGGGGCGGGCTGCGCAGTGCACGCTCTAGCATCATCAAAACAAAACATGCCCCTATTGTCCAGGGCCCACTCCACCAGATCTTTACAACATGAGATAATAACCAACCAGGCCACTGTGTATGGTTACACCTATATTAAAAACAAAACATGCCCCTATTGTCCAGGGCCCACTCCACCAGATCTTTACAACATGAGATAATAACCAACCAGGCCACTGTGTATGGTTACACCTATATTAAAAAAGGCAAGTGCTTTAGCTAGGAAAAAGGTGACTCTGTGGCTCTAACACCCATTGGTTACACACTGAAAGTCGTTCAATGTGTCCTCTTCATTTTTTAGTTGTCTTAATTTGATCATAATATATGTACAGGGATCTCTGTTGCCATCAAGCAGTGCCCTGTCTGCCAAAACCATGTAAGATTCCAGGAATACCAGTCCGGGTTCCATAACTTCAACGACCGTGTGTTCCTGACTCTGCCATTATGTGAACTTCTTCTTTCTGCACTGGCCGTAGGTGTTATTATTCAATCTAAATATCTTAATTCAACTTAATGTTAGTTTTTTACTATTTAATGCAAATAATGTTGTACTTCTCCCAGTGTCTAAGGTCTTTATTTGCAGCTGTCAAATTGCATGCTGTACAAATGTGTTATTAAAGTGTCTAATTCAGTTACACATTACTTATATTAGTTATTGTGATTATTGTCTAGAGAAAAGTATGTGCCAATGTGACCACCATAAGTATATTGTAATCACACTTTTTAAATTACTTTACAGAACAAAACTGCTCCGGGCGCATGTTGTCAACCCTGACTTTCTTCAACGATAACCACTTCCATCACCAGACAGTTCGAAAGGCTTTCCATCACTTTCTCGCCCTGACAAATTACGAATTCAAGTTCAGCTGCTATCAGTGTGGTGACTCTCCACCTGTGATTATTGCAGATGCAAACTGGAAAATAGCCTTTGACATCCCAGGTACATCTGCAACTTATACATGAACTATACATGGAGTTAATAATCTACATCAGTTTACTGATGTTTGCAATCTATTTAATTATCAACCAGAACTGTTGATATGATTCCGCACTGCAGTTCCAAATCTGATTACTTTTTGCAGTTGGTACATTTAGACGGCCTGATCTAGAGGAAATAACTGACAAAGACCTCAACATTGATATTGTCACAACATGGGCAAACATGGAAAAAGAACTCATTGCTGAAGGCTTTACATCGGGTTAGTTAATCTATGTAAATGTTGAACATTTTTAGACATTATCGCATAACCTTTATGAGCAAATGACCAGCCCAGTTGTATTCATGTTGGCATACAATTTTATCTCCAAAGGAACAAATGGGAGAAATTCCCAAGAACAGCGAATTAGTTAAAATTAAAGTGTGACCAGATACTTGATACTTGTACAACCAAGTGCCACCTGGGCTTGGAGGAGGCCTCCTACCTGGGATACAGAGTCGGACGCGGGAACGTCCGACCCCAGGAGGACAAGGTGAAGACCATCCTGGACTGGCCCAGCCCCACCACCAAGAAGCAGGTCAAGTCCTTCCTCGGTCTGATAGGATATTACCAAAAGTTCATTCCCAGTTTCGCCAACCTGGCAAGCCCCCTACATGACCTGACCCGGAAGGCCCTGCCGGACCGCGTTACTTGGTCGGAGGCAGCAGATGGGCCATTCAGTCTCCTTAGACAAGCCCTCTGCTCCGAGCCAATCCTACTAACACCTGACTTTACTCTGCCCCTTATAGTCCACTCCGACGCCTCAGTGGTGGGCCTTGGAGCGGTCCTCTCACAGGTCCGGGGCGCGGAGGAACACCCAGTAACATACATCAGTAGGAAACTCCTTTCAAATGAAAGAAACTACTCTACCGTGGAGAAGGAAGCCCTGGCCATCAAGTGGGCGGCAGACAAGCTGCGGTACTACCTCCTGGGACAGCGCGTGAGAGACGACCACAGCGTCCCCAGTGGCTCACGGAGCCCAGACTCTTTTTAGTTATAGTTTTCATTGACGGGTGATTCCCCTTTTTTCTGTTTTGGATTTAATAAACGTGCCATTGTTGGCAGTTTGTGAGCATCAGAGACTCCTGTTCATTGCTCGGAGGCGGGGCTGATAGACCCGGGTCACCACAACGGGTTATGGTCTCGTCCATGAAGGTCTTGTAATCTTGGTAGTACTGCTCGTTTCTCTTCAGCTTCCTTTCTAGGCAACTGAGACGGTGAATAGCACATATCTTGTTATCTGGTAAGTTGGGTCTGTCTTTCTTGAATGGCAGTGGCATTTCATAATGACCATCCTCCTTGAGCCTGATGCCCCTTTCCATCCTTGACAAGAATCCGAGGTCTTCTTGAGATATGTTGCCGTCCTCTGAAGCTCTTTCCACAAAGTCAGACTCCAGCACCTTGATGACAGCTGCAGGTGAGACAACTTCCTGGATCTGTGATCTACAGACGTAGTGCACTTCGCTTGTGAGGTTTGAAAAGGATGGATTACCTGGTATCACTTGCTTCACGATGACCTGGTGACTCACTCCAATCGCATCTCCATAGTCGAGACATAGGTTGCTGTGGCCAACTACACTCCAGCCCAAGTCCGTTTTCAGTGCAAAAGGCTGATTTTCTTCACCAGAAGAAAATCTCATCTGCGATGTGTTCGAGATGTGGCCATGCTTTCGTCATCTCTGGTGTGGGAATATGATCTGTTTGCCGGTATGAATTCTCTTGAATAGGTCACTGGCAGGGGAATTATCTTGTCAGAAACATTCCTCTTACTTGCAGACCAGTCAGTTTCCTACAGGACGCAACAGTGTTTCTTGAAGCCATTGTTGAGAGCTTAAGCTGAACTGGTTCGTTCTTTGCATGTAGAGCCTTTGTAGTGTCGTCCAGGGGAAAGGTTGTGTCACTCTGTGTATCCAGAAGTGCATACACAAGAACTTCACAATCAGGCTCACTTGCGGCTGACACCAACACTGGGATGATGGTGGACGTATGAGTGTCTTTGACATGCTGGAGGACTCTATTGGATGTTGCTTCAAGTGAGGTTCTTGCTGCCCTATCCTGTGACGGTTCAATCTTGCGTCCATTTGACATGTCTCTTGCTGCATCAGGCATTGTCGACATCCTTCCTTCCTTGGTGCGATTATCTGGATGCAAGTCGGGTGTTTTTTCTCACGTTTTCCAGATCATTCTGTTCTGCAGTCCTTTGAGAGGTGGCCAGACTTCAGACAGCCAAAGCACAACCCCTTTTCTCGCACAAACTTGGCTCGATCAGAGACGGTTCCATCCATGAATGTATAGCACTTGTGAAGACTGCCCTGCCCTTTCATAGAACACACAGCTTGTGGCGGCAGCCTTTTAATCTGAATTTGTCGCCAATACCTTTGCTCCAGGACCTCTGTTACTTGGATCCTTGCTCTTCTAACTTTCAACTGATTTTAGAGCATAGAGGGATGATATCGGGTGGCAGGCGATTTTTGCTTCACGTGTAACAAACTTGACAAACTGGCTGAAGCTTGGGTACCTGCGACTATGTTCTTCCTCTTCCATTACCTTCCTATTACCTATTCTTCCTATTAGCCAATCTGGAAGTTTAGCAAGCATTTTCTGATTTTCGTTGCAGTCATTGAGTATCTCAAGACCCTCAATCTGAGACATGGCAGCTTCACAGCTGCGGAGGTATTCAGCAAGTTCTTGGACTTCTGAGCTTCCTTTGGAGCTTATCTTGGGCCATGAATCAAGCTTGTCTCTGAAAGCTTTGGCGATGAGGAATGGATTGCCATATCTCTTTTCTAAGATGGTCCGTGCTGCGTGATAGGCGGACTCTGTGCCTAGAAGGAAATTACTCTCTATGGCCCTTTTCGCAACTCCACCCACATACCTTCGCAGGTAATATATCTTCTCTTCACCCGGTATGTTTTTCCGGTCAATCAGTGTATTAAATGAAACCTTCCAGTCGTTGAATCTGAGTGGATCGCCGTTGAACGTTGATGGTTCAGGTATAGGAAGACGACTCGCGCTGATGGAGTCATCCAACATTTTCACGAGGGCTGCAGTGGTATCTTCTTTGTTATGAAGTGGCATAGCTTGGGGTGGAGGGTGATGCTTTGACAGGTTGCTTTCCTGTTTGACCTCTTTCTTCTCCTCCTTCAAGGGGACATGTTGATGGAGCAGCGCTTCCACTTCTTCATCTGAGCATACTGCTCATATACTTGCTGTCGTGCCTTGGCAGCCTTTAGCTTCCTCAAAGTATCCATTCGCTCTATTTGCCTGCGCTTGGCCTCTAGAACCCTCTTCCTCTCTGATTATTCAACTTCGAGGACCCTCTTCCTCTCTAATTCAACAGCTTCGAGTTTTTCGATATGTCGTTCATTTTCGAGCAGAACTTGAAATTCGGCTTCATTGACAGCAGCTTCAGCAGCAGCATATTGCCTGTGTGAAGAAGAGTGATTTTTGAGCAACTTTGAAAGCATTAGGCAGAGAACTTTGAGGACTTGGTGCGGTGAGATTTAATGCGCATCTTATCTGAGGCTGCAGACTTGCTCACAGATCCTATCTCTTTAACACCTTGTTCTTCATCCACTTGACATTTACCCTTTTCAGTTTTTAGATAACCTCTTGCAGTTTTGATTATCTTCTTTGTTACTGCTTTACAGGTGTCAACTCTGCGACGTGTGTCATGGTCTGGAATGTCGATGTGTCTCAGCTCTTCATAAACATCATTAACATTCTTTGAAGCATTGCTGACCTTAGTGATGTGTTCATTCAGCAGGTAGTTTGAGCATTGACCACTCAGCGTACCTTTGGCGTTGTAAATGATAGTCTTCCACTTCTCGTAGCTCACGCTGAAACGATGTGCAACCTTTCTTACTTGCTCATCGTACAGTTCTTGGCCCCTTTCCGTCAATTTACAAACTCTTTGCCCTCTTTGTGGCTCTTGTGAGAAAGTGGGGACATCAGCTTCAATACCTTTGGTCGTTTGTGGTTGCTGCTTCATGCGATCATCATTGACACCTTCTTCATCACGCTCAGGGGCTAGCTCAAACTATGGCATATTACTTGGGTTACTTTAGTTTGGTTTGAATTCAATAAAATCGTAAGCTTAATAATTAACTCAGTAGTAAAGTTAAGTTCAGGGTAGCTTACAATATTTTTGAGGCATTTGTTTACATCTGTATTTAACTTGAATCACTCTGAGTGAAAAATAAACAAATAGGGATATTGCCTCTTGCAAAGGTAAGCTACAGATACATTAAACACTTGCTAAGTAACAGCAATACACTTTTAAGTTCCCAGTAATACAGTTGTCTCTTAATTTAGTGTTATTGGTTTAACAGAACTTTACAGTGTAACCACCAATATACACAATCTTAATATCAACACAATGTGAGTATCAATGGACTTCAATTAAATAAAATAATAAATGGTAAGTAAACATCAACTTGTTATATGAAAATGAAAATAAAGTTTCTGTCTCTTGGGCACATAAAGTCCTTTGGTTTATATAAACCTATGAAAAATGCACAAATTATCTCAGTCTCTTGTGCAAAACACTTTAGTGCACACTAGTTGCAGCAAAGCTCACGCTAAGGGCACCTTACCCGTCCTGTGGGCTTGCTCTTCTTGCGTTGACGGTGGTAGAAGATACACACATGGAGATGGCCGCTGCATACTCATGCAGAGCAGTCGAGTTCTCACAGTAGCTCCCAAGTAGTATACACGAGGCCAGAGGTCTTTGTTAGGAAACAGGGTTTATTTTCCAGGTCGAACCAACCCGTGAGAACTAGGTTTAAAGAGAAAAATAATTCAAATAAATAAATACAATTGACAATATGCAAATGTCCGGTTTTTCAGCAGCACAACAGGTGTTACATTTACACCAAAACACACTACACACACCTCACATACAGTGCGCAACTAAATATTAACTTGTACATTTACAAACTTAACATTTACAATAAACATACCTCGTCCACTGCTAACAACTTAAGGAGAGAATTTTCTTGTATGCTTCTTCCTTATCCTTTATAGTTTTTCTTCATTAAGTGCCTTAGCTTTTCACTTAAACTTCTAAAATGGTGCTACTGCTTTCGCGCTGTTTTTGCAAGGTACGTCGCTAAAAGGTGTGGTGTAGGAAACATACGCCGGCGGCAATTAGTTCCGCCCCAATGCCAGCATAAACAGTAGGAGCAAAAAACTGGAGGTTAACAAATTAAACAAACTGCCAATGTGCGGCAATTACAGTTATAATGATAGGAAGAGTAATCAATTTAATTACTCGTTACTGAAAAAAGTGAAGCCATTAGTAACGCTGTTAATTATAACGCCGTTATTCCCATCACTGATCACGTGGCATCCATCTTGAAATCCTTTTGGGCTTTGAGCTGTCTCAATTTTCCAAATGCTACTACATGTAATCGTGTTTTTAGCCAGGCGATGGGTCATAAGCTGTTTTTGAAAGAGAACTAGGATGATTTGGTCGTTCAACCCATTTAATTTGCTTGCTTCCACGGCAGCAGCAAGCTGGGTTTGTGTGCCGATCTGTTTCATATCTGGCAACGCGGGGCACTTGGTATCTGAGAAGTATTTTCACCTTAGAACCATTTCTTAATCCCTGACGATACATCGTTGTCCTGTTATGATTTAGCACGCTACATTAGCAACATATAGCTCCTTTTTAAGATGCACACTCAAAATTAATTGTTGGGTCATTTCATTTAGTTTAACACCGATGTAAACTTCTCTATGGGACCCAGAGGTTTTCCGCGATTTTATGAGGCATGTTTTATTCAAACAAACCCATTTGCTGCTGACCCTCTGCGCTGCCCAGTGGTTAAATTGGGATTTTATATGTGGGGGGGCTCTGATCCAGAGGGGCCGCCGCTCCCCATACGCAGAGTACGCAGAGCCAAAATTAAGGTTGCAAAAAGAAAATCCATGATAGTCGTTATATTAGTACATTAAAGAAATTAGCATTTTTTATATGTTGCTTAATATGTACACTGTAGATTTTGAGTGTGTTTGATGAGGTCACATTAAGAGCTGATTTTATTTTCACAAAAACAAACAACAAAAACAATATGTCTTTAAGGTACATTGACATGGATGAAAACAAACATTTGAACAAATAATGGGCAATGGTAATCCCTTTGTTACTACATTTTCTATTTACACTGCATCATGTGCATCTAATTCATCACCTCCCATATGGTCTGATATGGAGATACCACATCATTACTTTCCCTTTTCCTACAGGCCAAGTGATCAGCTGACCTTCTGGTTGCCACCCACTTTCTGACAAACCTGGTAGGCTTCCAAGATTTGAGAGGAGGGCCAACCAGCTTAATGAACATCAAAGCCGACACATTCTCCACATTCAATCTGGATCTCAATGGAGTCACAACATTATTCATCTCTGAAAACCCCCTCTCACACTCTGCACTGCTGACAGAAATGGTATTAACGGAATGTCTAAGTGTGAGAAGGGCCTTTTGCATTGTGTCTGGTTTGTTTTTGTACTCACGGTAAGCTTGTTTCACTCCAGTGAAACCAACTTTTACCTGGTCACAGAGTTCCCTCAACTCACTTTCCCCATACATCACAGGTAGAGGGCTCGGCCATGTTTCGGGATTCAAGATGTTAATCTTGGTGAAGATAGAATCCTCTTCA
The DNA here is from genome assembly GCF_949987615.1 of Pollachius pollachius. Lineage (NCBI taxonomy): Eukaryota > Metazoa > Chordata > Actinopteri > Gadiformes > Gadidae > Pollachius > Pollachius pollachius. The sequence continues at coordinate 337,077 of NC_136945.1, read as the reverse complement.
CTCCTCACCATTCTTTCCTTCATGCTCTGGCATAAGGCCTCATAAAACTTGGTTGGGTTGATGACCTTCTGCCCTCTATCACCATGAAGTGCTATGCCATTGAAAGACCCTTGCTGCACTGCCTCACATGCCTTTCTATAGAAGGGGCCATTTTCTGGATCCTCACTCATGGCGGTAAACACATCAGTCTGTCTTTTAATGAGGTTCACTGCTTGAGACAGTCTAATGTCTCTGGCCTGCAGGGCCTCAGACAGGTCTTTGAGTTCCTCCAGTGCATCCATCATTAGTCCCAGGTTCCTCAGAAATGCATCCGAACTCAATTTAACAGCTAGGCCCGAATACATAGATCTCTCACTTGATGTTCTGTTAACATCTTGACCTGCAGCTGTGAGATGACTGTGGAGTGCAGCATACATCATCCAAATGGCTTTCACTGTTCGGAAAGATGAAGCCACCCACCTTACCCCTAAGACTCTACCGATTCTCCTAAGACACACACCAACCTCAGAAGCTGCAGCATCAAGTTCTCTAAGGTTCTTGGGTGACTGATGGTATAGGCAGTACAACTTGTCAAGGAAAGCTGTAAAGTGGTTGGTCTCAGTGCATGTCTTCACAGCATCTGACACGGACAACTCCAACCTGTGGTTCAGACAGTGCCAACCAATGAGACCTGGGAACTTAGTTTTAAGTTGTGTGTACACTCCATTCTTTTTCCCCACCATTACGGCAGCTCCATCAGAGCAGAAACCCACCAGACATTCTTTTAGAAAATCCTCATGAAGACCATGTTTTAAGAGGCATTTGAGTAATTCACCAGTGATTCCATCTGCTGTTGTACTTTCTAATTCAAGCAAATCTAAGAAGAACGTAAGAGGCTCAGAATCATGGACAGATGTTCTGAGGTACACAATGAGACACGATTTCTTACTGAATGAGGTGCTTTCATCCACAATAACTGTGAGCTTTGGCTGAGTCTGTTTAATACTATTCAGTAATGCCTGTCTCATCTCTACAGATATGAAATGCACTATGTCTGCACATGTGACATTGGAATGGAGTACACGGCCAACATTTGCACCATTCATCCTCTGTAGCTCTACTAGGTTAGGATGATCAGAGTAATGCCTGTTGCCCTTTGCCAGGTAGTACGCTGTTCTAAAGACATTGTGAGTTGATGCTAAAATTTCACCTTGTGTTTTCAAAAAACTTGACTCAAGAGCTTGCTCACCTTGTTTTTTCAGTATATCTTCTGCAATTTTGTGACTTTGGGAGGCACTATGTTCATTTTTTTTTTTTCTTAAAGATTTCATTTGCTTCTCTGTACTACTGCCATATGGACCTACTCTGCAGTTTTGCCATTCACTGGAAAATGTGTATCTGAGTTTACCTGTTCTCTCTGCCCCAAGTGATGATGCCGCACTGCATGTTTCACATCCCAATTTTTTATTTTTTGCCACAAGAAATGGGTAGGTTTTTTTAAAATAATCATATTGCTGTCTCTTCCAGCAGTCAGGGAAGTTGTCAGTTGCACCTACATGCTCATCTGCACCTGTCCCTCCCGGTCCATCCTCAGCTCCTCTGCCCTGTCCATCCTCAGCTCCTCTGCCCGGTCCATCCTCAGCTCCTCTGCCCTGTCCCGCCTCACCTCCTCTGCCCGTAGTGTCCGCATTTCTGCCCTGTCCATCCTCAGCTCCTCTGCCCTGTCCATCCTCAGCTCCTCTGCCCGGTCCATCCTCAGCTCCTCTGCCCTGTCCAGCCTCATCTCCTCTGCCCTCAGCTCCATCCTCATCCGTGTTCTGTTCAACTCTGCATTTTTAGTTTAGTGGAGGAAGAGACAGCACTTAAGACATGACAGACACACTATCAGGATGAAAAGATCTAGCAACAAATCACAGCTTGGTTATGTTGGGAAAAACGGTCTGTCTAGTTACTGGACCAGATGAAATGAGACGGAGAGGTAATAAAGTCTATCGGCACGAGGACCTTGGATTTATTAAGTAAAGTGGCAACGGTTATACAGAGTCATAAGCGTGAGAAATCGAATATGTCTAAGTCCCTAATCAGCGCTGATGGTTCGTCCGGAGCTTCGCCTCCGTGGAAGGTCTGCTTCGGAAGAAGGTGAAGAGTCTCAGAGTGATACAGTTTTATGCTGTATCTCCTCGTGATGAGGTGTGTGCGTTTGAGATGTGTGTGGTTCTGTGTGTTTTTACTTGACCTTGGTTCCCAGGCACTAGTGTATGCATGTATATCTTCTTGTGTTCCTCCTTACGGGGGAGAGCTTCAGAGCATTCATCCGTTGTGGTCCTCCCGTCCTTGAGGATGACTGGTGCATTGTCTGAGTGTCTACTATCTGCCGGGAGGAGATATGGGGCCCTGGCTCCGGCCCTGACCTGACTATATTCTCATGTATGTGTTATGTGTTAAAAGTTGACTATATTATAAGGTGACTGCCATGTGATGTGCTCATTAAGCTAGGGTAGGAGTTAGCTATATTTATAATGTACATGTGATGTGCTCAGCAGGTTATTTTGCCCCAACATATCCCCCTAAAGTCGTCGCAAGACGACTTTTACTCATTAGGGGTACGAGGGATAGGACTCCAGCGCGGGACTACCATCATAACATTATTAAACAATAACAATATAAATGCAACAATCACACAAATACACTAACGATCACAGGAAAGAAATGTAACCACGAAACGTGTCCCTAAATAATAGCGAAGATATGAGGCAGATAGCGAATGGCAATCCCCCTCAACCCATCCCTAGAGGACCACACACTAAGGATGTGAGGAGGAGTTGACTGGTCGTGTTACAACAAGCAATCACACGCATGGGGCATCCAGGGTAGGCCCGGGGCACGGGAACAACTGAAACCATGGAATAGTCCTGAGCGTCATCATGGGCAGGTGGTCGCAAGGCGCCACCTGAGCATTAGACCCTTTTATTCAACTGCGCTCAGGACCTCGTCTGATAAACGGGCAATCAAGGCCCCTGGAATCTCGCCCGTGTGAATCCCCGAGCTCCATCTAGTGGGACAGCGATATAAACAACAACATTTACGTTCCCGACGTCGGTTGCGTAGACGCGGGCATAGATATGGGAGCGGCTAAAAACAGTGAAACGTACAGAAGCGAATACAGCCAGGGGTGCCCTCAAGCCGTAAGGGAGCGGGCCGCAGCCCCTGGTACCGGAACGCAGATCCCTGGTCCGGGCGTCGTGGGTGCTTCAGGTGGGAGGGGGGTGATGCCGTTGGCGGGGACGGGAATGGGGCAGCCCACCTGGAGAGGTTACTAGCACGTCACAGGCGGGGGGGGGAAGAGGGAAGGGGTGTTGCGGTGGGGTGTCAGCCGACGGTGATGGAAACAGGACGCCGGGGCCGTGCATCTGGAGAGGCCACTCGCACTCACGGGTAGATGTCCGGCCCGGAGGGGACACAGTCGTCGGCGGGGGCTGGGAGTGTCTCTTCGGAGGCGTAGGTTGGGAGTGTGTAGGGGAGCTCGTCCTCAAAGTCAGAGGCTGCAGGGCGAGGGAGGGTCCCTTGGAGGTCTGGTCGTGCTCGGAGTTCCGACAGGATGCGAGGCGCGCAGTTGTGGGGGGTGCCGTCTGTGTCTGCGGGATACTCTCCGGTCATATTTACTCCTTTTGTTGAGTAGCTCACCGAGGGATCTGTCAGGGCCTCGGTCAACCGGATCTGGGTAATGGCGGCCGACAGGGTGAAGAGTGAGCTCTCCACTGCAGCCTTGACTCCGTGGGTGGTGTGCACTACCGTGGGGTTGTTCATGGTGAGGAACTGTGTCTTCCGTAGGGCGATGGCGATGGCCATGAGATGTCTGGCACAGTGAGGGAGTCCTAGGCCCGGAGTGGGTAGGGCCGAGCTGTGATAGAGGAGGATCCTTCGGGTGCCGGGCTTTGCCTGCCAGAGGGTGGCCGCTACATTTCCGTTTCTCTGTGTGACGTCCAGATGGAAGGGGGCCGTATAGTCGGGGGCTTGGAGGGCGGCGGCTGAGTGGAGGGCCTGTTTCAGCTGATGGAAGGCGGTGTCTTTTCCTGAGTCCCACTCCAGCGGGGCCCGTAGGTTTCGGGCCCCGGCTGTGGTGACCATCTGGCGGAGTTCGGACGTTCGCTCTGTGAATTCCGGGAGGTACTGGCGGCTGTAGTTGCACAGGCCCAGGAAGGCCAACATTTGCCGAACCGTGGCGGGTTTTGGGTAATTCAGGATGGTTTCTCGGGTATCCTGGGTCATGTCTCTGGTATCTTCTCCGATCAGCCTCCCCAGGAATTTCACCCTGGGCCGGACAGCCTGTAGTTTGGGCCGCTTGACCTTGTACCCTGCTTTCCCTAGGGTTTCGAGCAGGGTCTTGGTAGCATCCACACAGGTTTGTCTGGTAGGCGCGGCGAGCAGGATGTCGTCTACATATTGAACCATAACCACTCCGTCGGGAAGTACAGTGTCCTTGAGGTCCTTCCGCACACAGTCGTTGAATATGGTGGGGGTCGATCGGTACCCCTGTGGCATTCGGGTGTAGGTGAGTTTTTCTCCCCTCCAGGTAAAAGAGAAGATGTCTTGTGAGTCTTTGTTCAGGGGGATGCAGAAGAAGGCGTTGGCCAGGTCTATTGCAGAGAACCAGAGGTGGTCGGGGTTAACCGCGTGGAGCGCCACCTGCGGGTTTGGCACCCTCTCGGGGGGGTCCTTCCGTGGCGTCGTTTATTAGGCGGAGATCATGGGCCATCCTCCACGTGAGTCCGTCCGCCTTCTTCACTGGGAGAATCGGGGTGTTCCAAAGGGACTGAGAGGGCCGGAGCACTCCTACCTCTTTGAGTCCCTGTATGGTGGCAGTGATCCCTGCTTCTGCCTCGGGTCTGACCTTGTATTGGGGCTGATGAATCGGGGTTTGATCGGGTTTGAGAGGTATTTGGATGTTGTGTTGGGGGGTAAACCCCATGTCGTAGGCGCCGGTGGCCCAGAGATTCTGAGGGAGGCCGTCTAGCATGATCTTTACGTCGGGGTCTTCGGCTTCCAGGGGGCTGGGGGTGTCGACCTCCTCAGGGGCGAGCGGTCGGTCGCACTCCACTCGTTCTGCCACCCCCCAGGAGGCCGTTTGGGGGAAGGAGACCCGGATCAAGCCTTTGTCAGGGGCTAGGTGAATGTGTGGGTTGTCGGTGGGGGCCCACTCTCGTACTTGAGTCGCTCGGCAGACCATGGGCCCCAGCTTCATAGCCGTGTGGTGCTTGGCTACTGCCAGGGTCACGTGTGGTCGGGACTCGGGTTTGAGGCGGTACCAATATTCTTGATCCGGGGTGAGAAGGGTGAGGGCCGCCACCCCCTCAGGTCCGATGAACATTGTTTCGTAGAGGCACTTCTGGCCGGTTCCCTCCATGGTGCGTCTCCATTGTTCGTCGTAGCTTTCGTCTGGGTCTCGAAGGACATTGAGGGTCGTGTGGAGGGGGTCGTGCGGTGGGTAGAAGTCCCCCTGTTGATGGATCCAGGGGGCCCACTCTCGGTATGTTTCTTCTAGGGGCTTGAATCCGTCCGGGGTAGTCATGTTCCGGATCCAATATACGTCTGACGGGGGGCTTCGGGGCGGGGGTTCATGCACCAGCATCATCTGGAGCGGTTGGTCGGCTTCTGTCGTCATTGTAGTCCCTTCGGGGGAACAGCTGATGAGGCAGTTGATTTTGCTCAGGATGTCTCTACCCATGAGGTTGGTGGGACACTTGGGGGCATATAGGAGGGAGTGGTAGAAGGTTTGTCCCAGGATGGTGAGCGGCAAGGGGGTGGTGAAGGGGTTGGTCTTTTCTATTCCCGAGAACCCCATGGTAGTCAGGGTTCGAGTGGAGAGGGGCGGGATTTCATGGTTCAGGTCCCCGATGGTGGATACTGTGGCTCCGGTGTCGACCATGAAACGAATTGGTGTTTGGTTTACGAGTCCGTCCACCATTGGGGCTCCCGTTCCCAGGTTCACCACCTGGGTCCCTCTCGAGGCTCTCGGGTCCCGTCAATATTGGCCGTTGTATCCCGGGTCCTCCCAGAGAGGGTACATCGGGGTCCCGGGGTTTGAGGCATGTGTCGGTCCATTTCCAGGGTTACCGCGGGTCGGGCCGGGTTGCTGCTGATGATCCTGTTGGTCGTGTTGCATCGCTGGCTGTCCCGTTTGGGGGCACTCCTTCGCCCAGTGTCCCATGAGCCCACAAATGAAGCAGGGGTAGGACCGGGGGTTTGTGTTTAGGGTCCGGCCTCTTCCTCTCCATTTGAATCCGCCTCTTTGTTTGGACTGTTGGTTCTGATACATCCCGGGTCCCGTCTGTGTTGCTGGGTTCGAGGGTGGGTGTGTGGGGTATGGATACGATGGGTACGGGTACGGGTACGGGTACGGCGGGGACTGGGGCCCCCATGCTTGAGCGGGAGGGGCTTGCATCTGGGTCGGAGGGGGTCCGCTGGGCTGTACCAAGGGGTTGGGGGCAGGCAGCGGGGCCGGAGGCGTGGCCACTTCGAGGGGCATGATCTCGGAGGCGTGGTCTTTGTTGGACTCCTTCTTGTCCCGGTTGTGTTCCTGGGTTGCTTTCTTCACGTCCATGCGCAAGAGTCGTTTCTTCAGGTCGCGGTCTTCTTTGACGTCCTCGTCCTCCCGATCTTGCTCCAAGTTCACGTGGTGTGTAATGGCCTCCTCCCAGTCCATGGCGTTCATTCTTCCGAATCCAATCACTGTTTTGAGGCCTTCGCGGGTCTTGGTGCAGAGACCCGTCTCAACCGCGATCCGGAACATGGCCTCGGTGGCGGCGGAGGCTCCTGGTCGGGTTCCGAATCCGTCTTTCCATCGTTCAGTGGCTCTTGTGAGGTATTCGCCCGCTGATTCACTGGGTTTTCTTTTCAGGCCGGTCATGCATGCTGCTGAGTTCTGAGGGGGGTATAGGCCCCTCAGGGCCTCCCACCATATGGGGCGGAAGGGGTCGAAAGGGGAGTCGTCCGGCTCTCTGGTGGTTCTGGCTGCGGTTTCCACGTCGTTGACTGCCCGGGGTCCTTCTCCTCTCATGAGGACCGCTCGGATGTCCCCTATGGTGAGCCGGTCAGCTGTGGTCAGTCGCTCGAGGTTTCTGATCCACTTGCCCGCCCCCTGTTTGATAGGGGGAAGGTCTTCCACTACTTCCTTGAGGTCGCGGTGGGTCCAGGGAACGTACATCGCTCGTCCTGCAGGGGTGTCCATTAGCGGGAACATCAGTCCTGGACCCTCATCCAGGTCGCGGTTCGTCCGGCGGTCGAGGGCTTGGCTCCGTTGTGTCGGGGGGCCGGCTGGTGGAGTGCTGGTGATGGCCAGGGTCGCGATCGGGGTTGCGGTACTTCGGGCTTGTGATCTGCCCGGGCCAATTGTCCTGTGGATTGCGCCTCTTCCCCACCTCTGATCTCTGCCTTCGCTCCTTTCCCGCAGCTGTCGAGACGGGAGATGGACTTCTGTCTTGATGCCAAGGGACATTCTTTCCAGCGCTTCTTCTTTCCATCTCGTTCCCACTGGGTCCCACTCCACGGTGTCTGCGTCTTCTTCACCTCTTTCGTCTCTTTCCTCGTGTCTTTCGTGTCTCCCCTGGGGAATCCCGGAGTGTCTTCTCATTTCTGTTGTTGCTACTGTCACTTCCGTTTCTTCTTCTTTAGACGATAGGTTGATCAGGAAGGAGGCCAAGTCCAATGTGTTGGCGCCAGGTACGCCGATCCGCGTACGCATCCTTTCTGCTTCCGGTTGGGCTTCCCCTGGTGTTGGTGGCCTGGTTTCGGGGGCCTGGGCTTGGCTGTAGCTGGAGGAGGGGGGTGTCCAGTTCTCGGTGCTGGATGGTTCTTGCCCCAATGGCCCGGTCCTTCCTGGTATCATCGGGCATGGGGAGGGAGCTGTTGTCAGCTTCGGGCTTTCCTTGCTTTGTGGGTGGTTTGTCCTTGTGAAGTGGACCCCTTCTTTGGCTCGTTCCGGTTCCGGGGGGGGGGGTCTTTGCCAGGTCACCGTGACCGGGGACTGAGATGTGGCGTGGGTTATTTCGATAACTGGGCACATGAGATGGGGGGACCCGGGAACCTGGAAGTCGGTCGGGGCATAGGGGAGGGAGTGGTTGTACGGAGGTGGGCGGGCCTGCTCATCGGCCTTCGGTAGGGAGGGATAAGGTGAAGCTGTCAGGCTCGGTTGGGTAGGGGTTACTTGGTCCGTTAGGAAGGGATTCCTGGAGGAGGGGGCTGGTTTTAGGGTGTGGGGCGGGAGGCAAGAGGCCAATGCTTTTAATACTAAGATTCTCTTTTGTCTTTTCCGGTCTTGGGTTTCGAGTGCATCCGTTCGTCCCGTCTTGGCTCCTGCGTTGTCGCGACGGACCTTTGCCCGCTCATACTGGCTGCCAATGTGCGCGTGTATGGCGGCCCGGCCGGTCTGGTCGAGGGGTCCCATTCGCATCACGCCCTCTTTCTGCCAGGTTTTAATGTAGACATCACATCGGTTCTCCCATTTCTTCCGGTCTTGGCCTTTCAATATTTTCCCCGGTTCAGCGTTGAGGCACAACCAGCCCAGCGCTCTGGTCCGTTGCTCGTCCGACATGGTGGGTGTGTTCGCCGTTCCTTAGCAGCCTGGTGTGGGGGTGGTCTGGGTCGTGGACGCCTTTGCACTGGAGGCCGGGTGCGAGGAGGTTTGTCTTTTTATCTTTATTAGCAACCGGGATAATTCTTCTAGCAGGGGGTGATCGAGAGTCGGGGTTGGATTGGTATTGATGTTGTCCAGTGGGGGGCGCGGTAGTTGGGGAAGGGTAGAGTTGGAGTTGTCCAGCGGGGGGCGCTGTAGTTGGGGAAGGGTAAGGTTGGAGTTGTCCAGTGGGGGGCGCGGTAGTTGGGGAAGGGTAGAGTTGGAGTGGTCCAGCAGGGGGCAGTCTAGTTGGGGAAGGGTAAGGTTGGAGTGGTCCAGTGGGGGGCGCTGTAGTTGGGGAAGGGTAGAGTTGGAGTTGTCCAGTGGGGGGCGCTGTGGCTTGGGAAGGGTAAGGTTGGAGTGTTCCGGCAGGGGGCAGTCTAGTTGGGGAAGGGTAAGGTTGGAGTGGTCCAGCAGGGGGCGCTGTAGTTGGGGAAGGGTAGAGTTGGAGTTGTCCAGTGGGGGGCGCGGTGGTTGGGGAAGGGTAAGGTTGGAGTTGTCCAGTGGGGGGCGCGGTAGTTGGGGAAGGGTAGAGTTGGAGTTGTCCAGTGGGGGGGCGCTGTGGCTTGGGAAGGGTAAGGTTGGAGTGTTCCGGCAGGGGGCAGTCTAGTTGGGGAAGGGTAAGGTTGGAGTTGTCCAGTGGGGGGCGCTATGGCTGGGGAAGGGTAAGGTTGGAGTGGTCCAGTAGGGGGCGCTGTAGTTGGGGAAGGGTAGAGTTGGAGTTGTCCAGCAGGGGGCGCTGTGGCTTGGGAAGGGTAAGGTTGGAGTGGTCCGGCAGGGGGCAGTCTAGTTGGGGAAGGGTAAGGACGGAGTGGTCCAGTAGGGGGCGCGGTAGTTGGGGAAGGGTAGAGTTGGAGTTGTCCAGTGGGGGGGCGCTGTGGCTTGGGAAGGGTAAGGTTGGAGTGTTCCGGCAGGGGGCAGTCTAGTTGGGGAAGGGTAAGGTTGGAGTTGTCCAGTGGGGCGCTGTAGTTGGGGAAGGGTAGAGTTGGAGTTGTCCAGCAGGGGGCGCTGTAGTTGGGGAAGGGTAAGGTTGGAGTGGTCCAGTAGGGGGCAGTCTAGTTGGGGAAGGGCAAGGTTGGAGTTGTCCAGTGGGGGGCGCTGTAGTTGGGGAAGGGTAGAGTTGGAGTGGTCCAGCAGGGGGCAGTCTAGTTGGGGAAGGGTAAGGTTGGAGTTGTCCAGTGGGGGGCGCTGTGGTTGGGAAAGGGTAAGGTTGGGGTGGTCCAGTAGGGGGCAGTCTAGTTGGGGAAGGGCAAGGTTGGAGTTGTCCAGTGGGGGGCGCTGTGGTTGGGAAAGGGTAAGGTTGGGGTGGTCCAGTAGGGGGCAGTCTAGTTGGGGAAGGGTAAGGTTGGAGTGGCTAAACTTTTGGCGGAGGGGGAGGTGTGGCTTCGGACTGAGCGAGAGAACTCAAAAAATGGCGGCCCTGATGCTATAACTCTGTGTGGCCTGTCTAACACACAAGAGCGGATGAGAGACTAGGGGGTAACTTTTGTCACTCTTGGAGGAGGAGAACGAGAAAAAGGAGGAAAAAACAGGGGGGAGGGAAGCAAAAAACAACAACAGGGCCTATAGACGTTATTCAATACATCCAGATATTCTTTATAGCCAATAATCGTTATCTATCTTTATTGATTAATCTGCGTCAATCAGACTAAACCGTCAACCAACGCGGCAAAGAGATGTTGTTTAGTATTGTGGTTTATCTATGCGACAGGTCCGGCAGTAATTCAAAGAAACACAGTAAAAGAGATATAATTTATCCTTGTCAACTTGTCTAGGTCTAGTTTTAACGGTTCAAACAGTAAATTGAAGCGACACAGTAAAAAAGGTTATTTATCATTGTCAATTTATCTATTTCCGCTGGTTACGCCATAGAGCAACGCAATACGTCAGAGAGACATTTATTCATTATTATCAATCTATCTATTCCTACATTTACCCGTTTTAACGGACAAAGATAGAGCGGATCACGCATACACACCCACTGATTCACTCACAGATTATCACGCATACACACCCACTGATTCACTCACAGATTCCCTCTTTCTCGCAGACGCACCCAGAAACATATCGACAGACTTCTCATTCTGTGTCCTGCACCCACAATCATCAGACACAGCAGAATAGCGTTAAGCATAGCAAAGCAAGCAAGCGTTGCACACATATTTCCATATTTTAGCCGGCCCAAAAATACGCTCGCTCTCTTTCTTTCTCTCTCTCTGGGCCTCTTACACACACACACACACACAGCCACTCCGTCTCTCTCTCTCTTATTCTCGCGCATACACACACTGTTTCCTTTGCAAAGGGACTTTAACCCTGATAAAGGACTCTAAACTTCTCACCACATAGAATTATTTAATACACAGATTATTCCATCTGGGTTCCGAACCCGGCCCAGGCATCCCTCTGAGTCCACTCAATGGCTCAGGCATATATTCCATCTGGGTTCCGAACCCGGCCCAGGCATCCCTCTGAGTCCACTCAATGGCTCAGGCATATATTCCATCTGGGTTCCGAACCCGGCCCAGGCATCCCTCTGAGTCCACTCAATGGCTCAGGCATTAATTCCATCTGGGTTCCGAACCCGGCCCAGGCATCCCTCTGAGTCCACTCAATGGCTCAGGCATATATTCCATCTGGGTGTCGAACCCGGCCCAGGCATCCCTCTGAGTCCACTCAATGGCTCAGGCATATATTCCATCTGGGTTCCGAACCCGGCCCAGGCATCCCTCTGAGTCCACTCAATGGCTCAGGCATATATTCCATCTGGGTTCCGAACCCGGCCCAGGCATCCCTCTGAGTCCACTCAATGGCTCAGGCATTAATTCCATCTGGGTTCCGAACCCGGCCCAGGCATCCCTCTGAGTCCACTCAATGGCTCAGGCATATATTCCATCTGGGTTCCGAACCCGGCCCAGGCATCCCTCTGAGTCCACTCAATGGCTCAGGCATATATTCCATCTGGGTTCCGAACCCGGCCCAGGCATCCCTCTGAGTCCACTCAATGGCTCAGGCATTAATTCCATCTGGGTTCCGAACCCGGCCCAGGCATCCCTCTGAGTCCACTCAATGGCTCAGGCATGTATTATTTTGGCCATCGGTAGTCTTGTATCACTGACCGATTCTTATAGGCCCTATGGTCTCGAGGGTATTCTTTCACCATGCAACGAGCCGATATTCGATGTGTCACGCATTCGGGGTCAATCGGGTTTTACGGGGAAATGCTGGGGTGCAGTCCTATTAGTCCCCACGAGATATCCCGTAGCGAACCGTTCTCACAGTCTCATCTCCTAATGTGGTTCCTATATAACTATGCAGAGTTTGGATTTTATCAACAGGTTCTGCCTACCTTTTGTTGTGCGATCGCGAGGTGAGACTGCAGGAATCGGTCCGGTTCTCCGGGGTCCCGAGGCCGTGCCGCTCTCCGTCTCTCGTTTCCCAGTTGCGGTCCAATTCAGAAAAAATCACGTCGGGGTCACCAATTTGTTGGGAAAAACGGTCTGTCTAGTTACTGGACCAGATGAAATGAGACGGAGAGGTAATAAAGTCTATCGGCACGAGGACCTTGGATTTATTAAGTAAAGTGGCAACGGTTATACAGAGTCATAAGCGTGAGAAATTGAATATGTCTAAGTCCCTAATCAGCGCTGATGGTTCGTCCGGAGCTTCGCCTCCGTGGAAGGTCTGCTTCGGAAGAAGGTGAAGAGTCTCAGAGTGATACAGTTTTATGCTGTATCTCCTCGTGATGAGGTGTGTGCGTTTGAGATGTGTGTGGTTCTGTGTGTTTTTACTTGACCTTGGTTCCCAGGCACTAGTGTATGCATGTATATCTTCTTGTGTTCCTCCTTACGGGGGAGAGCTTCAGAGCATTCATCCGTTGTGGTCCTCCCGTCCTTGAGGATGACTGGTGCATTGTCTGAGTGTCTACTATCTGCTGGGAGGAGATATGGGGCCCTGGCTCCGGCCCTGACCTGACTATATTCTCATGTATGTGTTATGTGTTAAAAGTTGACTATATTATAAGGTGACTGCCATGTGATGTGCTCATTAAGCTAGGGTAGGAGTTAGCTATATTTATAATGTACATGTGATGTGCTCAGCAGGTTATTTTGCCCCAACAGTTACAGTGACTTCTGCACACAGGCCTAGCTTAATTATTTCAAAATTATGTCTTGGATAGCAGCTGCCCACCTTTTGAAGAAATCTGTAAGCTTCCTCCTTTTTGTTCCACTCATGTTTACCTTTTATCTCTGAAATGTTCACTTGTTGACTTTCACCCTAAGTTAAGAAGTAGATAGAATGTCTTTTAAAATGGTTCATATTATATAATGATGTAATCAAACGTTCTTTAAATAAAACACTTTTGAATGAATGAATGAATGAAGCTATCTTTTTCTTAAAGGCTAGCCGATAGGCTACGTCACCATCATGTTTGGTGGCTTTTAAATCTAACCTGCTGTGTAGCCTATATGCAAACATTAAATCACAGGACCTACTGTACTCACAAATAAATAGCCTAGGCAATGCACTGCAATTCATAGATACAAATAAGTTTGAAATTCATCCAGCTAGGAATGAGAAATGTGATTCGGAGATCGCATAGACTACTTGCTAAATCATTTAGAATTAGCAGCATTGTTCTTTTTAACTAGCGCTTGCCATTTGACATACCAGTAGCAGGCTATCCCTGCATGTCAGCCTGCCACACACATAAAGATTTTATAAATCTCAACCGATTTTTTATCTGTGAGAGACCCCACACATGAAGATAAAAAATCTGTGATTTAACAGTTTTGATCGTATTGTGTGTGGTGTCCTGCGATATTCCAAACACAGCACACCACACACATTAGGATTTGTCCCGATTGTCGGCTTCCCCCCCACACAAGACGATTTAACACCACAACGTTCTCCGCCGACAATCGTAAATATTGAACATGTTTAATACTTACGATTATCGGCGCCGACTGATTTCGGAGCCGATTGTCGGCCGAATTTCACTCTTAACACATCACACACTACAAGAGAATCTTATAAAATAATCTTAAGAGTTTAAGATAATCGGGCGATGTCTGTCCGTGGTCGGAAGGGGGAAAATCGGGGCAAAATCAGCCCGATTATCTTTATGTGTGTGGCAGGCATAAGGTTAATTTTTCCTGCTTAATGAAAATGCAAGCCCATATCTAATGATATTAGCCTATTGGTTTAATTTCGTTTCTCTTACCTCGCCATTCACCTGTCTACTACGATAATTATGTCTGATGATGACCGTTAGAATGATTTGACGTTGTGTTGTCTGATCTGGGGGGAGGAGGAGCTGCTGCGCAAGTTTCGTGCGCGATATGCCTACTTCTCAAACTTGCTCCAGATGTCTAGGCCAGCCTATCCCTACTCCATTATTTAGAATTGTGTTTTAAAACAACATAGATTTGCAATGGAAAAGTTGTAAATGAGTAGGACAACATTGCTCGTGATGGACTAGGCAGACTGCCAAAATCGGCTGGAGCTGATCTGCTGCGCAGAACTCCAGACCCGGCCGCTTATGTGCCGGGGCTCCGCCCCGGACAGCCCCGGCCCAATTTAACCTCTGGCGCTGCCCATCTCCCTACACTACAGGCTTAAGTGTACGCATTACGTTCGCCTGAGGACATAAACAGCCAAGAGCGTATACGTAGGTCTCTTAACATACTTAGCTTCATACGCACCGATAAGTGACCTTTTTGTTGTGGTGTTTTAACCTCTTTCTTGAAAGAAGTGTGGATTCAATGAAGCATGACCATATTGCCCTGAAACTACAGTTGGATGTCTGACTTGTCTCTTGCACATTTGTAGACATGTAACTTATTGTTGTGTATCATAAGGCATCGTAAAAGTTGCTCAAATGTAGTTTTTAAAACTACATTGACAACAGAACAACAAAATCCTTCTGCTTCAGAATAAACCAGTGTATGTACTTCTATTAAACTCTTTTCAGGGGGTAATAAAAATATATTTCCAAGGAAAAAAGTCCCAGAAATAAACAACGCCTATCTTTATGTCTACCTAGCGACAATAGTGATATCATTGGAAGTTAATTTTTTATGAATTTCCCCCCCTTCCAAGAGAATAAAATGTTGATGAAAATGTTAGCTCATGGGTTACGCTGTAAACACTTAACTCACCTGGTGCAATGCATTGTTGTTAATACTCAAAATACTACACCCTGCATTCTTTGTTGTTGAAGTCGCATACACTGTACATGCGCCAATATATATATTTTGTCCAATCTGGCTTACAGCATAAGAATAGATGTTTTGAGGGCTGCGAAAGACATTGTTGACAGACCAGTAAACCTGAGGTGGAGAGTTGTTACGATTTTGTCGGGCTCTTGATCAAGTTTACGACCCATATCAAGTGTCAACTCAGAGGAGGATTGTCCGTGGCATTCTTCGACAGATCTTCTCAAGACAGCCCATTTGGAAGTTGATCTAGTGGCCTTTGCTTTGAGGACCTTTTGCTCTCCACAAAAAAAATAATATTATCATCATGGCCCAAAGAATACACCAGAAAGAGGGGACCATTACACCTTGACCATGGTTTGATCGCCTCTCCAAAATGATGGACATGGTTAAATCACGTGCAGATGTTCCTGTGGGTATTGCACTACAACAATACACCAACAGCCTTAGTTTACACCTCAACAGGCAATGCCTGTACTATATTTGTTTTCCTCATAGAGGAATAATAGAGAGAAAGTGTTTATTGTTGCGTTTGTTGTCACAAACTTGGTTGCTTGGACCCCCTACACCTGAGAGCATTCCATGTCTCAGCAAGGCAAGATGGGAATTCTCTCTCTCTCTCTCTCTCTCTCTCTCTCTCTCTCTCTCTCTCTCTCTCTCTCTCTCTCTCTCTCTCTCTCTCTCTCTCTCTCTCTCTCCCTCTCTCTTTAGGTCTCTGACCTGTGTCTGAGCAAGAGAGAGATTCTGCTACTCCCTTCTAAAGTTGAACGTCTGAGAGGGCGAGACACAGCAACATAGGGAGAGATAGGTATACCTGTGCTCATTATGAATTGGCACTTAGATAAAACATTAACCTAGTCATTGTTCTGCGTTATTTAATATATTGTCATTCTTCTCACTGTGACTTTCCCAATGCACTAATTAGACAGCCACCTCTTGGCCTGGTCCCTCAGCTGCTGGGCGAAGGCGAAGGGTCGGTCCCCCTCGCTGAAGGCCAGCGCCCGGAACCACCGCCGATGTTCCTCGGTGTAGAGACCCAGCCGGTCCCGGATGGCCCTGGTGATCGCGTCGTAGTCCCGCTGGGCCCCGGCCGGCAGGCTGTGGGCCGCGAGCTGCGCCTCTCCGGTCGGGAGCGGTAGGAGCCGGTGCGCCCACTCCGGTCGAGGCCACCCCGAGACCTCGGCCACCCCCTGGAAGGTTTCGAGGAAGGCTTCCGCGTCGTCGGCCTCCCCCATCTTCGGGACTTGAATCTGGGCTGCGGGTCCCGGCCCTCGGGGTCCTCCGCCGCGTCCGCCGGAGGCGAGGAGCTCATGGAGCATGGCCCGATCGGCGGCAAAGGACTGGGCCAGCTCCGTGAGCACCTCGTTCTGTGCCTGGTGGAGCTGGCCTTGCCTCTCGGCCATCTGGGCCAGGTGCCCGAGTACATTTCCCAACGGGGACTGGTCCATTTATCTGCTCTCGGGGCCTCACATTGGGCTCCAGTGTAACGGGTTTGATGAATGAGAGCAGGCGGGGTTGTCGTTCTCTCCGCAGAAGATCGGTTTATTTTGCGATACAAACTGAACAGAAATCTCAAAAGGTAACAAAAAGGTCCATCTAGCCGTCTCTCGGTGAATCTGGCTCAGCGTCACGCTCGCTCCGGACCTCCCTGGTCCGTTCGCTCCCCAGGTCTCCTACTATAACAGAAAACAGGCACATAAGTACAGCCTCCCTGATTGACCTGAGTGCAGACACCTGCTCGTCACCAGGTTCAATCCCCCCCCCCGGCCAATCCCGTGCGCTCCCAACCTGTCCATACTCCCCCTGCAGGCCAGACGTCGCACGTCCCCCCACAATCAGAAATATTCATATTCTATGTACAAGCATCACTTACACAGAGGAAAAAAACATATACTTGAAAACAAAAGTACCATCAAAATATAACTAAAATAAAAGTAAAAAAATAACATCAGCATTTTAACAAATAAGTCCCCCTTCCAAACACTATTCAAGCTTATACATCAGTTTTCCTTTGTCATTGACAGAAATGAAACTGCATCCATTAACAAAATGTTGAAATTCTTTCTTTTCATGCTTAAAAATTAAATTTATGTATTTTTTCAACCCCGATACAAAGTAGGCCCAGACAGATATTATTTTTTCTTCAAAATGTGCTAGATTCCTTCTTATCCATATAGCATATCTAGCATGACTGAGTATATAGTTTATCATATTTATATTTACTTTCTCTTTCTTTTCCCACACTCCAAACATAAATGTTTTTTTCCAGTCCTTTTCCTCAAAATACTGCTTTCCCCAGTTCTCCTGCAAGAATTGCTTTAACTTTGTGAAAAAGACGTTCAGTTTGTCACACTCATAATACAAATGCATTAAGGTTTCCGGATCAGTTTTGCATATGTCGCACTCCCTTCTTACATTCTTATTTATTTGGTGTATCACCACATTTGTGTACAGTCTGTTGTGCCGGAATTTAAAATCATGATCTTGACATTCGATGCTATTTTTGCTTACATTCCACTGCTTCCATATTTGATTTCCTTCCATACCTGGGAACACCTTTTCCCAAACCTTTTCCGATGCAGGTTCTTTAAATTCTTTTTTGATCATCGTTTTGTAGTAGCCTTTTAACTTTGAATCACGTAGTGGCCTTTTTTTCCCATTATTTTCTATATATAACTCAGGGAACGTTATTTTCCTTTCTTTAACCACACTCTTTTCTATTTGCTTCACCCAATCTATTGGTATGCTTTCTTTTATTTTATCATACATATTTACAGTATTGGTCTCGTTCATATCTTCGTCATAATCTTTAACTGTGTCTATTATAGCCTGGTATCTTAGAAACCCAGGTATGAATTCATACATGCAATCTTTTATTTGCGCTAGTCCTGAATAAAATATTTTTTTATCCCATAGCATGTTATTGTTTATTTTTATTATTGGGTTACACCATATTGGTTGATTTATTATCTGACTGTATTTTGTGCATTCATATTTAATGTTTATTCTGTATTTACCCCATGCATCAAACACCTCTTTGTAATATCTAGGCACTTTCTCATACATGGAGTTTTTCATTATCATTATTAGACCGTTTTCTTCACATCTTCCATTTTTATATAAGTATTCCTTGAAAACATTTTTCCATCCATAATCAACCCTATCGTACAGATACTTTTTAACAGTTTTTCTTCGTATTGCTTTATTCTTAATATTCAAGTCCACCAATTTCAATCCTCCTTCTTCATATTTCCCTATCAGTGTCTTTTGTGCTATTCTTGCCTGTTTCCCATCCCATATGTAATTTGTAATTGTGCTGTTTAGCTCTTTGTGCACCCACTCTGGCATGTCTATCACAGTCAAGGCATACACAACCTTTGATAGTATTAATGCATTTACCACTAAAACCTTCCCCTTTAATTTTAATCTCCTCGGCTTTCACGCATTTAATGTGTTTTTCACTTTATTTATTACCCCATTCCATGTCTCATCTCTGGCCTCCTTTTCTTTCACTCCCATATTTATCCCCAATATTTTCATATAATCATTTGAAATTCTAAAAGGTATGCTACAGTCACTTTGGTTTATATTTCCCACATACATTATTTCTGTTTTGTCTATATTTACTTTAGCCCCTGCTGCTCTACCATATATTTCAATTTTTTCCATTATCCTTTTCGCGCTATTCATATTTTTTACCATACATGTGGTGTCATCAGCATATTGCTGTATTTTGCTTTCACCCCCATTTGGCAATTTTATCCCCTCTATTTCTTCATCCTTCTTTATCATTTCCGCCAGACTTTCTGCAGTTAAGCTGTAAAGTACTGCCGATAGCGGGCACCCTTGTCGCACAGATCTCTCCAACGGAAAAGGATCTGTTATAGCTCCATTTATTTTTATCCTACTCATTGCATTTTTGTACAATAATTTAAACCAGTTGATTATTCTCTGCCCAAAGCCAAATTTTTCTAATGTGCAAAATAAAAATCTATGCTCAACCCTATCAAAGGCTTTCTTAAGGTCTATACTTAAAATAATTCCGCCATCCTTTCCCATGCATTCTATTGTGTCCCTTATTGTGCTGATAATGTCCGATATGTCTCTCCCTGGTATCCCATATCCCTGTGTTGGTGCTATGATTGTTGGCGCTGCTAATACCTTTCGCTAATACCTTTGTTAAGATCTTGTAATCCGTGTTTAGTATTGTTAGCGGCCTATAGTTTTCTAGTTTTCTTTTGCTTCCCTTATTTTTATATATCATCGTTATTAGTCCTGTTGCCATTGACTCTGGTATCACCTGCTCCTTCTCCATCTCTGCATAAATTATTTTTAAAATTGGGAGCAGATCTTCAATGAATGTTTTATAAAATTCACTTGTAAGGCCATCTGTTCCCAGACTTTTATTTATTTTTAATGACCTTATTGATTCCTTTATTTCTATGTCTTTTATGCTGTCATCGCACATACTTTTCTCATCATTTGTTATTGTTTCATCAATATTACTTAAAACTGTATTTATTTCTTCCTTCTTTGCATTTCCTTTTTTGTATAGATTTTCATAAAATGTCCCAACAATTTCAATAATGTCTACAAAGACATTTATTATCTCTCCATTTTCCTTTTCTAACTCTTCAATATATACTCTTTCTTGTTTTAATTTTTCTAATCCCAGAAAATAGCCTGTGCATTTTCCCCCCTTCATCGCATATTTCTCCCGACTCCTTGTTATTGCCCCCATACATTTATTCTGTTCATAAACGTCCAGTTTGGATTTTACCTGTATGTATTTTTCTATGCTATGTTTTGGATCCTTATAAATTCTTTCTGCCTAGCTGCCAGCTCATCGTTCAAACATTTTATTTTCTCTCTTTCTTTAAATGTCCGGACCTTAGCATATCAAATACTTATTGTCCTTATCTTTTGCTTCAGTCTTTCCCACCATAATCCCTTGTTTCTAAACATGTCCATGTTCTTTTTTCCATTCTCTTTGCAGGTGTAGCGTGGTGCAGAGTGAAGCGACCCTCCACTACACATTTAATTTGAAAGTTGTTTATTTTGTTCTGCAAAGAGCAGAAATAGGTATTTTATCACCACAGTTCGCCACACACACCTATTAACTTCAGACTCAAGTGTGTGTTCTCATTCATTGAACAGATTCACGCGTGACTTCCTTATTCCTGAACACACCGTGTAGCGAACGCGCCCTCTGCTGGTCGGAATTAGGTACTGCATACTGCTAGGAAACTACATTTTTTTCAGACAATAAACCACTCTTTTCTCACCATAAACACACAGACAATTATTACCACACTCTGAACATGAGCTGTGCTAAATGGAAATCATATTAAACATGTAAATAATAACGATAATATAGGTATATTAACCCACTGATGGCTCTGTATGCCACACTCTCCCCCCCAATAATAAATGTCTCCAGACATTTCAGATACCCAAAGTGTACCTTTTCACAACACATTGAATTTTCTCACTGAAAACATGGTATTACTTATTTTAAAGTGGTACTTGACATTCAATTCAATTAGTACTCATTTATCAAAAGTATCTGACCCATTTAGACCTATACCATTATACATCAGTTACTGTACTCTGGACCCCACAATCAGATCAACTCTCATATGTAACAGAACTCATATCGGCCTCAGTTCTTTTTGTCTGTTGCCTGTCTCTGTTGCTTGTCTCTTCGTTTGTACAGTATCAGTTCAATATGTTCTCCTGGAATTGTCTCTTCTTCACAGTCCATGGAATTTCACCATTCTACTTTTCAGAGTCCATTTTCTCTGAGTTTGAGTAATGTGAGTTCAACCTGTTACCTCAATGTCTAGTGATGCCCACGGTCGCCACATGACCGGTGAGTTGCAGGCTGGGGACATACTCACGACATGCAGGCTCTCTGCACCTGCTTCCACCCACGTCGGCTCACCCAAGGCGTTGTAGGTCAGCATTCGGGGGCGGTGCCTGTCTCGCTGCGGGGAGCTGGTCGCTGGAGGAGGATCAGGATCATCTTCCTCTGATGACTCTTGTAGACCTTCCCCAGGCTCTGCGTCGTTCTCACCGTCTCCATCAGCTGCGATGCCTCTGTCGTCAGTCTCTGTCTCCCCTTGAGCAACCGTTGCATCTTCCAGATCTGGTGCTCCGTCTTGCATCGTCAGAGCTGGTGCAAATGGCTCTGCCTCTGGATTCAAGTCTGCAGCTCTCTGACTTAGTTCTTGGTCGTCTGGGAAACGGCACACCAGCTCCACTTCATCACTGCTTTCACTGTCCGAGTTCTCCTCTGATTCGTTGATTTGTCGTTGTCTTGTTCTTGTCCGTGTCCGTATTTTCCTCTCTTGTGTTGCAGGGGCAGGTTCCGGTTTCCCCAAGGGCAGACTGTCACATGGGAGTAGGAGGTTTCTGTGCAACACACGGCTCTTACCTCCTCCCTCTGGTGCTACTTCATACACCGGGCTGTCACTGCTCCTTCTCTTCACCACCACATGCACTTTAGTTTCCCAATAGGACCGCAGCTTACCAGGGCCGCCCCTCTCTGACAGGTTACGCACAAGCACCCGTCCACCAGGCTGTAGGTCGGCTCCATGTGCTCTTTTGTCATAGCCTTTCTTTCCTCGTAGAGCTTCTCGGGCCGCTGTTTTGGAGGCGATCTCATAGGCTTGTCGCATTCGGTTTTGCCAGTTCTGTACATACTCAGTGTAAGTCTCTTTTGCCTCTCTGGGCTGTAGGTTGAAAAGCAGGTCTACAGGCAAGCGAGGTGATCTTCCGTAGAGCAAATAGTAGGGAGAGAACCCTGTGACCCCACTGCGGGTGCAGTTGTACGCGTGCACCAGTTTTGTCAATGAGCTCTTCCAGTCAGTCTTCTGTTCACTTGTGAGGGTGCGGAGCATGGATAAAATAGTTCTATTGAACGGCTCACACTTCCCGTTGCCTTGGGGGTGGTAACATGTTGTGTGGGATCCCTGTACGTCACAGCTCCTCTGTAGTTGGTCCATCAGCTGGTTGTCAAACTCTCGCCCCATGTCGTGGTGAATTCTCTCTGGGAATCTGACGCGGAGTGCAAAGTCATTGAATAGTTTGTCAACAACAGTTTTAGCAGACTTATTTTTCGTGGCGTAGGCTTGGGCGAAACCAGTGAAATGATCAATCACAATAAGAATGTACTCAAACCCCTGTTTGCATGTCTCTAAGTGTAAAAAGTCAATGCATACAAGCTCACCTGGGCGTGTTGTGACAATGGTTTTCATGGGAGCCCTGGTTGCTTTGTGAGGTCGCTTTGCCTTGAGACGCTCACACTCTTGTGTGACAAAGTGTTCTATGACAGAGTACATACGGGCCCAGTAGAATCGATCTTGGATCAGGTTCAAAGTTCTCTCGACCCCGAGATGTCCCATTTCTCTGTGAAGCTCATGGAAGACTGTTTGATGATGCTCTTTTGGGAGGATAAGCTGTTGTTTATCTCCTGCTTTCCTAAAGAGAATTCCATCCTCATTGACATACAACTTTGCCCACTGTCTCATTAATACTCTGACGTCCGCCAGTTCTGCTTTAAGAGCTCTCCTGGATGGGTGCTGATTGTTCCTCTTATAATGCAGAACTTGGCCTATGACAGGATCTCTTTCCTGACTGTCTCATATCTGTTCTGGTGTCAGGGACTTGGTTCACGGGTGTGCACTCGCATCTCTCACTAAGTCTAGTGTTTCTATGGGGACTGTTGCTACCCAGACTGGGGGAGTGTCTCCCTGCACACTGACTCCCTGCACTGCTGCACTGAACACTTCCTGACCCACCTCCTCTGTACACTGTGTCATGAACACATTTATGTCTAATGGCATGCGGGATAGGCCATCCGCATCGGCGCTGCTTTTTCCCGGCCTATACTTAATGGAAAAGTCAAACTCGGATAACTCACCCAACCACCTATGACCCGTAGCGTTAAGCTTAGCTGTTGAGAGGATATAGGTTAAGGGATTGTTATCTGTTTATACCACAAAGTGTGGGGCATGATAAAGATAATCCCGAAAACGTTCACATATCGCCCATTTTAGTGCTAGAAACTCTAATTTTCCCGAGTGCATGTGATAGTTCTTCTCAGGTGGTGTTAGAGTCCTGGACCCATAGCCTATAACTACCATCTTGCCGTTCTGTCTCTGATAGAGCACTGCTCCCAATCCCTCCTGGGATTCGTCTGTGTGGAGGACGTATGGTTGAGTCATGTCTGGGTACCCCAGAATGGGAGGCTCTATCAGCTTGTCTATGAGAGAGTTCAATGTCTTTTGGTGGTTATTTGTCCACTGTATCGGAGTGTTAGGTGGGAGGTTACCTTTCTTCCTGGTTGTGGCCCTGACCTTCTCTCTTTTCATTTGATCAGGTGGTGTTGAGAGCAGCTGGTAGAGAGGCTGGGCTATCCTGGAGAAGTTTGGGATGTATGTTCGGTAGTATGAGAGGAATCCCATTACTCTTCTCAGCTCTCCCACTGTTGTCGGCGCTTTCTCCTTTAAGGCTTGGACTGGGGCCACCTCAGATGGGTCCATAGTGTAGCCTTGTCCCGACACCAGCCGTCCCAGAAATCTCACCTTCCTCTTTAACACCTCACACTTGCGGGGGCTGAGCTTAACCCCGTGCTCCTGATATCTCTGCAACACAGTTCTCAGGTGCTCAATGTGGTCCTCAAAGCTTGGGCTGTGGACCAGATTGTCGTCCAGATACGGTTGACACATGATATCTCTCAAACCACGCAAACAGTCTTCCATGTTCCTCTGGAATTCTGTGGGTGCCGCACTCAACCAGAACGGGATTCGGACCCACTGGTACAGGCCCCAGGGGGTTATGAAAGCGGTCAGGGGCTGGCTTTCCTTGTCCAGGAACCCCTGGTGATAAGCCTTCCCCTGGTCCAGTATGGAGAACCAGGAGCTGCCAGTGAGGGAGTCCAGCATGTCCTGGATTCTGGGTATGGGGTGACGATCAGGGACTGACTTTTTGTTCAGCTCTCTGTAGTCACAACACAGTCTTAAAGTCCCATCCTTTCGTACGCACACGACCGGTGAGGCATACGGAGAGCGTGAAGGAGTAATCCAGCCCCGATTCAACAGGTCCTGGAAATACTCTTTCACCTCCTGGTGTAATGGCTTTGGGACTGCCATGTATGTTTTTCTTACTGGAGTAGTGTCGTGCAGAGTGATGTGGAGTTTCAGTGAGGGGATTGAGCCGATGTCATCATCATCGTACGCGAACGCGTGACACTCCTCTCTCAGCAGCTGCTTTGTGATCCTCCTTTGCTCCTCGTTCAGGTGACTGAGGTCGATCGGAGGGTCCCACCAGGCAGATTTATGTTTCTTTGAGTTGTCACCGCCTGGGGATGATGTGTTAGTTGGTGGCTTTAATCCCTCTCCTCTGTTCATCTGCTCAACACTGGCTGCATAGGCAGTTTTGACTGTTTGCAGGTGACCAAAAACAGTGCGCTGGGCCAGGGTTACACTGTGTTTGTTTGTGTTGGCGATGGGGACTGGCACGTAACCTGACCTGTTACTAGGGACACTGACTAGACCCTCCTCTATCACTACCCCCTCTGGCAATGTCGGCTCTTCACTTGGGACTAGAAGCAGGTCTTGGCCATGATACTGAGCCCCAGTGTTGACGTTAACATACACTGTGGTGACCTGTTCAGCGCCTAGGGTAAGTGTTCTTTTTCCTGTGTGTATAATTCCTACATCTTCCTCGCTAACAGGGGCATGGATAAGCTGCAGCACTGCTTGTGCTGTCTTGACTGTTATCTGGAAGGCTTGACACACAGTATGGATGATCTCTGTCTTTGTTGTCTGACTACCCTCTCCCGTTATTTCTTCTATCACATTGTAGCCAATTATGGGCTCTGCTGCTATGTGTGGGTCACTTGACACTAAAATAGGGACTAGAAGTGGCTTTGTCAAGGCAGCTTCTTTCCCTAGTCTAAACTCTACCTCCACCCAGCCCATGAAGGGGATCTCAGTCTGGTTGGCTGCCACACCCAATAAAATGTCTGAGCCTAACAGTTCACTGATAGGTCGCACCGTGCTGTGTGGTAAGTGCAGCTTTCTCCACTCTTCATTAATGATGGTCGCCTGAGCGCCTGAGTCCCATTATGCTACTACTGGAACCGTGTCCAGTGTGCAATGGACAGTGTGTCTCTTTGTAATCAACTTGATGAGTCTTTCTTTGCGTCTTGGTGGGAGGTAGTTGACTGATGAGATGTGAGGCGCCGCTGGAAGGGGAACAGGTTGCTGCATGTTGAGACTGGATGATTCACGGGCTACCGAGGGTCCCGGCTCGGCAGCCCGGTCCCATTTCCTTGCGGCTCTCTGGTCCGCCGACATCCTCTGGAGAGATGCCCCTCTTGCCCACACTTAAAGCAATGTCTACAGGAGTCACCTATCTGAGCTTCCTGACACGCCCTACAACCCCTGGGCCGACTACGGCTGGGTGTGAACGTTTTCTCTGTCGGTCTAGCTTGTGTGGCCTCCACTGTCTGTAACATCAACTTTTTAATTTCTAGAACCTCAGCTTTGAGCGCTTCTATTGGGTCTGTCCCTGTTTTGGGTCCCTGACTTTTCTTACTCTTTCCCTCTGCTTCACGGTAAGTAACAGTGTCAACTGCTGTCGCTGAGGCGTCAGGTGGATACACCTCCGCCTGCACTTCACTGACTTTTGGGGGCTTGTTTATGACTGTCTTTCTCAATTTTTGCTGTCTCTCCTGTTCTAAGTTTGCAGCCTCACTGATTCGCTCAATTAACACCTCATCAGTGACAGTACGGTCACTGAGAAACGGCTTTAGCTGGAACTTAACCGCATCACTGTAAAGACCAGTCTCTATGGAGCGGAGGAATTTTCTCTGAATTAGCCCTGGACTAAACTGCTCCCCTTCCTCACCTGCATCCTCATCACGAGATTTTCTCATTAATTTCTCTTTCAGTTCTATTGCTCTGAATAAGAAATTCTGTGCTGACTCTTTTGGATCTTGTGTCATGTTCATCAGACGATGCAGTAAGTCGGAGGAGGAGCCACTTTGTAGTGACCCTTGAGTATGGTCTTGAGGGTGTGCAGCGTCAGCTCTCACTTTATTTCCAACATCTCCCGCAGATGAAGACCTGGACTCACCGCACGTGACTGCTTCAATGATCTCCGCTTCTCCATGTCCTTTCCGCTGTCCAGACTCGATCTGGTTGATGAGGCTTATGTAGGACAATTTTTCTTTTTGCCCAACTTCACCAATCTGCCCAATGATCCGGAACTCCCGCCTCAGCGTCACCTCGGGCAGTCTGGTTGGTGCTGTGGTGGCAGTCCTTGTGTCCTCTTCCTTTGCAGTCCCAATGGCAGGCTCAGTGTCTCCTCCTGCTGCTTGTGTCTTCCGCTGGATCTTTTCCTCCAACGCCCGATTTCCTCTGCTATCTGCTGCCGTAACTTCTGGTACTGTATTTTTAACTTCTCTAACTCACTTGTCTCTGGAACTACAATCTAAGCCTCAGTTTCCTCCGGTGCGGGCTTCAGAGGGACCTGGTAGGACAGTATATTCTGCAGACACTGCTGATACGACTCGGACTCTTCACCCTCCTCGATTTCATCTAAAGTCGTCTCCACCAACCTGATGAGGGTGCGTCTAGTTTTGCTGGCAAACTCCCCAACAGGTGCGTTACACTTTAGATGCTCACACAGGGTAATGAGCTCCTTCTCCTCCAGCGTCAGCAGTATCCTGCTAACTTCGTCCCTTTCTTTCTCCATGGTCCTCCTCTGCTCTGTCCGTCTATGCTCCTATGCGACTGGGCCGTGGGCTGAATCAACCATCCTCTGCTACCAAAATATGTAGCGTGGTGCAGAGTGAAGCGACCCTCCACTACACATTTAATTTGAAAGTTGTTTATTTTGTTCTGCAAAGAGCAAAAATAGGTATTTTATCACCACAGTTCGCCACACACACCTATTAACTTCAGACTCAAGTGTGTGTTCTCATTCACTGAACAGATTCACGCGTGACTTCCTTATTCCTGAACACACCGTGTAGCGAACGCGGTCGCTCTGCTGGTCGGAGTTAGGTACTGCATACTGCTAGGAAACTACCTTTTTTTCAGACAATAAACCACTCTTTTCTCACCATAAACACACAGACAATTATTACCACACTCTGAACATGAGCTGTGCTAAATGGAAATCATATTAAACATGTAAATAATAATAATAATATAGGTATATTAACCCACTGATGGCTCGGTATGCCACACAGGCCACTATTTTATTCCTTTATCCCTCTTCGTCTAGTAGAGTATTGTTTAGGCACCACACTCCTCCTCCCTGTCTCTCCGTCCCACTACCAACCTCTACTGACAGAATTGCATGGTCACTAAATGATGTGAACTTATACACCATATTTTTTATATATTTAACGATTGTCTGATGTGCTATGCATAAATCTATTCAGCTTTGTTTTAATTCCCCCATTACCATTTGTCTTCTTGAGTATTCTCTCCTGTTTGGGTTTTCGTTCCTCCATACATCAATTAATTGTTTTTCCTCCATTGTTTTCAGAAAAACCTTTCTTGATGCATCATTTTTTAATTTTTTCCCTCTCGCCATATCCAACCTTGTACTTTTTAAATTAAAATCTCCTACTACTATACAGTTTCCCACACACCATTTTCCTAAATCCAAGAAAAAAGACTTCCTGTCTGCTTCTATATTTGGTGCATATATATTAATTATTCGGTAATCTATATTTTTGTATTTAAATTCTATGATTATGACTCTTCCTTTTTTATCTTTGTAGATTCCTTTGAGGTTTTCTACAGTATTATTTTTTATCCGGATTGCTACCCTACATGATTTATCCGTACCATGGTTTACGAGACTGTGTTGTTTACATATATAAAGTCTTTCCATTTCGTTTTTATATCTTTCATGATATGGTCTGTCCAGTTCGTTTCTTGCAGACATAACATGTCATTCTTTTTACATTTAATTAATAGTTTTTCAAATTTGCTTTGATTTCTTAGCCCATTTGTGTTGAATGAAATCAAGCTTAACATTAAACACATAATTATGGCTTCATTTCCAACCTTCATTTTTCCTTCTTTCCTCCTTCTTCCTCCTTTTCTCCTCAGCTTGGAGCATAGTTTTTCTTTTCTTTTTGGTCTCCTCCACCTTTCGTTCCTTCTGCGGTCTGCTTACACTCTCTGTCTCTGAAATATCTTCGATAAGCATTAAGTCCATCGCAGTTTCCCTCTCGTCTCGGTTTCCATCTCCATGCTGCACTGTAAAAAAAATAGTGTGCTTATCTGCAACGCTGCCGGTTCCGTCTGCTGAAGTCGTCTCGTGGGGAGCCTTCTCTGCACTTGTTTAGTCTCCGGACCGTCTCTCCTCCAGCCACATAGCTTCCAACGTGTCTCCTGCTGCGACGTCTCTCAGGGGATGCCGTCCTTAGTTCTGCTCCATGCTCTCCGCCCTGCTCTCTGGGACGTCACCTGGGTCTCCCTCCGTCTGCATGTCATCCTCGTCGCTGTCCTCTGACTCCGTCTCCTCGCCGTCAGTGCTGTTGACCTCCTCCGTGACGCTGACATCCTCTCTCTCCGCTGCTTCTGGAACACACTCCCTTGCATAGTGTCCCTGTTTTCTACATTTGTGACATTTGAATTCTGGGCATTCTCTGAAGATGTGTCCCGGTTTTATACATAGTCTGCAAACTTTTATCTGCCTGTCATGGATCACCCGGAAGTACTCTCCCCCCACTCGTGTTTCAAACTTGGTTGAGTAGGGTAGCGATTTCACTGTTTCAGTGAACCGCACTTTTAAGAACCTGGTTCCATCGGCAATTTCCGTTCCTGGCCACATTCTTCTTTTAATCGGCGATATTGCCTGAACTCCCCATTCTGCGAGCTTTGCAAGAATGACACCATCTTCAATATACGTTGGCAAGTTTAAGAAAGATACAACCAGTTCATCATTTCTAATATCTTTTGCCGTTACCGTGCGCTTCTTTATTCTAATCCCATCTAACAGCTTATCCTTCCCTTCAACATCGGCCATTGTAATTTCGTATTTTTTGGGCATTTTAAAACGGCATCCATTCACCACCCCACACGTTTTTTTACCTCACTTAACAGTTCCATCATAGTCACCATCTCATCTCCGACGATCTCTACCGCCAAGGTAAGCTCCTTCTCAAATTTCTTTTCTTTCCTTTGAAGAAATTCCGAGGTATATTTACTGTTGTCCGCGTTCTTTCTCGTCATTGCACTTCCTATGGCTGCGTTAGTTGCCGGTATCTGCACCATGCCGTTGCCCGCATTCCATCTCGTAGACTGTGTCTTTCCTTGGTCGGTGTTCTTCGTTGTTTTGTTCTCCATGCTGTCCTCCGTTGACGGTCCGCTGTCAGTTGCCTTTGTATCCGTCCAAGTCCTCTCCACTCGCTCTCTCTCATCCATTGTTTCACTAGTACAGACAAACAAACAAAAATAAAGACGTTCCCCCGAACAGCAAGCTGCTGGGGGAAACAAGACTAAACACACAAAAAATCTAACTCACTCACTAACTTTCACTCCAACACAAAAAAAGTCTTCCTGCTCTCTCCACCTGCTCTCTCTGCTAATTCGCTTCCTGGTTGCACACCTGAACGGGATCAGACGAGATCGGGCGTGTTCAGGGTGGTATGGCCGTAAGCAATTATTGCTGGGTCCATACTAGCTTTTATACAGGAGGAGCACATAAGGACTGAGAGCGCTGCCGTGGCCTCTCGCCCTCGGCGCCGGGCTTGGCCTGTCCCTGGCCGGAAGCCCCTCAACGAAACTCTCCAGGGCCACCTGCTCCACCACGTCCTCCGCCGAGTTCTGGTCCGGAACCAGCCACCTCCTCGCCTGGTCCCGCAGCTGCTGGGCAAAGGCGAAGGGACGGTCCCCCTCGGTGAAAGCCAGCGTCCTGAACCGGCGACGATGTTCTTCCGGGTAGAGGCCAAGCCGGTCCCAGATGGCCCTGGCGATGGTCCCATAGTTCTGCTGGGCCCTGGCCGGAAGACTGTGGGCCGCAAGCTGGGCCTCCCCCGTCAGGAGCGGCAGGAGACGTTGAGCCCACTCCTGACGAGGCCACCCGCTGAAAAGTCTCCAGGAAGGCCTCCGCATCGTCCGCCTCCCCATCTTTGGGACGTGGATGTTGGCCACGGGTCCCGCTCCCTTGTGTCCCTCGCTGCGTCCCCCGGAGGAGAGGACCTCCCGTAGGACGGCCCGATCGGCCGCCAAGCACTGGGCCAGCTCTGTGAGCACCTCGCTCTGGGTCTGCTGGAGCTGGCCCTGCCATTCCGCCATCTGGGCCAGATGCCAGAGCACGCTTCCCAGCGGTGACTGGTCCATATCTGCGCTCGCCCCACGTTGGGCGCCACTTTAGCAGGATCAGTGAGCGCGTGGAGACCAAGTTCGTCGTCCCTCACTGGAAGCTCGTTTATTTCAATGAAAAGCAAAACAGAACAGAGGCTTGAAACTACAAATCAACAAAGTCCGGGAGAGTCCTCGCGTTCAGCGCTCCGCGATCTGTGATCTCTGCTGGGGATCGCGTTGGGTCTCTCCCTCTCTCTCTCTGCTCCCGGTTCCCTACTACAAAACAAAGCAGGCACATAAATACACACTCCCTGATTGGCCTGATTGCGAGCTGGTGCCCGCAATCAGGCCCAAACCCACCAGCCGATCCGGTATGCTCCCAACCTGCCCAGGCCAGATGCCACACGTCCCCCCACAGTACTTACTAAACAAGTGGTTGAAAATATCAGAAAATCTATGTTTTCTAAGAGGTAACAAAACCCCAAAGTTTTGGGGTGACTTCTATTTAGGTCCATGAGATTGATGCACCTGGGTGGGTTTTACTCAACATTGGCAAATGTGATGGGTATGCAATAAACAATTTCATGGAAGAAAGAACTGGCTGGATTTTGTGTCCTTGTTGTGATGGTGCCGGTGTTTGTTTGTTTGTTTGTTTGTTTGTTTGTTTGTTTGTGTGTGTGTTGTAAAAAAGACAAAACGTCAATGAATATATTGTGAAAAAACTGACTGGATTGGTTGAAATATTGAGTAGCACTAAATGTTTTATGTAATTTAAAAAGTAAAGGAAAACAGAGCTCTGAAGTATATGTGTGTCAAATTTTTCTTTGTCTTCCACACTCCCAGACTGCTTGGTCACATCCAGTATTAAAGTGTTTTAAACATCCATCCCTAAAAAGGTCTTCGAAATGAGGTGTTAGGTATTGAGATTTTGCTCTCAGAGTACACCAGATGAATGCATGTTCAAAATTGCATGTCTTCCCCCCCCCCCCCCCCCCCCAGGCATTTGTCACCCCCAATGTTGAAACCATGGCTACACCCTTGCTTTAAAGTGCAGGGACAATTTATGGGATTCCTTGAGAGCCACCAAGCCAGGGGTTTGCTTGATGCTTAGATTGCCATTTCTGATGCCAGTGCAATATTTACGAGCATAACTTCTGTATAGAAAATGCAGGTTGTAATTACTTAAAGATCTTCTTCTATTTTATTATTATTATTATTTGGTTGTACTTTGTTTTTGATTTGTTTTATATGTGAATAATTGTACTTGTCTGTGTGTTGTAAAATTTGAAAACTCAATAAATATATTTCTCAAAAATAAATAAATTAAAGCTAACTTACTAAAAGGTTCCTTGATGGTCTCACACACTGGGCTTTGGTTCTTTAAACCTTATGGATTAACATCCCATTCAGCTCCTGACCCTCCTGGATCTTAGGGGACACCATCTTATTGCCACAAGGCATTAGTAACTGGATGCTACAAAGAAGATGGGGATATTACAACAAAAATGTTTTAAGATTGGATTAACAATATCTTGTACGCTGGTGTCACCTGCTTGTTTTTAAATGGTCTATAAATAAAGATTGTTAAATTAAACATACAAAGTAAGAAGAATAAAATAGGCCTTTACCTGACATCCTCCGGAATGTGCTCACCAAAGCCATCCCTGATGCGTTCTGTAACAATCTGGTGGTCCCAGGCCTTCTGGAATTCAAAGGCACTGAGGATGTGGCCATGTTTGTGCAGCTGTAATCTTGCACCTTGTTTGCACACTATTCCCCATGATGGATTGGGGAGAAGTATATGTCCTTGTTGAAATGGTTATACTGCTGTACCCTAGCTCTGAAATAAGAATGTAACTATCAAACTACATGAAAACAGCCTTAAAATTGCGTTTATTCTTTGTTTCATCACAAATTCAGTAGTAGCCAAGCCACAATGAAAAGCCTTGAGTTGTGTAGTGACAGGGACGCTGGGAGTAGGGCTGGCGCAGCCTCTGAGGAGGGGCTAGCCAGCCCTTTATTTTGCAGAACATTAAATGTTCTTTTAAATTTAAATAGGCAAATTTAAATTGTAAATATTTGATTTACTGTTAAGTAGTAGAAGCAAAATGTGCTGTTTTTGTAAATGATGAAAAGGCATACAAACAAACACCATGACACAAATGAGAGCATGAGTGTGCACCCTCATGCGCTCATTCAACCATCCTCTCCTAGTCCTACGGGGATAAAGCCGCTGTGGTTGGCTCACGTAGCAGTTCAGTAGGTAGGATTTTGGCAGATGCCTTGCTACTCGTAGCTTAAGTGCAGTGCCGAATTCAGCAATGTTTGAATGAGATATGAAGATATAGTTAAACACGTATCAGGCCAAGCAAGGTTTTACTGATATGACGTCAAACGCGTCATTTTACGTCATCTCGGGAGAAAATTAGATCAGGAAAGCTGTGCCAAGGGAAGACTGGGTTAGACTTTTTTTTATATTACAATAGCGATTTTTTAATGATAGAACGCCGGTTCTGAATCGGTGAAGTATCCCTTTAAAGTGTCTTTTTCGGCATGAAAACCCATAAAATAACCCCTCCAGACACTATTTTTTGTTGATAATTGAGTATAGAACTTGCCCAAAGTTGCCCGTTGCCCGGAGCAATGTAACAGCCCAAATCACTGTAAGGGTCCCTACAGACGCGATAGGACGCGTCAACAGAACCCAATCCTGACAGTTCCTTATTTTTCCCTTACTCTCTTCAAACAGAAAGCGTGCGGGTGTAGCAGCCGATTTGGTTCCCCCCCAGTTCCTGTTCCCCCTTCCGCTGATTTACTGATGAGCCGTGCGTAGTTGCTATGTTACTGTCATGGGCCGCCCCTGGTATTCCCATTCACCTGCCTGCCACCCTGATCTCCCCTAATTAATCCAACCACCTTCACCTGTGCTCCCTCTATATAAATCCTCTCTCTCCACTCAGTCTCTGCCAGATCGTCTCTTGTTACTCACAGAGCTTTCCCGCAACTCCAACTGCCTTTTAACAAACTGTTTCCCGCAACTGTTAACTGCCTGTTAACGAACCCTCGCCTGTCTGACCACCCGCCTGTTGTCGAGTCCCTGCCGGCCTGTCTGCCCTCCTGATACCAACCCCTCGCCTGCCTGTCTGTCCTCCTGATACCGACCCCTCGCCTGCCCGTCTACCCGCCTGCAGACGGAACCCCCAGTCTACCTGATTGCCTGCCGGTCCCCGAACTCTTGCCTGTCCCCGTTTACTCAGCCTGCCCGATCCTGTTCATCTGTGCCAACAATAAACCTTTGGACTGCCCTGTCACCATTGTCAGTCTGTGCACTTGGGTCCTGTCTAACCCCCCCGTTACAGTTACCGTAGTACTTACGGAATAAACGCAAATTGAAAACAATTGGATGTACGGAAAGTGAAATGGGACAAACCTCACACCAGCTGTGCGGCAGTAGTCTGCTACGTGGATTTTAGCGTCACAACACAACTATAAACACACACACACACAACTATAAACTCACACACTCACACATCACATATTATTCATTACATTAAAGCAATAAATCATGAAGGTATTTGTTAGACCATTCATTGTCAATCTTTGCAAAGGACTACGATTAAAGGACAAAAATAGGGGAAAAAGTCTCCATCATTAATGTATTTATCAGGGCTGGACAAAGATTACAAGTTTTAATCGCATAGTTTGGTGAGACAACTCGCGAGTAATCACACTTTTATCCACTCCAAATTAAATTGAATGAGATTATCAAATGGAAAGACACATTATAATTTATACCAAATGTACCTAATTAGCAATAACTACGCCAAGTGATCTTGAGGGAGTTTTATTGACTCACCCAGTGTGGTTTGAATATGAAACTTACGGAACACCACAGATTTGGGAATTGTAAAACAGGCTCTCACTTACTGCAATTGTAAACCAACAGTTACTACAAGTGTAGTTAAATTCAAATAAGTAGCGCCACAGATTTGGGAATTGTAAACAGGCTGTCACTTACTGCAATTGTAATTGAATGTACAATAAGTGGAACTAAAAAGAAAAAAAAATGTTGACATTCTGTTGGCAAAACCTTTCAAAATCAAAGTAGGCCTAATTCTTTTTTTAAAAAATAACGCGCGTTAATGCGTCAATTTGTAAAAAAAAAACAAGATTGCGTTAATGCTTGCAAACTTGCCCAGCCCTAGTAGCCTATTTATTGGGCGCAGGCATGAAGGCATGCAGAACAGGCATAATTGCCCTTCATGGCTGGATTTCCCACACACCCTCTGTGAAACCACCTCAGACAGGCATGACATGCAATCTGAAAAAAAAAAGAAGGTAGCATTAGGCTGACTTAAAAATATGTGCATGTTCATAGGGGCTGCACGCCAATAATACAGTATAATGCTACTTACCCAAGTATCATTTTTTCTGTATTATCAAAGGTGTCTTCCTCCCCACAAAAATGACACAAGTCACTCAAGTCATCTACGAATTAAGGTAACTTTTTAAAAGAATTTGACAGACCCGGGATGCAATGCCTAAAATAATAATAATCAAAGTGTTTTTATTGATTTTCATATTCAAACATCAGACATCCCATACAAAACAAAATAGTAGGACTCAAAACATACAGCGCAAGTACAGGACAGTACACAGACAGAACAATAACAAGACAGATCCTACTACTAGACATCAGACATACCCACCACCAAAAATAAATAAATAAATAAAATAAAATAAAATAAAATAAAAATAAAAAATAAAAAAAAGGGGGGGGGGGGGGGGGGATTCAGAAGCTGCCAATTATGTAGGAGCAGATGAAAACTCACGTTCAAAATAGGAAATAAAAGGCTGCCAGACCTTAGAATATCTCTTAGTGTTGCCCTGCAAAGTAAATCTAAGATGTTCTAATTTTAGGTGTGCCATCACCTCCTCTACCCACCGTTTGTGTGTTGGCGGTGCTGCCTTTATCCAGTTAAATAAGATCAGTCTCCTGGCCAACAATGAAGAGAATGCTATTGCTTTCCTTTGAGCAATCGTCAATTGTGTTTCCCCTGGTGCCACACCAAAAATGGCTGGCAGAGGGCTGGGCTCTATATTTTTGTCGTAGATGGATGAGAAGGTTTCAAAAATGTTGGTCCAAAACTCTTTGAGCCTGGGACAAGACCAGAACATATGGAATATGTTGGCTGGCACCTGTTTACATCTAGGGCAAGTCGGATCAGCTCCCTGGTAAATTCTTGCCAGTTTGTCCCTCGTGAAATGAAGTCTGTGTAACACCTTAAACTGTATTAATCCATGTCTAACACATATAGAAGAAGAATGTATTAGTTCTACTGCCCATCTCCATTCATCATCCGATATTTCCAACTCTAATTCTTCCTCCCATTTCCTTTTTATGTAATCAAGGGATGGGGAAGCCACCGTCTGGATATTCACATAAAGCATAGAAACTGTCCCTTTAAGAGTCGGGTCCATGTCCAATAGCCCATCTATCCACCCACTCTGTGGTAATTCAAGGGATGAGGAGAATGTCTTTTTCACAAAATCTCGAATCTGAAAGTATCTGAAGTAGTTAGTCCTTAAGGGGATTCCATATTCCTTCTCCAGCTGAGCAGCAGACATAAATACACCATCTTTAAACAGATTTTTAACACATTCCACCCCAGCTCTATACCATTCCCTAAACGCTGCTCCCCCAAGGGCCGGAGAAAACAAATGATTGCCATAAACGGGAGCAGACAGGAGGGCGTTTCTGTTTTTAAAATGAGTTCTGAATTGGACCCAGATTTTGATAGTCACGTACAACAGGGTTGTTTGTGTAAAGGTGTTTGCTTAAGGGCAGAGGAGCACAGACCAGGGAGCGTAGGGATACCGGGCTAGATGCATATCTTTCCATATGTACCCACACTGGGGTTTCATCATCATTTAACTGTGAGACCCAAAACAACAGCTTATGCAGGTTATGCCGCCCTCTTCTCTCTGCCTCTCTAGGAACTCTCTTCTTATCCGGGGGACTGTTTTTTTCCAAATAAAGGTAGATGTACATTTATTCAGTTCTTTAAAAAAAGATTTAGGAATGAAAATTGGTATTGCCTGGAATAAAAACAGGAACCGTGGCATTAGTCATTTTAACAGAATTTATCTTCCCTGCTAATGATATTGGGAGAGATGACCACCTTTCCATATCTAATTTTGCCTCGTCCAATGTTACTTTAAAGTTATAATTAAATAAGTCTTTGTATTTATTTGTTACAGTAACACCTAAATAGGTGAATTTATCTCTGTTTGTTGTAAAAGGATAGGCCTGGAATGATAGTCTCCTCGCCTGTTTATTAATTGGGAAAATAACACTTTTTTCCAGGTTAATTTTATAACCCGAAACCCTCCCAAAGTCTTTGATAATATCCAGAGCCACCGGGATGCTTGTGACAGGGTTCGACAGGAAAAGGAGGAGGTCGTCAGCGTATAGAGAAAGTTTATGGTTTTGCATCCCCCTGCGTATTCCCCCCAGTCCAGCAGCATTCCTCAGCATTATTGCAAGGGGCTCAATTGCCACATCAAAGAGCAGGGGTGACAAGGGGCACCCCTGTCTTGTTCCCCGAAACAGAGGAAAAGGATCAGATATTATACTATTTGATCTTACCATAGCCTGGGGGTTCGCATATATTATCTAAATCCACAAACGAAAATTAGGACCAAATCCGAATCTCTCAAGGGCCGTGAACAAATAGAGATACTCTATTCTATCAAAGGCTTTGTGGGCATCTAAGGATATCACAATCTCGGGCTCAATGTTATCCTCGGCCGTGTATATCACATTAAAAAGGCGACGAAGATTACTGGAAAGTTGTCTGCCAGCAACAAACCCTGTCTGGTCAGGATGTATTATCTTACTTATAACAGGCCCAATCCTAGCTGCCAATACCTTGGTCAATA
Source organism: Pollachius pollachius (assembly GCF_949987615.1). Taxonomy (NCBI): domain Eukaryota; kingdom Metazoa; phylum Chordata; class Actinopteri; order Gadiformes; family Gadidae; genus Pollachius; species Pollachius pollachius. The sequence continues at coordinate 299,926 of NC_136945.1, read as the reverse complement.
TCTTATAATCACATCCAAGTAGACTCACCGGGCGGTATGATCCACACTTAAGTGGATCTTTATTTTTCTTAAGGAGCACAGAGATCATAGCCTGTGACATTGTTTGAGGTAAAGTTTTTCTGTCAAGGACCTCCTCATATACTCTACAGAGCAGGGGTATAAGTTTAGAGGCAAATGTTTTATAAAATTCACTCGGGAACCCATCAGGGCCCGGCGCTTTGCCTGTCTTCATGTTTCGAATCGCATTCTCTATCTCCCTTGCAGTCAGGGGACCCTCTAATCTATCCCTATCTGCCCTCTCTAAGGATGGCATTTCCAGATTACCAAAAAAATCCTTCACTCGCCCCCTGTCATTTACTTCTGAAGTATAAAGATCCTTATAAAAAGACTTAAATTGGTTGTTAATGCCTTTCTGATCTATAATCCTATTCCCCAGGTTATCCCCTATCTCCACTATCATACCAGCGGCTGCTGACTGCTTCAGCTGGTGGCTGAGGAGCTTACCTGCACGCTCACCATGTTCATAGAAATCCTGTCTCGACCTAAGATATAGATCCTCCTCGCTGATTTATTAAGATATCATATTCAGTTTGGAACAAAATACGTTTTTTGTGTAGCTCCTCAGAGGGAGCCCTAGAATTTGCCAGGTCAACTTCTTTTATTGCCTTGTTAATTCTGTGGTACGTTTCATCTTTCTTTTCCTTTCACCAGCATTGTATGAAATTATTTGTCCTCGAATATAAGCTTTTAAGGATTCCCACAAAATTGCACTGCTTATGTCGGGGGTGTCATTAAGCTCTAAGAAAAAAACTATTTGCGAGTTTATAAATTTGGTAAAATTATCATCTGCCAATAGCCTGTTATTAAGGCGCCACATTCTCTGAGGTGGCGTGTTCTCTGGAAACTGAAGTTTCAATATGACTGGGCTGTGGTCGGATATTACTATACCAGAGTATTCTATACCTGTTACTATAGGGGTCAGTTTATTGTCTAATAAGAAGTAGTCAATCCTAGTATACGTCTGATGTGGTGGGGAATAAAAAGAGTACTGCCTGGAGGTTGGGTTTACGTATCTCCATGGATCAAATATACCATATACCTTACAGAAGGAGTTAATGCATTGCGCTGATTTGCTCAGTACACTGGGTGTTGGACTAGAGCGGTCCAGAGTTGAATCTAGGACACAATTCAAGTCTCCCCCTAAAATCAGATTATGAGTATCCAAATTTGGTAATAATGAGAATAGGTCCTTAAAAATTTGAACATTATCCCAATTGGGTGCATATATGTTTGCCAGAACCACTGGCATATTGAATAATTTTCCAACTACAATAACATACCGACCATGTTTATCTTTTATAGTGGTTGTTTCTACAAATTGTACATTCCTGTGTATGAGGATGACCACTCCCCGACCCTTACTATTGAAATCCGAGTGATAAACCTGATAAAATCCCCCCCTACAGAGCTTGAGGTGGTCCCTGTTCAACAAATGTGTCTCCTGTAGATATACTATCTCTACTCCCTGGTCTCTCAAATGTGAAAATACCTTACTCCGTTTAGCTGGATTATTGATCGCCCTTACATTCCAGCTCATCAGTTTTGTGGCCATTCTGCTCGAATCCATGTTTGGTGCCATGTCAGAAGACTGTGGCCTTTGGCAACAAAAGCAAAAAAGTTAAAAGGAGGGGGTCTGGAAAGGAAGGGGGGGGCATCACACACGCAGACACAGCCAATACATAACACATAACATATATAAACACTAACCCAAATATAATGCTCTTTAGCGAGCTCTCTCGTGGCCAACCGGTCCACCATCTCCTGCACACCAAGCCTACCGTGTGCAGCTCCGTGCATATCGCTCTTAGTCTGAAAAGTATAATATCATCCTTTTAACTTATTCACCTAATGGGAAAAACAAAAAGGGGGAGCTCTCCACAATGAGGTCTTGAATAGGGTAAAGCAGTGAAATAAAAACAAAAATCAATACCATAAAGGGTAGGCAACAATAGTCAAGGGGGAACATTCAACCCTCAACCTTGAATAGAGTAAAACAGTAATATGAGGGAGGACAACAGTAGCTTGTAGAAAGATGAGGATTATAAATATGTATACATAACTTCTCTTTAAATATACACTGAAGCCAAATATTTTGTCAATGTTGTCAGGACTGGTGAACAATATCCTGCCTACATTAATCCCCCAACCAATTCAACAGTGTAAGCATGTATAATATCTACTCAGCCAGAATCAGATCCGTCCATAGGTCTCACCCGGGGCTCAATTTCTTCTTGATGTAGTCCACGGCGTCTTTTGGGTCCTCGAAGCTTTTCGTCTGTCCTCCTTCTGGCGTAATCACCAGTGTTGCCGGGTAACGTAGCCCGTACCTGACCCCCGTGCAGGTCCGCAGGAGGCTTCTTGCTTCCCTGAAGGCTGCTCTCTTACTGTTTACGTCCTGGGTGAAGTCCGGGAAGATGCGAATCCCTCCGCTCCGACCCTCAGGTGTTCTCTCCATTTCTCTCGCCCTCTTCAGTATCTCCTCTCTCTCAGTGTAGTAATGACATCTCACTACAAATGCTCTCGGTGGGCCTCCGTTCCCGTCTCGTCTCGCGCCGAGTGCCCGGTGTGCACGGTCCAGCGTCGGTGCCGCCGCTAGACCCAACTTTTCTTTCAGTAAGCCCGCCAGAAACTCAGACGGCTTTTTGCCTGCCTCGGCCCCTTCTTTTACCCCCACGACACGTATGTTGTTGCGCCGTGATCGCGCCTCGAGATCCTCACTGCGTCCTCTCAGCTTCAGTATCTCCCTCTCCATTTCTTTCAGTCTTTTCCCCATGTCGGTTATGGTGTCGGACTGATCATTTAACGTTTCATCTACCTCATTTTTTCGATTGTCCATCCTATCAGCCAGACTTCTGGTTTTATCAGCAACCAGCTTCACCTCCCCGCGTAGCAACTCAGATTGGGCTCTCGTGCTCTCTTCCAAACTTTTGGTCCATTTTTCCAACTCGGTTGTCATCACTTTTCTTCCTTTTTCTATCTCTTCCTTACACTTTGCGATCTCAGTCTTTGTCTCCTCTCTGTATTTCGTAACCGCAACGTTGGCTTTTTTAATCTCGGACATCATGTCCTGAGCCCACTGAGGTATTCCGTCGGCTTGTGATGGGCTAACACTGTCCCTGCTAGCTAAGGAGGCTACGCCGCTAGCCACCTGCTGCTTCTCTCCACCCGTTCGACTCGTTCGACTCGTCATTTTTCGGTCTAAAAATGTACTGAAAGCGCACTTGCTAGTACCCGAACAAAACAGTATTCGTTCACTCCCCCAAACTGATAACAGTATGGCGATATTAATATTTTTTGACAACTTTTACACGGAGCCTCCGCACGCACGTCTTCACACGGCAAAGCACATCCGGTCTCTCGCAATGCCTAAAATAATAGGGTTAGGTTATATTATCCCTAATCCAGCCACTTGGTGGAACGGTAGCACTCGCGACCAACACGCTGATGACACGGGTTCAATCCTGACCTGCACTCTTATGAGGAATGCGCGTTGATTTAAAGATTTGAAGTGCTTACCAGATCCAGTCATGATGGTGGTGGCTATTTCCCTCCTCAGGTCATCTATGTTGGATGTCGGGAAATGTATTGAGCTTGTCCCTTCCAGGATGTGTTCTGAAACTGAAAGTGTGAGAGTGAGCCCATAATTCACAGGTCCCCCAATGCGTGATATAGCATATACCGATCTGTAATGTTTGTCACATAGCCTAGGCCTACTTTTAAAGCAAAGATGTTGTGTCCTCTTGGAGTGGATGAGCCACAGTGTCAGATGTCCATCTTGAGACATTGACACCGAGTTTTCTCATCAGTGCTCTAAAGAAAACTTAGTTAAGTTGTTACTAGTAAACAATTCAGTTAGAGATTAAATATAGGCTAGTTTACCTTGTTGTCTCCAACAAGGTAAACAAGGTTTTTTATTTGCTGCTGACTCTCCTAGAGAGTCAGCAAGAGTACATATTTTTTCTGATGGATATATGGCCTTGGAAAAAAAACAATATGGTCATGGAAATTTAAAAGTATGTAGGCCTATTAAAATCTTGATCTAGGGAAAAGTCCTGGGAACTCCTTTCTTTGTCACATACTTACAACAACAGTTATAGGCAGAGGCATCCAGCTGAGAAAAACATCACAAATAATGACTTTCATAGGCTAATTATAGCCTCTATATCTGTCATTAAGCTTACTTTTTCACCCAAATAACCCTCAACATCAACTGTGTGATAACTGGTGGCTTGCACTTGCAGCACTGTGAACAAATAAACCCTCTGCTTTCAATCCTAGAGCCGTGACCTGCACCACCACCACCACCATCTTGTTTCAGCACACCTTCAGTTTTGGATTCCTTTTCTGCCACATGGCTGTCATCACAAATGTGTCAACGTGGTAGGCCTTTGACGCCCCATGCTGCCTCACCATTAAACTGAGAAATGTATTTATTACCTACAGCAACATAAAAAAAGATTAATACTTTGTAGGTGAAGCCATAATGCCTGAAAATATTCCTTAAAATATTCCTCCATATTCCTTGAAAATCAAGGAATATGCACCTCACTCTCCAAGTCTTGTCCAGGGCCCAGCTGGAAGAGGTCTGGGTAAAAGACCTTGTAGGCCCCAACTCTTGAGAGTATGACATGGCTTTTGTTACCATTCTACGTGTCCATGATACCTGTAACACAAAGGAACCTTAACAAACAGCGTTTTTAAATAAAGGCCATTGTTGGGTATGTATCACTTACGGCTACGCACAACATCGTCCTCTGGGATTACCGGGTCCAGTTGGTTTTCCAATTTGGTGATAGTGTATGGTCCCAGCAATGCCTGAAGACACTACTGTGTTGGCCACTATGTCCTCCACTGAGCTGCCCACCTTTCCAATAGAAAAATAAACAAAGATTAAGAATGGAATTGGATTGCTGAAATTACCTGACATAAGTGAGACCCATCATGCCATACCGTGAAATCCTCTGCCACTTCGCATGGGTAACATGCCTCCATACTGAACATGGTGCACCTTCGTTCTTAGGCCAAACATGACGGCATCCAAGTAGCGGTCGCATGTGTTGGGCTTGTCCTCAACAAGTTTACATAACGCTCTGTAATAGGCAAAAGGAAATTATTGTCATCAGTCATCATGGTTTTTTAAATGTCCCCAATATTGTAGAAGAGCTACTAATAGCTCTTCTACAATCTGAATTGTTTCACCTCTGAATTGTCCCATTCAAGTTTTCCACAAGACCATTTGTCTGTGGGTGATTTGGAGCACATAGACTCCTCTTCACATTTGAAAATGTGCAAATGTTGGAGTACAGCTGTGTTCTGCCCTTCAGGCTTTTCATTTAAATTATGATACTTTTCGTTTGTAAGTTTCAGTTTCTTCCAGACTTTTATTTTGACATTTGTATCTTTCAGCTGTACAGGAAGTAGGCAGGAAATGTCTAGATTCACGTTTAGAATGTGGAAAACACTAGAAGCAGCAGGTTCTTTAAAAGTGCAGACGGCAGAAATCACTTCTTATATGTTGTTTCCCAGCAGAGGCATCACTTGTATGTATGTCACCTTTGTTGAAACTTACTTAATTCATTAATAGTATTCAGTTCATGATGTAAAAACGAATGATGTAAAAAGTTATCAAGCTAAAATCGAAGTGACAATGTTAAAAACTATGGAAGCTAATTTGAACCTGAGGATGTTAACATAGGTTCAGGAGATGTTAGCAGTAAGCTGAATATGTAATTACTATGCTAAAAGTGCTGTTATGGAAACTAGATCGTTTTAACTAAATGCAATATGTTTGCTGTTTGTTTTCTAGTTTCACTCTCTTTCACCTATTGGGTCAGTACAATGCGAAGATTGAAAATAAATCTACTAAAAGGAATCTACGGCATTCTTCATGTTCATGATTGGAAGAGAGTTTAGCTTACTGTCTAGTTGGAGTTAGTACACCTCAGCGAGGACAGTACAAGCTGTTTCAAAAACATGAAGAGTACAATTTAGCAATAGATGTGTTTTGTATTGCATATGGTACACACAGCATCCTGACCATGAAGAGCAGTGCTGCTTTATTCACCAAGCCAAAATTGACTAACCTCATTCACAAACTCACTGCCCTGATCTGTGAGGATGCGTTGTGGAGCACCAAACCTGTATAAAAAAATGATGATGCACTGGGTGACCACCTCAGCACTTTTGTTCGGTATGGCATAGACCTATGCTCATTTGGTGTAGTAGTCAACCATAACACACATATACTGGTTTCCATCATCAGATGGAGTTAGTTTTCCCACCAAGTCCATCCCAACTAACTCCAGTGGGTGCTCAACCTGAAAATCACAAAATGTACATCATTGTTATAACAAAATAAGCATGGTTGTAGTTTACAAGAATTCAGTAAAGTGAAAGGCTTAGTACATACATGGATTGGGATATATTCTGGTTCCTTTTTAATGGAGAGCCTGGTGTATTGGCATTTAGCACACTGTGAAACCTGATGGTTCAAAAGCAGACATGGGAAATGCAGTCCAGGAAGCAAGATAATCTATGGATACGCTCAATGTATTATACACTCCAATCAAATAATTCCATTTACCCATTTATCCAAGTAAACCCCCATTCCAGGCCAGTAAAACCCAGCAGTGACTGAATATTTTGTTTTTTGGGTTCCACAGTGGCCTCTATGGGCACTGTCATGGAAATCCAAAAATATCAGATTGGCCTCCTCCGCGCCAACCACAACTTTCTTGCGCACCTCCATTCAGTTTTTTAAAGACATGTAATACATTGTATCACCTATTGAAACAAGGTTTTTGTTAGTAGCCTACAAGAAACACGTCCTTTATTCTGATAAGCTATTGAGTTAGAGCAGGAGATCAGGGATTTTTTTTTGGATGTAGGCATAGTGTTACCATGGCTTACCATCCAGTAGGAAACGGGCGGAGCGCCTTTGAATGATATATTTCTGCTCCTTAGAAATACCTGGGGGATATGAGCCATTTCTTTTGTAGTTTAGCAGCTCGGTATGCATGAGTTTGTCTATTTCCACAAATCCAACATAAATTCATGTGACAAACACGTTTCCCAGATGATGTACAGCCTTGCCACCATAATTTATACACTTCACGCCCATCGGAATTGGTTAGACACCCTCTTCAATTAGGCTACAATTACGGTATATACGCACTACAATTATATTATTATATTGCCTCGATCGGACAAAACAGACAAGAGCAGAGTCCAACCAAGATTTCAGATTCATTTCTTTATTAGTTCCAAAGAAATGCATGATTTATACGATTTTAAAAGAACTAAGCAGCACAGAATGCCTATTCATTCATGATTTCACACAAATCAATGATCCATTCACCGAACACTTAACAAAATATTGTTTCCTGAAAGCTGAGGTAGGTGTTACACCTGGCACTGCTGCGTCAGTGCAATGTGTTTTACGGTAACGTGCGATTCACGTGACCGTACCTGTTTTCAGCGAGTTGGGTTTTGGTTAATAAACGGAGAGCACGCTCCACTAAGGTCTGGCTTCAGTCTCCGTTATTCAAACATAACATTGGCGACGAGAGATGGCTGATTGCTCCCTACCACCACCCTCCCCCTTCCTAGCCCTACCGGGAGAACCACCGGTACCGTGGCCTCGCTGGATTTCCTCGTTCGAAACATATATTCTAGCTGCCGGCTTAGAAGATGTTTCGACAGTAAGGAAACGCGCACTCTTGCTGCACTGCCTAGGAGCGGAGGGACAGCGCGTGTTTGGAACTCTCGGCAACGCAACAACTTACAGAAATGCTGTGGAGCTACTAAAAGCACATTTCGCAGCCCCACAAAGTGCTCTGCTCCGTCGCGTCATATTCCGACGGAGGTGCCAACGGTCGGGTGAGTCAGTGACGCAGTTTGTGGCGGATTTACGAGGTTTAGGTAGCTTGTGCTAGTTCGGGGCCTTACAGGACGAAATGATAAGGGACCACCTGATACTGCACACGAACTGTGACAAAATAAGGGAAAGACTCCTACTGGAAAATGATGATTTAACATTAGCAGCAGCTCTACACCTTGCCGTTCAGGTTGAATCTGCTCTGGAATGTGCAGCTAGTTTATCCACCTCTTCCAACTCTCTAGCACTGGCCAAGGCAGCGGGCCCACTCGAGTCACGGGTGCCCCTCCTCCACGTGAGTGTAGACAGCAGCGAGGAGAACATATTACTAGCCTCTCAGTCACGTGACCGCCCACACCAGCCATGTGGGAATTGTGGCTCTTCTGCGCACAATTCAAGAGCTCAGATCTGTCCTGCCCGTGGTAAAACCCGCTCCAACTGCGGGAAACTCCCAGCCACCTACCACAATCATCCACAATGTTAGCTCAGGACGAGCGCCATTTAAAACATGCTCGTTCATGGTTGGTGATGTTTTCTCTACCGCTCCTCCTAGACACTGGAGCCACGGTGTCCCTCCTGAACTTGGCGACTTACACACAGTTTTTCTCCCACGAGCCACTGGGGCAGCCCACCACCACCCTGCGTGGCTATGCCAACTCAAAGACTGACATCGTGGACTCCCTTCAGCTGCCTGTGAAATACGGAGAGAAGACACTGCCACTCTTCAGGTTCAATATTGCACGCCAAGGGACCAACCTCCTTGGCCTCGACCTTTTCAACAGCCTCGGTTTCACTCTGCTAGACACCGCTGGCTCAGAGATTCACACTGTTACCATCCCCTGGCAGCAACAGTGACCCATGCTGTTCAGCGGTGTGGGCTGCCTCGATGTTTTCGCCCACCAGCCCATGTTAGACCCGCAGGTGACGCCTGTCATCCAGCCCCTCTGCCGCTCTCCTCTGGCGCTCCGCGATGACATCTCCTCTGAGCTACAGAGCATGTTCGATGGCGACATCATCGAGCCGGTGAATGCATCGCCCTGGATCTCCAACATTGTGGTGGCAAAGAAGAAGTCTGGGGGGCTGCGACTCTGCGTGGATCTAAGAGCAGTAAACAAGGCCATTATCCCAGACAAATACCCTTTGCCAAAGATAGAGGAGCTCACCGCCCAGTTCCACGGGTCCACCACTTTCTCCAAATTAGACCTCCGCCAGGGTTACCTCCAGGTGCCACTACACCCTGAGAGCCGCAACCTCACCTCGTTTATCACCCACAAAGGGGTCTTCCGTTACAAACGCATGGCTTTTGGTCTAAACTCTGCCCCCAGCTGCTTCCAAAAGATAATGGCCTCCATCTTCGCTGGGATCCCGGGTGTGGCCATCTACCTGGACAATATCGTGGTTCACGGGGCCACTGTCGAGAGCCACGACGAGCGCCTCCACAGAGTGTTCAGTGCACTGGCCAAGCACCACCTCACACTCAACAGCGAGAAGTGTGTCTTCGCTGCCCCGGCCATTGAGTTTGTGGGGTTCCGTCTCTCGGCTGATGGCATATACCCTCTCCACTCGAACACAGAGGCCATCCACCGTGTCCCGGAGCCCACCTTAGCCACTCAGTTGGCCTCCTTCCTGGGTATGACAGCATTCTACCTACGTTTCCTGCCACAGTACTCGGCCACGACTGCACCACTGCGACAGCTGCTGAAACATGGTGAGGCCTGGTTCTGGTCGTCTGCCTGCTCGGACGCTGTGCGCCTCCTGAAGTCCCAGCTCACCACACCACCGGTCCTGGCGCACTTTGACCCAGCGAGCCCCACCCTCCTCACATGTGATGCCTCCGCCATGGCCATCGGTGCTGTGATGTCCCAGCTGCAAGGGGTACTGAAGAGGCCGATCACCTTCGCCTCACGGGCTCTCAGCCCCACGGAACAGAGGTACTCGGTAGGGGAGCGGGAAGCCCTAGCGTGCCTCTGGGCATGTGAGCGCTGGCACATGTACCTCTACGGACGCGCATTCACACTGAGGACGGACCATCAGGCCCTCACCACCCTCCTAGCCACGTCTGGCACCGGCCACAAACCACTCCGTCTCCATCGTTGGGCCGACCGCCTGCAGCAGTACAACTTCCGCCTGCATTTCACGCCGGATTGGGACAACGTGGTGGCTGACCTGCTGTCACGTGCAATCCCCAACTCACCCCCAGATCCATATTTGGCCCCCGGTCAGGACCAGGCCGAGCACGACCTCGTCCAGCTCCTCCATACACCCCTCCAGGAGACAGTGTCACTGAGGGAGATCCAGGACGCCTCAGCTGACGACCCCACCCTCTCTACACTCTCGACATACATCAGACAGGGCTGGCCGGTGAGGGTACCAGATGAGATGCTCCCCTACTCCAGGGTCAGGGACGAACTGCCATGTTGGAACGACACTTGCATCGCTCGTGGGCTCTGCACTGTGGTCCCGAGTGCCCTTGTCCCAGAGTGGGTTTTTCTTTCATTAACTGAGGGGTACCAACAATTTTGTCCACGTGTGTAACTAACATCTTGTTAAACTCAATTTGTGTGTGTGTGTGTGGTGTGTGTGTGTGTGTTGTGGCAACCCCGTGCCCCGAATGTCAATGCCCGGTAGGAACCACACAGGAATCGAGGTTTACAGCCGCAGTCTGCGTTTATTTTGAGGACGTGCGACACTCTAAGAGCAATTATGGCTGAGCTAGGGTCTCCACGAGCCTCGTAGTCTCTGGCGTTCTCGTGTCGTCCTTGTCTCCGTTCTCCCCGTGTCGGTCCACCGCTCCCCTTTTTGAGGTCTGTGTCCCCGTGTCCTCCCTCTGGAGGACAGGAGGCTAAGCAGTTCCTTAAACACACGGGACATAAAGCACGATCCCTGGTCTGTCAGGACCTCCCTGGCTATCCCCACCCGGCTAAACAGAAGCATGAGCTCCTTGGCTACCGCCGCGCGAAGGGGTAGGGCTTCGGGGTACCTGGTGGCGTAGTCCACCAGCACTAGGATGTACCGGTGTCCCCGGCTGGTTTTGGGGAGGGGCCCCACGATGTCGAGGGCTATCCGGTCGAACGGGGTTTCTATAAGGGGCATGGGAATCAGGGGGTTTCTGGCCGTGGCTCGAGGGGCTCCCCGCTGACACTCGGGACACGCCTGGCAGTGCTGCTCTACGTCCCTTTTTACCCCTGGCCAGTAGAACCTCGCTAAAACCCGGTCCCGGGTTTTGTCCATGCCCAAGTGGGCTCCCAGGAGGTGTGTGTGGGCCATAAAGAGCACCTTGCTGACATACGGTCGCGGGACCACTAGTTGTTCCCTCACCCCGCCCTCTCCCGCCACTACTCTGTATAGCAGTCCCCCCCTGGTGCTGAAGTGTGGGTGTGGTGGTTGACTCACCGAGTCCCGTGCCTGTCCGTCGTGGGCCAAGACGTGGCTCCACGCGTGTTTTAGCGCCTCGTCTCGGAGCTGGGCCGTGGCGAACTGGCCGGGGCGGGTCGAGCCTTCCCCCCCTTCCGGCAGGAAGTCCGAGAACTCGGTGAGGGGGGAACTCTCCGGCGCCTCCGGGGGGTCCGTTCGGGAGGGGGCCGGGAGGGTTTCCGGGGGGCCCCGGTGGGGAGGAGGGGATCGGGGACCCCGGTGGGGAGGGCCCGTTCCCCGCCGAGTCCTGGTCATCCTCCGTTCGCCCTCCGTGGGAGGACGGGAGCCTGGTAGCCCCGTAGGCCTGTCGCGCCCCCTTCAGCCCTCTGCGTGGTGGTTCTCTCCAGCTCCGGCGTTCTCGCGCGGGGTCCCATAGCCGGTGGAAGATCGGGCAGTCCCTCCCGATCAGCAGCGGTACCGGGAGGTGGGGTACGATCCCGGCCCGCGTCGTGAACGTCCCGTGCGGGGTCCGTATGACGACGTGGCAGGTCTCGTACGTCCGGGTATCCCTGTGCACGCAGGCCACCTCCATGGGGGCCCCTTCCTTCCCGCCCGCCAAGTCGGGGCGGAGGAGAGTGACCACGCTCCCGGTGTCCACGAGGGCCTGCGTGTCCCGGTTCATCACCCGCGCCGGTATGGTCGGGCTCCCTGTCGTCCCCTGCGCCCAGCAGGTCGCCAGCATGCAGGGCCGGTTCGCCCCCGGATCCGCGTCGGCCGACGGCATCGACACATCTCGGTTCCCCGGGCAGTCGCGAGCGAGGTGGCCGGGTTGGCCGCACCCGTAGCAGCGCCTCCACTCGCTCCTCTCCTGTCTCCAGCTCGGCGGGTCGGGGATGTGTCTCGCGGCCCCAGCCGCGGGTCCTCGCGGGTCCCGGCGGGTCTCGGCGCGTCGTGGGGTGGTCCAGGTTCGGGCGCTCTGTTGGGCCACCTGCCAATTCTCCAGTCGCCGGACCAGGTCGTCGACGGTGTCGGGGTGGTTGTGGGCCATCATCTGTCGCGCGTCCGGCGGGAGTCGGCGGAGCGTGTGGTCGATAATCACCCGATCGATGGGGCTGGGCCCTTCCCCCGCCGTCAGCCACTGCTTCACCAGCCGAGTGAGCTGGGCGATCTGTGTTCGGACGGCGCCCCGGTCGTCGAGCCGCCAGTCGGCGACACGTTGTGCGCGGGCCGCGAGGTTGTGGCCGTAGTAGGCCAAGATCGCCTGTTTGAGGGTCGAATACTGCCGGGCGGCCTCCGCCGGTAGGTCCTGGCTCGCCTGCTGGGCGGGCCCAGTGAGGAACGGGGCCAAGATATGGGCCCACTGCTCCTCCGGCCAGCTTTCCCTCTGGGCGGTCCGCTCGAACATCTCGAGGTAGGCCTCCACGTCGTCGTCGGGGCCCAGCCTCGAGAGCCGGCTGGTCGGGGCGGCGGTCGAGGTGGCGGTCGCGGCGGCGGCGGCGGCCGCGGCGGCGGTCGCGGCCGCGGTTGCATCGGCGGTCGCGGCGGACTGCTGGGTGAGCCGTAGTACGGCCTCGCGGAGCAGGGCTAGGCTCTCCGCGGTCTCCCGCTGCTGCTGCTGGGCGAACGTCGCCGCACTCTCCTCCGGGTGCTGCATGTCGGCTGAGGGGGGTTGTAGCGGGGGTCGTCAGGTTGCCTGCATTCTCCACCATATGTGGCAACCCGGTGCCCCGAATGTCAATGCCCGGTAGGAACCACACAGGAATCGAGGTTTACAGCCGCAGTCTGCGTTTATTTTGAGGACGTGCGACACTCTAAGAGCAATTATGGCTGAGCTAGGGTCTCCGCGAGCCTCGTAGTCTCTGGCGTTCTCGTGTCGTCCTTGTCTCCGTTCTCCCCGTGTCGGTCCACCGCTCCCCTTTTTGAGGTCTGTGTCCCCGTGTCCTCCCTCTGGCCAGGTGTCCCTCATCCGGCTGATTGGGTGGGGGGTTGTGCTGCTCTCTGTCGCCGGCTGGTGGATGGCGGTGGTATACGCCCTCCACCACAAACCCCCGGACCCTCCCGGTGGGGGTCGGGATGCCACAGTGTGTTGTAACATAATTCATACCAACAGGCCACATATGTCCTTGGCGACTAGAGAGGCTTCTTTCCCATCCTAGGGAGGGATCCTGAGCCTAGGGAGGTGTCTGGCTCATACAAGAAGCCATTCATTCATGTATCAATTCTAGAGATACGAGCGGCCCAGGTGTTCAAGAGACCCAGACGCTCAAGGCCACAAAAACAAGTGTAATTCCTGCACATAGCCACAAAGCAAGTTGCAATGCCAACACATAGCCACAAGAGAGGAGCATAAAGACACGAGGCGGAAGTTCAGCACCATGCTTAGCCAATCAGAGCACATAACTGAGTCCACGCCTGCCCAGTATTAAAGTCCCAACACATAGCACATTGTAAAAACCTATAAAAAAGACACATTTCACATCATTTTAGGATTCAGAGCACCAAGTTGGTGTACAACTGGTAATGACTAACATGCTGTTCAGAAACATACTATAAAGTTACCATACTGGGAACCCCCAAAACACATCAACATGCAGACAAGAAAATACATGTGTATTTTTTTGTAAACACAGCTCTTAAGTTAGCCTACTCTTTCATTAACAGGTGGCTTTTGAGACTCAGTAGGCAGGGTTTAAGTGGTTTACCATCATCAAGACCCATTAGGATTTTCTGGCTGAATGTAAAAGTGTGAATGAGTTTCTTGGCATAGTCCAAATGCAATGCATACATCAACCCAAACAGCAGTGAGCAGGGATCTCACTCATCATCAACATCCTCTTCCACAACAATAGAAATGCTTGCAGGACTGAAATGAACTGGACCTGCAGTGTCCTCTGTGACTGCTGTGACAAGAGCAACAGGAGTGTCAATGATGCCTGGCTCAACTGACTCCTCCACCTGAAAGACACATAGAGGGTGCAACTGTAAGGTTAACTTGAAGAAGCTCAACAACTGCATGAACACTCACTGGCCACTTCATCAGGTGCACAGTGCAATCCAATACAACAGCTCTCCTTTAAATTCTATGTTTCTGAATATTATACATTTTCAGTTTTTGTAGTTATTGTTAGAAAGGTTATAATTCTACTTTGTATTTATTAATGAGGTTGTCCTACGTGGTGGTGGCATAGTGGGGTGAATTATATTGAATGGTGTTCCTAATATTTTGCCCCTTTCTTGTATGTTAATGCAGTGGACAAAATATTAGGAAACCCATTCAATATAATGCACCCTAATACATCATTTTCACCCACTATGACCTCAATAATAAACATAGTAGAATTTTCAGCTTCCTGACAATGTCAACAAAAACTGAAAATATCTAAACTTTATAGATGTAGAATTTATATCAGAGCTGCTGTAATTGATTGAATTAGATTGCACAGGTGTACATAATGAAAAGGCCAGTGATTGTATATTACAGTTGATTACTCAACAGGTAAGTACAGTATATAGTAGGTATATCTCAAGTAGCTATTCTACAGGGCAACAACCCACAGGTAAGAATACAGGTAAGTATTTTACAGCCGTCCATTCTACAGCCCATCATAAAATAAGTAAGTGTATCGGCAGGTATTTTACATTTTAGTATCATACAGTTTGTCATTTAATAGGTAAGTGTACTCAGGTAGGTATTTTACAGCTGAGTATTCAACAGGCTATTAATATACAGGTAGGTATTAGATAGTGGGTGCTGTATTGTGATACAGCACCCACTATCAGCATCTCATAAAAGGTATTTTAAATTCATTTTTACAGAGTAAGAGTGTGTGTGTGTGTGTGTCTGTGTGTGTGTGTGTGTGTGTGTCTTATTTCATGAGAGGTTAAGCCAAAAGGTCAATCAAATGATTAGCCTTCTCCAGGTCTGGGTAAAGTTAGGCCAGGGCTTTGTGAGAGATTAATGTTTGGGATTACATGAGGTTAGGGCTTTTACATATATGTATGTATGCTTATATGCACATACTGTATATCCATGTGCACAGTACAGTCCATTTACCCTTACAATGACACCTACACACAAGTTTTACTAAGAGATAACTAGATACAGTTAAGAGGCTGCTAGAGATACTAATAGTTCTGTGAATATACTGAATACTTACATTCCAAGTCTTGAAGAACTGTGGGTCCTCCTCATGCAGGTATACCGGGAGGGCACGAAGGGCTACATTACGCTTCATATTGACATTGCGCACTTGCTGGAAGAACAAGCAAAAATGAATATAACAGATTTCATTCTTCTTTCAGTATGGATGTGCTGACCAAATTTCATGGCATTTGGCCAAGTGCAAAGTGTTAGACAGACAATAACACCCTAAGGCCCTGCTGTCCAGTGGGACCTGAAGCTCAAAGTTCATCTTTAACTCACCTGGAGATCATAAATCTTTAAGATGTCACGCAGCGCCTCTGATATCTTTCCGGTTCGTGCCGCCTTCTGCCTATACAAGGCCACCAGTCCAGTTGTATGTTGGTCAAGCACAGCATAGAACTGGTTCCGTAGGTTGACGTTTGTGATGCGTTGGAACTCAGCACAAAGCTACAAAACCAAAAACAAAAAAATAATTATATATAAGACTAATACTCGATTTGCAACAGAAAACACATCATGTTCCGTTAAAATACATTGTTGAGCAACATGGTCACATGCAAAGTGATAGTTCTTACCCACAGTGAATAGTGGCATTTGCTGTTCCATTTGAATGTGATACATATTCAAAATTTGGCCTAGAAATATGTGTGAAGATTGGCAGAAAAGAGAAAGACAGAGTCTGTGTTTTACCTGTGATTCAAGCTGAAGAGCCGGCCATTTCCCCAAGAAGTCCTTCACCTGTGGGTTTTCCTGAACTATCTCCTGGCGACGAAGGGCAAAGGTCATCTGCATTAGACTTTCTATCAAGCATAGGTCTTGCTGACTTTTCTGAACTTCGTCCATAATGTGCAGTCTCATTTCTTCCAAACTGGCCTGACTTCTCCCTTGAGAAAATTTGGAAGGATGCTCACTTCAGCTCGTCTGGCTCTTTTTATGTTGGACTGTGGGTGCTCTTTGTCAGGGTTATTTTTGCTCCTTTTACCTGAGTTGACAGACACCTCCAACATCCAGATCTTGACAGCTTGCCACAATAATCCCCTATCTTAAATTTCAGGCTAATTTTCCATCCATACCATCCATTCACACTTCCAGGCTCTTTAAGACAAGGATGAGCTGTAACAAGAGCTTCAGCTGCCATACCCACATCATTGTCACTTGGGCAATGTTTGAAGTTGTACATCACTGTAGCCATGTTCTCCAAGATGTTGTGCTTTTGGAATCTGGTTAGTTTCAGTGTCTTTTTTGCAAATAATTTGCAAAGGCACCATTTCCAAGGTTGACCATTTCCAAATTCGTGCAAAGGCACGAATTTGCAAAGGCACCATTTCCCTCTTCAAGCACATGCTCCCCTTCATAAGAAAAAGTTGGCACAGGGAAGATGTCAGGCCAGGACTTCTGACGCTGGCTTATAGGCACAAAAGGAAGGATGTCTGCATCAGAAGGTGTACATGAGCTGGTATCAGTTTCTGTTCTGATAATTTTCAATGTCGCCTTCTCTGGTTACTCTTGAATATCAACTAGACAGCTGAGTTGTCCACCAAAGTCAGGATCCTCATAATGCAAGGTAAACTCAAAGTCCAGTCTTGGCTTTGCTTTTCTCACAGTATTTTGATTAGCTCATTCACCGACTCTGGTCGCTCAGTCAAAGTTACCTTTATAGCAACATCTGTGGCAACATAAACATGTAGCAGAAATTTTGGGGTTGCTGCCATCTTCTGAGGGACACATCTATGTATGAAGATTGACATGGAAAAATAAGCAGATTTAATATAATTGTTCCAATGCATACAATAATATAACAGCTAATTATCACCCTTTACATACTGGAAGTTTACCCTCGTGTTAAAATATGATTTAAGATCTAGTACTTAGCATTTTTTAAATCACAAAATGTAAATGTACTTTCAGTGCAACAGTATGAATAGTTTGGGCGTCAACAGCAATTTTCCTTCAACACTGTATGCAGAGCAGTCCCGGTTCTACGGGGCTGCATAAGCATACATTGCATCCCCAAAAAAATAGTTTTCACCCTCAATTGAAAAAAGGAGGGAGGGATTTTTTTCTTTATAAGTATGATACAAAATAATAAAATACTTGCTCACAAAACAAATTGTAATTAAACTTGTGACAATTTCCATTAAATACCGTTGTTTGCTGCATTTATTTTGTTTGCTAAACCGATAAGAACGTTATTATTATTAATCTGATAAGGTGCGCGTGAACTGCGCCCCGGCCGGCGGCCGGCATCGTGTGCAAAATATGCGCACCCATTTATAGTATATCTATGGCGCGCACGGCAGTGACATTGAACTTCTTTGGCAGCAACAATTAAGCATTTAGCAATGAATATCCGAAAATGGCTCAAGAAGAACACTGCAGAAGATGAATCAACTACATCAGACATTAACCAGAGCAGGGAGGAGGATGGAGACAATGTGGGTCACGCCGGAAGATGGCATGACATTAAAGGAAGATGGCACCAAAGAACCCACTGGCTGCAAGAATATATCCATAGTGCTTCGCTATATGGACACAAGGAACACTGTGAGGGAGTGACTTGGCTCAATGGCCACCTCCAAACAATGTGATACCAAGTCTCTGACTCAGCTGGTTTTGGCACAGTTGAGAGACATTGGGCTAAATACAGCGAAGGTGCTCAGTCAGTGTTACAATGGGGCAAGTGTCATATCTGGAGTACACAGAGGGATGCAGAAAATCGTGCAGGAAGAATTGCAGAGAGAGATGCCATATGTACATTGCTTTAATCGTCAGTTGCATTTGGTAGTGGTGCACGTCATGTCTTCTGATTTCACACTGGAAAACTTTTTTTTCTTCCTGGTCATTGCCTGCATGACGCATCAAATATTAAGTTTGCTGGATCCTCCCAACACTGCAATCCAAGCCAGATCCACAGACCTCTACACTGGTGTCAGACTCGTCCAAAGTGCCATGGCGTGTGTTGAGAAGCCGAGATGTGACACTCAGTTTGACACATTTTGGGAGAAATTCTCTAAAGACAGACAGACCACAGAACCTCCTGAACCAGTACCCCCACAGAAATGACCAAGAAATATGAGCCACTTGAGTGACAATGTGGTGGACACCACAGATGGTCACCGTCAAAAAGAAGCGGAAGAGAGGACTGGGTGTAAAAGACTGTATTTCAGTACTCTGGATGCTGTAGTGGGAGAGATTAAAGCTAGATTCAGCGTAAGAAACCGCCAACTGGTGGAGGCCCTGTGCACCTTACACCCAGGGAGTGAAGATTTCCTGGATGCAAACAGAGTGAGACCACTGCTTGAACTCACAGGCACAGAGATGAAGGAAGCTGAGTTTGCTGTAGCACAGCAGTTTCTGCATGACGAAATGACCCAATCGAATAAAAACTGGACAACACAGGACATTTTCACAAGATACTGTGAGCCTCTAGCAGCCATGCCTACAGTGCTAAAAACACTCAAGCTGAGCCTTACCTTCGGTGCATCAACTGCAACATGCGAAAATTCATTTTCAACTCTAAAAAATGTGTTCAGTGAACACAGAAGGATGCTCCACAAAAGAAAAGCCTGTCTCATACAGATTGCTGTAGAGAAGGACCTCACCAAAAAGTTCACTGGAGGGTGGAAAGAGACGCTGCATAGATGATTCAGCACAGCTTCAAGGAGGCTGCAGCTCTTCTGAGGGTAAGAAATATTTTTACATGATTATGTATCCTACACTGTTATAGTTGTTGGGTAATGTTAGTCATTTTATTCCACCTAGTTTCTATTGAAAATATAATAATGTACAATTTGTTATGTACATCGTTTAACCTTTGACTTTTGACTGTCCAACAAGGATCCTGTGCCCCATAGTGGATCAAGTGTGCCACTGTCTTGGAACCTCCTACAGTCTCCACTCTCCAGCTTGTTGTTCATGAATACTGGACAACATGTGAACAACAGTGTACAATTATTTTCTATGTCAAATATCCTGCCACAATTTATAAAATAATTGGTTATTTTTGCATTGCAGTCACATGTTTTTTTTTTCAGTGTAGAATTCTGTTTTTTTTACACCTCACACATCACACATATCAAAAACCTATCTAATATCCAAAGCTTGGATATCAATAAGCTAATATTGCAGCTGAAATGTTCTCCACATCACAAGACATGATGTGATACCATCTATTAAGCAAAGCAAAATGTTTTTGTCCCAACATGTCAGCAGAACTACCCAGAAGTGCTTGTCTATCTACTGGTAGGTGGGCCAGTGTAAAAAGCGAAGTCTGAACTGAAGCTGGGTAGCTGGTTTTAGTATAGTACTGGTGCACCCCCTGTAATCTCAGATGCACCCCAAGGCATTCTGATCTGGAACCTGGCCTGATGCAGAGAGGGGTGACATGTCATTGAGCTCTGATACACTGTGGACAGTTACATTGCCTGGGTAAAGTTTGTATGATCTCAGGTGTTCAATGTAGTGTGATTCGTGTCCTTGGCAAAGAAAAGTGACATCATTGTTAACAAGGAGGATCTGCTGAATTTTTCTAAGCTGAGGCCGTCCCCCCTCCTGCCCCACAGATACAAACATCATAATCAGTACCATCGATAATGATATTTGATGTGCTGTAAATCAGGTTACTGTCTGTTTTTTGCTTAATGTGTTCTTTTGCAACCTCAGGAAGCTCTGAAACCAAAACAGAGGAGACATTTGATGTCTGCTGATGTGGTTTAAAGAATGATGGTGCACTGTGGTAGTAGGCCATCATGTGCTGATGCCTAGTCGCTAGTGTTTTTAAAGCATTCTTAAAGTTTAGTGTGTCATGTACTACACACTTGAAAAAGCAGTGTTTGCCCTCAAACCGCATAGTCCACAAATGGACAAGAGGCCCAAAACACTGTATGAGATCTGGGTAGCGTTCAACATAATGATGTTTAGGGAGCAGTGTGAACTCTGGGAAAACCTCCTGAAGCATGTGTCTGTGATCCTGTATCTTAGTCTGCAAATACTGGATAGATGCCTCATCAAATGTTGGGGACAGCACAAGCTCCTCAATATCTTTCAAAACCATCAATACAGTCCAAGCACCATCTCCCTCAGGGACTGTAGTGGCAATCATCAATTGGAGTAGTCTCAACAATGTGCCATTTCCGTGGCCATTGCCAGCAATGGTCCTCTTTGCAGCAAAGTTCTTTGAAATAGGTTGTGCTTATCACTCTTGTCTGTGTGTTGGTATGGGAATGACACAATTTTCCAGTTCAAATACTCAAGAGTATAATATTTGAGCCGAATTATTTCCTTAATACATACGGCCAACTCAACAGATACAATACCCTCAAAAAGATCATGCAGGACATGAGGTGGGAAACCAGTGATGGTATGAAAATACTGCAACTTCTCTCTCAAGATACAGTCCACTTTGACACCACACTGGCTTTCACCACCCTCGTGTCTAACATCCTGCACATCACTGTCATGACTGGCTTTTCTTTTATTTTTTATAAATTCACCATCTTTGACTTCGAGAGAATGAATTTGTTCTTGTTTAGCATTCCAGAATCTACAAATATATACTGGTCTAAAGGACTGCATAAAGCCTGCCAATGAGTGGGCTGCCAGATTATCAGACACAACGCATTAAACAGTGCCACAGACTGACTGACCAAGGCACATAATGAATATGTCATCTTCTTCAAGAATGAGAAGGTCTCGTAGCAAAGGACCAAGTACTTTTTGATAGCCACACCTCTTAAAATCAGGTACCTTGCACAGTGCTGCTAGCTGAATCACATGCAGTGCTAATCTGTATTTAACTGGCAAATCAGCAACCACCCAATACAATGAACAGAGTTTATGGATTTTCCTTGAAGTGCCTAGTTGATTTGCAATTTCAAGGTCATCAATGCAAAATCAGTTGCAGTGACAGCTCTGAAGAAGACAACAAATCATTCTCTTGGAAATATGAGCCATCTTGATGGCTCATGTAATGGCCTTTTTCTGAGCGCTTGGTTTCCTTGATTCTGTCAAGGATTTCAGTATGTTTGAACATTTTTTGGATCACCTGGAGCAGAGGGACATAAACCACTGTGCATCCAGGCTGTAATACATACTGCACTGGCATTACCACAGGGTAGTTTTTCTCATTAAATGTTTTTCTTTGTTTAGTTGAGGACAACTCCTCACCTTTAGCTGTGGCACTGATGAAAGCATTTGTGTCCATAACAGCATTCACCAAATCATTCACGATTGCTTCAGTAGGAGAGACATGATGCCTCTGCAGTATCTCTTGTATAGTATCTTTGACAAGAGATTGAGACAGGGAAAATATCTGAGTCAAGTGATCAACTATTTCCTGAGATGCCATGTCAGAAGCATGAAGAACAGCTTGCATCTTCAAGAACAAGCAGGACAAATGATGGTGTAACTGGGCCCTTAACTGGCTGGTGTCACACCAACTGTCAGACTCTGGAAAAGCAGATATGCCTGCATGGTGACACTGAGCAGGATCCTCGTCCTCAAGGACAGCAGTGTTTATGACTGGTGCACTATCATTCTCTGTTGATTCAATGTCATCAAAAAGTTTAAACTGCCTTCATGTGTCCTACTTTTGTGTGCATTAAATGATAAATAGACATTTGTGCGGTAGTTGCAGTCCTTGAATGGGCATGGTACATTCTCACGTTTTTTTAAATGTCCCCTTAAATGACTCAACAGTGTCACCTCTGAGAAAGGCTGTTTGAAGTCACACAATGGTCAGGTAAAAAGTGTATGTCTTACTTGTGCTCTTTCACCAGCACCAGTTCTGCATGTGTCTTTGTGGACACGTGATAAATTAATTTTCAATTCATTAAATGACGGAAATGTACAAATACAAGAGTTGTGGAGACATGGCAAAGGGTTAACTCTTGAATAATGTGGTGTCTGAGGTGACAGGACACACACATTTCAAGGGTCGGCTTGGCTCAGGAGGTAGAGCAGTTGTCTTGTAACCGAAAGGTTGCTAGCTCGATCCCCAGCTCCTCCTAGCTCTAACACATTCTACGCATGTTCCCGCGGAGAACGGTTGAATAGCATTCGGAGATGTCTAGACTTTAAAGGCCGTGTTGCAGGGTTTATTTTCCAACGAATTTGTGCAATTTGCTTGGTGGTAATACAGATTTAAACTGTTATCCATTTTATTTTATGATGTTAGGTATCACAAAACGGAATGTAATACGAAAAAGTAGGTACTATTTTAGCGGTTTGCAATTGATTCTCTTTTCCCCCAGGATAATTAATTATGTTCTATTATTTGCATTGCGGAGCCAGCCAGTCCTGTGCGCGTATGCAAATTAGCCATGTGCACCTAACAGAAGAAAGACTTTATGTTGAGAACGAGTCATACTAAAAACGGAGATCAAGCGAAAGCTAAACCAGACTGTATCAATCACACACTTTGGGTCCATTCTAAATTATGATAAGAGGCTAGTCTTTAAATCTTTGCAGTGACTGAATGGTGATGATAAAACGGATTGTTTTGCATGAGATGAGTGTGTGCGACTGTGCGTTTGTCATTTCCAGCTTCGGCATACTGCATGGTCATGAAGGCCTCGTGGTGAGTTGCTGTCTTAGTGAAGCAGCCTAGCCTTGGAGTTGGATAAGTTGGAGTGATTGGAGTTTTGTTTTCTTTTTCACAGTGAGAGAGGGGTGCACCGGTCCTGGAGGTACTGCAATACCAGGTCGATGGGTGGAGTGGACGGAGCAAGCCCCTTTTCCATCTCCCAGTTCCAAAAAACAATTTAATATATGGTCCCCGGGTAGGAGACGTATCAGATATTAAACTGATAACAACAGATTTTTTTTTCATTCGAAATATTTATTGAAACAATAACACATCCTATTGACATATCTTAACCGTCACATCACATATTCATACAGTTTTGTTCAATGTTTTAAAAACATACACAATAAAGGGTTTCTTTTTTTACAAGGAATTGAAAAATAAAACGTGTTTTAAATAAATAAAATAATATACATGACTTTATTATTTTGTAAAAATCATTGTGCTGCTTAAAACCACTACAAAAAAATGCTGCTGTCCAGGAGCGGGAACACACTTATTTGAAAGAAATTTAAAAACATAGTGTATCCTGTCCTGTCCTCCCAACAGCGTCGGTCTCTCGGGACCTGTCGCTCAGAGGATCTCCTCCCTTCTCTGCTCCTTCCCACCTGCCTCTCCCGGAGAGCCAGGCCGCCGCTGCCTCGACCTTTCTGTGTGTGGCTCCGGCTCCCTTCTCCGAATGGGCACAGAGGCGATGTCTTCATTTTGGCTGTGTCCTAGGCCTGCCGCCTGCAGCAACGGCTACTTTTACCGTTGCTGCGGCCATCCGGATCACAGCCAAGGGGGGAATCAGCTCGTTCTTGCTTACCAGCAGGTTTCTGGAGGTCCAAAAGGCGTCTTTAATGGCGGCTAGAGTAAGCCACTGCCTGGGGAAGTTAAC
Source organism: Pollachius pollachius (assembly GCF_949987615.1). NCBI lineage: Eukaryota > Metazoa > Chordata > Actinopteri > Gadiformes > Gadidae > Pollachius > Pollachius pollachius. The sequence goes on along the minus strand of NC_136945.1, from coordinate 276,030 downwards.
TGCAGTATTGTGGCTCACCCCATACAGCACGAGTTGGGCTGTCAGGACCTCCCCTGCTGGCAAGTACGGGAATAGTACGGAGCCGGCCGTTGCCCACTGGTCTCCAGCAGCGCTGCACTCCCAGAGCAGATGCCTCACCGACTCAGGCGCGCCACAACCTGGTCGGGGGCATGTTGCGGATGCGGCCATGCCCCGGGAGTGCATGACGGCTCTGACTGGGAGGATCTCGTGAGCTACCATCCATGACAGGTCCCGGAGTCTGTTGGGGAGGACAGGATGGTTAACATTTCGCCAAACTGTTGCGGGGTCGTCGAGTGCTAGCCCGCGTAATGGACTTTCCGCTCCTGCACCAGTGCAATCATTAATCGATGGCCTTCTAAGATTTGTAAGTCCTCGTTTTCTAGGTTACATTTTCTTTAAAGGTTCTTGATAAAGACATAGGACTGGGGTAGGTTAAAAGAATCTGGCGTCCTATGGTCAGATGCATAAAAATGGAACTTTTTCAGATAGGAAACCATCCAGAACCGGGTCATTGCTGTGCTTTTTTTTTGGCTGGATAACGGCATTACATTTTGTATGTGTAGAGCTGCATATCGGCTTCCTAAATATAAATTGAGGTCGGGAACTCCTTTTCCCCCTTTTTCTTTATTTTTCTTTATTTCGTTTCTCTTGAGTCTCTCCAACTTAGACCCCCACAGGAAGTAAAAAATGGCAAGTTCCAGATCTAAAAGAACTGCGGGGTGGAATAAAAACAGAGCATACCAATAAAAGCAAAGGTAAAATCACTGACTTAATCATTAAAACCTTTCCTTCCTTTGTAAGTCCTCTAAGTCCCCAGTATCCCAGTCTCCACCTCACTTTCCCTACCATGTCCGGCCAATTTTCGGTACCCTCCCCCTCCCTGTCAAATTTGACCCCAAGTATTTTCAAGTCGGTCTGTTTCACGGTCAGGGGGAGTCCAGTCGTCTCGGTCACCATCCATGGTCCATAAAAAAGGGCTTGGGTCTTCTCTCTATTGAGTTTGGACCCAGAGGCCAGTCCGTAGGAGTCTGTCAAGTCCAGTGCCTTCTGTAATGAACAGATAGAATGAACAGGTACATAAAATGTTGACGTCGTCCATATATAAAACACATTTGCTAAAAAGTCCCCCACTTCCCTGTATGCCCACCTCTTTAATCCATTTGTCCCTTCTCAATACCTGTGCCAGTGGTTCTATGCAAGCCATGTAGAGGAGAGCAGATAACGGATAACCCTGACGGACCCCGTAGTGCAAGTCTACTGCTTTTGTAAGTTGCCCGTTAACAAGAAATTTGCTGGGGATGTCCCGATACAGCAATCCCACCCACTCTACATACCTTTGTGGAAAACCCATTTTGGGCAGTACCTGAAATAGGCACTGGTGCGAGACCTGATCGAAAGCTTTTTCAAAATCTAAATTTAGGACTACTAGTCTAATGTTTCTGTCTCTCGCATAACAGAAGGTGTCTCTAATCAGTACGAGGCTGTTGGTGATCTTTCTCCCCGGTATGCAAAAGGTTTGATCCAGGTGGATTTCCTCCCCTAAAACAACACACATTTTGTTGGCTAAAAGTTTGCTAAAAAGTTTACAATCCACGTTTAAAAGGGTAATTGGTCTCCAGTTCTTCAGGTCAGTCTTGTCGTCTTTCTTGTGTAGTAGCTTCACTATCACCGATCTAAAACTGTCTGGTAGTCGGCCTAGTCCTTGGAATTCTGTAAAAACAGTCAACAAGTCGGTTGCTAAAATGTCCCAGAAGGTCTGATAAAATTCAAGTGAAAGCCTATCGTGATTTCCCCCCCCTAAAACTTGACAAACAATTGAAAAGTTCTAAAAGGTTAAATTCATGGGTTTAAAATGCACTCTCACTGATTTTCTTTTGCAGGGCATTCAATATCTTCTCTTTTGGTTATTTTTCAATACATTTTTTGCTATACAGCTCTCCATAGAAACACTCTATTTAGCCCATCATGTATTCTTGTGTTTTGGTGTGTTCTCCATTTCTCTTTTTTAATTTAGAAATACCCTCCCCGCTGTTTATAATTTTCTTGAAGAAGTATCGGGTACATGTTTCCCCTTCTTCTATGTCTCTTTGTTTGCTTATTATTAATTAATTAATTATTCTAATAATAATTCCTTTGCTCTTGATTTCTGCTAGAGCCGACATTTGTTCTTTTACCTCTCTTATTTCGTGTAGGGGGTTTGATTTTTTGATTTCGAGTGTAATCAAACCCTTGTTGTCTTAATTTAAAAAACCCTTGTAGTCTTTTCTGCAGCCCCATCATGCATTTGTTTTCCATTTGTTTTTGTTTCATCCCTGCTTTTCTAAAAAAAGTCTTTGTCCTTCCCTTCACCATTTCCCACCAGTGTGCACATGTTTTGTGTAAGTCTTGGAGGGTCTGCCATTGACTGAATTGCTCCCTGTACTGGCTGGCTAAATCTTCATCTTTTATCAGGGAGCAATTCAGTTTCCACAGACCACTACCTTTTGTCACACCTGATGGGAGTGAAAGGGTGCAGGAGAGCATAGTGTGATCGGAGAAGAAAACAGGAGTAAATGTAGCATCGGTCAGCGGGCAGTCTCTGGTAACAATATAGTCTATTCGAGAGGCTCTGGGACCATCACTACTGAACCAGGTGAAGCCCTCCTCTCTTGGATGCCTGGTTTTAAAACAGTCTTTCAGTTAAAAATCCCTGCACTGTGCCTGCAATAAAACCAACGTCTTGTCTACTTTAAAATCGTCCCCTGCCCTTCTCCTATCGCTCTTAGTTAGAATACAATTAAAATCTCCCGCTAAAACTAAAGACGCTCTGCCTAGCATGTGGGGCTGCAATTCTTGTAAAAGGTCATGTCTGTCTTTTTTGTTGTTAAAACCATAAATGTTTAAGAGATTAAAATCCCTTCCCATAAAAGTCAAGTGTGCTAAAAGTGCTCTTCCGTCTCTCACCACCATGCTGCCCTTCACCAAGATAGAGTGATTTTTGATTAAAATGGCCACCCGTCGTTTTTGTTTTCATTTGAACCACTCCATAATGATTTATCTGGCCATTTTTCCTCCCATTCCCTGTAATGGCTTAAAAACGGTAGTGCACATTCTTGAAGTAAAAACACATCTGACTTAAAATTGTTAAGAAAGGATAAAATCGTTTGTGCTCTAACTTTTGATTTCACACTTCTTACATTTAGTGTCGAAATGGTGAGCACCATGATTATGGTATTAAAAAGACAACCAATCATTAAAAGACTAAAAACAACTATGGGTTAAAACCATCTAAAAAAGTCATCCAATGCTTTGTGACTGAAGCTCTGCCTTTATCTCAATAGAAGATGAGTAAAGGTTTTCTGCTTCATTTCCCTCCCAGACTCTACTTTGGTCAAAAATTGATTCCTTTGGGGTTGATTGCAGTGCAATATTTAAAAAAGAGAGAGTGTTGGGAGGGTTGTTTGGGAAGACTCTGGCATCCTCCAAAGATGGATTGTCTGAGGAGCCAGGTCTTCCCCTTTTCTCTGAGGCTCCTTGAGTCTCAGAGGACAACTCTGACACTGCCCTCTTACCAGGCTGGGCTCCTGGGAGGGAGGCTTCACTGGTCTCCACTTCAGACTCTTCTCCCTGGCTGTCTGTTTCTAGACTCACGGATTCCTCAGAGTCTGAAGTGGAGTCCATCTCAGCTCCACCGGCTGCCTGGGCCCCACCACCCTCTTTCACCTCACCACTAGGTGGGGCAACCTCAGGCCCCTCCCCCTCTCCCCCAATCAGAGTCAATACTTCCAGCCTGGTGTCTTCAACTGTTTTGTGCACACCCATCTGCCAATTTCCTTGCATTTTGTTTTACTTTGTTAGCAAAAGATTTCGGGCAATCTCTGAAGAGATGGTTTGAGTCTCCACAGAGGTTGCACTTCCTGCCATTGGTACATTCTTCAAAAGAGTGTCCAATTTCTCTACATTTGCCGCAAACAACCTTGGTACACGCTTCCGCCAGGTGCCCTTGCTCAGGATTCCTTGGATGTGCTTCCTTGAAAAATCGAGCCGGGAGATCTGAATTTCGGTTCCATTTACTGACTTCAGTTTAAAACGTACGCTGTGGTGCCTCCTCATGCCGGTAGGGGTTAACCGACATGATGGAGACACCACGGTCTTAGAATACGAAGAGGTTAAAAGCAATAAAACACTGAACAAACTAGAAATACAGAAATAATAAATGAAGAAAGAAATACAGGCAACAATAAAATCCACTTACCTTACCTGGACAATGGACTTCTTGGTAGAGGGTAACAGCAACTGATATTTGACCCCAATTTACCAGGAAGATGGTGCAATATCCTCCGAACCTGCTATATAATTGCCACAAATAGGTAGTATATAGACAGCCAAGGGAGGTGATCAATGTCTTAGCCAAAAGGACGAGAAGTGATGCCCACACATGCTCAGACCAAGAGGCCAGCTTCCCAAACACGCTCCACTTGGCGGTTTAACAGACGACGACAAAACAAAAAAAAGACCAAGCACCCTGTGTGCGTGTTTGTGGAAGCTAAAGAAAAAAACAGAGGTCGCTGCATCTCTCTGCTGCTCCCTGCTGCCAGGGTCACTAGTGTCTCTGCATGTTTCACAAATAGAGTTTGGAGAGACGTTGTCAGTGACTGTATGTTGCATAAATTCTCCCAAACAGTGGGCGCTAAAGATCAGGGCACGGCAGGCCATTGTAGCCAATGAGCTCAAGCTGAAAAATAAATATGCTTGCAGCACCTGGTATTCCCAGGCGGTCTCCCATCCAAGTACTACCAGGCCCGACCCTGCTTAGCTTCCGAGAACAGACGAGATCGGGCGTGTTATTTATTTTTTTTCTTTTATTATCAACAAAAGTCCGATTTTACATACAAACATTAATATTAATTACACAGAGGAAAAAAAAGACAGCTGAGGTAACCTTTCTTAAATCAAATAAAATAACAAAAGAACAAAATACAATTTAAAAATTGAACATAAGTTTCCCGTCATCCATCACAGAAATGAACTTGCATCCATTTATAGAGGTTACAAATTCCACATTTTCACATTTATAAATCCAGAAAATATCTTTCTTCAACTCAGATTCAAAATAAGGCCATACACCTCTGTGTTTTCCCTCAAAATGTGCTAGGTTTCTTCTCAGCCGTATAGAGTATCTGGCATGACTTAAAACGTAATTTAACATATTCACTTTAACTCCTTTCTTTTCCCACACCCCAAATAGAAATATATTTTTCCACTCCATTCCCCCAATATACTCCCTCTCCCAGTGCTCATGCAGGAATCTTTTCAATTTCAAAAAAAACATGTCACTTGTCACACTCATAATTCAGGTGCATTAATGTCTCTGGATCAATTGTACATACATCACATTCCCTCTTTACATTTCTATTTATTTGGTGTATCACCACATTTGTGAACATCCCATTATGTTTAAATTTAAAATCATGATTCTGGCATTCCATACTATTTTTCTTTAAAATCCAATCTTTCCATAATTCCTTTCCCTTCATACCTGGAAACACCTTTTCCCAAACCATTTCGGAAGCAGGTTCTTTAACCTCTTCCTTTATCAGCATGTTGTAATAGTCCATTACTTTTAGATTACATAGTACTATTTTTTTCCCATTATTTTCTGTATATAACTCAGGAAACGTTACTTTTCTGTCTGTTACCACGTTATTTTCTATTTGTCTGACCCATTCTGTCGTTATGCTTTCTTTTATTTTATCACACATATTTACAATACTACTTTCACTCATATCTTCATCGTACTCCTGTACTGTATCTATAATCGCCTGGTTTCTATGGAATCCAGGTATGAATTCGTAAATGTAATCCTTAATATGCCTTAATCCTGCATAGAAGATTTTTTTCTCCCATAGCATGTTATTGTACTTTGTTATTATTGGATTACACCATACTGGTTGATTTAGTATTTTACTAAGTTTCTTACATTCATACTTAATATTGACTCTGTATTTGCCCCATGCTTCAAACACTTTATATAATCGAGATACTTTTTCATACATAGCATTTTTCATTATCATAATTAATCCATTTTCTTCACACCTTCCGTTTTTATACAAATATTCCTTGAAAACATTTTTCCATCCGTAATCCACCCTGTCATGCAAATGCTTTTTGACAGTCTTGATTCTTATTGCTTTATTCTTTACATTTAAATCCACCAGTTTCAGTCCTCCTTCATATTTCCCTATCAGGGTTTTATGTGCTATTCTAGCTGGTTTCCCATCCCATATGTTATTATTAATTATACTGTTTAGTTCTTTGTGCACCCACTCTGGCATGTCTATCACGGTCATTGCATATACAACCTTGGATAATATCAGAGCATTCATCACCACAACCTTCCCCTTCAATTTCAATCTCCTTGGCCTCCACGCATTTAATGTGTTTTTCACTTTGTTTATAACCCCGTTCCACGTCTCGTCTCTAGCCTCCTTTTCTTTCACTCCAATATGTATCGCCAATATTTTTATATAATCATTTGCAATTCTAAAAGGCATACTACAACCAATCCGGTTTACATTTCCAGCGTACATTATTTCAGTTTTATCTATATTTACCTTAGCCCCTGATGCTTTTCCATATATTTCTATTTTTTCCATTATCCTTTTCACGCCATTCATATTTTTCACCGTACATGTGGTATCATCAGCATATTGCTTTCTCCCCCATTTGGCAATTGGATCCCCTCAATTTCTTTAGAATTTTTTATCATTTCAGCCAGACTTTCCGCAGTTAAGCTGTATAATACTGCAGATAGTGGACACCCTTGCCTTACAGATCTCTCAAGCGGAAAAGGATCCGTTATAGCTCCATTTATTTTAACGCTGTTTGTTGCATTCCTATATAACAGTTTTATCCAATTTATCATTCTCTCTCCGAACCCAAACTTCTCCAATGTGCAAAAAAGGAAACTGTGCAAAACCCTGTCAAAGGCTTTATTCAAGTCCACACTTAAAATAATTCCCGCGGCCTTGCTCATGTACTCTACCGTGTCCCTTATTGTGCTAATGATGTCTGAAATGTCCCTCCCTGGTATCCCGTACGCCTGTGTTGATGATATGACTGTTGGTGCGGCCGTTTTTATTCCGTTTGCTAATACGTTTGCTAAAATTTTGTAATCTGTGTTAAGTAAGTTTAGTGGTCTGTAGTTCTCTAGTTTTCTTCTGCCTCCCTTGTTTTTATATAGTACCGTTATTAATCCTGTTGCAAGTGACTCTGGTATCTCCTGTTCTTTTTCCATCTCTGCATAAATCCTATTTAATATAGGGAACAGAATTTCTATCAACGTTTTGTAAAACTCACTCGTAAGGTCATCTGTCCCTGGACTTTTATTGTTTTTTAAGGACATTATTGCTTCTCTTATTTCTATGTCTTTTATATTATCATCACACATACATTTCTCGTCTTTTGTGATTGTTTTATTTATATCACTTAATACTATATCTATATCTTCCTTATTTGTATTACCTGTTTTGAATAGATTTTTATAAAATGTCCCCATCGTATCAATAATATCTACAAAATCATTTATTGTCTCTCCATCTTCATTTTCCAACCCTTCGATATATACCCTTTCTTATTTTCTTTTTTCCAATCCCAAAAATAACCTGTGCATTTCTCTCCCCTCACTGCGTATTTTGCCCTACTCCTTGTTATTTCCCCCTTACATTGATTCTGCTCATAAGAGTCCATTTTCAATTTTACCTTTAAATATTTCTCTATACTATGATTTGGATCCTTATCCACTCTCTCAGCCTCTTCTGCCAGCACATCCGTCAAGCCTTTTACTTTCTCTCTTTCTTTAAAATTCTGGATCTTAGCATATCGAATGCTTATTGTTTTTATCTTTTGCTTTAGTCTTTCCCACCATGATCCATTATTTCTGCACACTTGCTTGTTATTTTTTTCTTGTTCTACACAGGCCACTATTTTGTTTCTATACCTCTCTTCCTCAAGCAGACTGCTGTTGAGGCACCATACTCCTCCTCCCCTTCTTTCCAACCCACTACCAACCTCTAACGACAGAATGGCATGGTCACTAAACGATGTGAAGTTATACTTCATTTTTTTTTGATATTTTACAGTGCTCTGTTTTGCAACACATACATCAATTAGACTCTGCTTTAATTCCCCCATTACCATTTGTCTCCTCGAGTATTCCCGCTTGTTTGGGTTTTCATTCCTCCATATATCAATTAACTGTCTTTCCTCCATCATTTTCAGAAAAACCTTTCTTGACGTGTCGTTCTTAAATACTTTCCCTCTCGCTAAATCCAGCCTTGTACTTTTTAAATTAAAATCTCCCACTATAATACAGTTTCCCACACACCATTTCCCCAAACCCAAGAAAAACACCTTCCTATCCGTTTCTATACCGCGCATATACATTAATCAGTCGATACACTATATTTTTGTATTTAAATTCTATAATAATTATTCTTCCCGTTTTATCGCTGTAGAGTTCTTTTATGTTCTGTACAATATCATTTTTTATCAAAATTGCTACACCACAAGATCTCTCTGTACCATTATTTACATATACCGTGTCTTTCCATTTTATTTTTATATCCTTCATGATATTGTCTGTCCAGTTTGTTTCTTGTAGACATAATATATCATTATTCTAACATTTAACTAATAGTTTTTCCAATTTGCTTTGATTTCTTAAACCATTTGTGTTAAATGAAATTAAGCTGAACATTAGACCTTTCTTTTTTGCTGCTACCATTCTTTCCTTCTTGGCTTTCCTTTTCTTCACCAGCTCTGCCTTTCTGTCCTTTCTGTCCATGGGTTCGTCAGTCTCGGACACCGTCTCAGCATCCATTTCCTCCATCCAGCTCTGCATTTGGTCCCGCTCCTCCTCTGGGGTTTCCTCGATCTCCCCCTCCGACAACATGCCTTTCGCGTTGTCCTCTCCAACTCCTCTTGGACTTCCTCTACCAACCAGGGTGCTTTCATGGGCCATTTTCGGCATCAGGTCCCCAGAGGTACCTTCACCTACTCCTAGCCCAATCGCTCCCCCGGTTGGTGGATCCTCTGGCTGGACGACGTCGTCCAGAGTGCTGCAGAGTGGCTCCATATCTGCTGCTGCCGGCGTAGTGCCCCTGCATCTGACATTTATGACACGTGAATTGTGGGCAGTCTCTCAAGATGTGTCCTGGTTGTATGCACATCCGGCATACTCTGACTTGTCGGTCATGAATAACTCTGAATAATTCTGTGCCTTCCAGTGTGACAAATTTTGTTGAATACGGCAGTGATTTCATCGTCTCTGTAAATTGTACTTTTAAAAACCTTGTCCCGTCTGCTATGTCCGTCCCAGGCCACATCCTCCTCTTTATCGGGGAGACAGCTTTTACTCCCCACTCATGCAGTTTCGCCAAGATCACCTCATCAGGCACATATGTCGGAAGGTTTAAAAAGGAAACAACCAGCTCATTGTTTTCCATCTCCTTAACAAACACTAAACTGTCTTTTATTGTTAACCCATCGCGCAATTTCTCCTTTCCGTCTTCATTTTCCATCGTGATTTCATATTTCTTCTGTGCTTTAAATCGACAGCCAACTACCATCCAACATATCTTCTTGTTTTCTTTTAGCAGTTCTGTGGAGTGCGGTAAATTATGAGATAACAGACGGAGATGGGTCGAGTCAGCTTTACTCTCCACTTCAAATTCAAAACAAGTTACTCCAGCATGAGTTCAAAACTTAACTGCCGTAAACCAGAACACCCGTAAACCCGAACTGTCGTCAACCGGAACTGTTATCTCAAAACCCTTTTCCTTAAAGGAACAGTCCCTTGGTGAATGTCTTTACTATTGTTGTGGGTCACCACACAGGCCTCCCCAGAATTCACCCAAACCAACAGGTCCAGACCAGACAGGGAACCTACAGAAAACATCGGACACCCACTAGTGTTAAACAGAAAATACTAGCATATAACAGTCCCCAGAAAAATCAACGCCTAGGGGGGCGGACCAGGCGGCCTGAACAGCTGCACCTAACAGGAGAAGGGCAAAAGGCAGGAGCAGGTGCCGAGGCCGCCGCAGGGCCAGGTGTCGAGGGTGCCGCAGGCGGGCGCCCCCGCCGCGGGGGCTGAGCCAGCTGGAGCGGTTTGCCAATATCCACATGAGCAGGCTTGAGCCGGTCTATAGCCACCTGCTCAGGCCTGCCCCCCATATCCACAACAAAGTTCTTAGGCCCACCCTCCAAGACGCGGAAGGGGCCATCGTAGGGGGGCCGCAGCGGGGTACGGTGGCCATCGTGGCAGACGAAAACGTACTTGGCTGACGGTAAATCCCTGGGAACGTAGGACCGGGGGAGACCATGGTGAGACGTTGGAATGGGAACGAAAGCGTCCGCAATGTCCCGGGACGCAGCACGATGGGAGGCAGCCGACCACGGGGCCGTGGCGTCCGGAAGAAACTCCCCAGGGACGTGCAGGGGCTGGCCGTACACCAGCTCTACCGACGAGGCCTGAAGATTGTCCTTGGGGGTGGAGCGAAGGCCCAGCATAACCCATGGGAGGCAGTCAGCCCAGTCGCTGCCCGTAAGGCTGGCCCTGAGTGCGGCCATCATGTCCCGATGAAACCGCTCGCAAAGCCCATTGCTCCGTGGGTTATAGGCTGTGGTACGGTGGACCTTCACCCCCAGGACCTTGGCGACCGCAGTCCAAAGCTCCGACGTGAACTGGGGCCCCCGGTCCGAGTAAAGGTCGGACGGTGTGCCGAAATGGGCCACCCAAGCCATAACGAACGCCCAGGCCACCTCAGCTGCTGTAGTGGAAGACAGGGGAACCACTTCTGGCCACCTGGTCCTATCCACCATGGTGAGGAGGTAGGTGTAACCACGGGAGGGTGAAAGCGGGCCCACCAGGTCCATATTCACATGGTCGAAACGCCTCTCCGGCACTTTGAAGAGAGCCAAGGGGGCTTTGGTATGCCGAGTCACCTTTGCATGCTGGCACGCCACACAGACAGCGGCCCAGGCCCTGATGTCCTTCCGCAGGCCCGGCCAGACGAACTTGGCCCCCACCAGCTTGGCAGAGGCCTTCACCCCCGGGTGTGAAAGGCCATGGATCGCTTCAAAGACCTTACGCCGCCAGCCAGCAGGCACCATTGGGCGCGGTTGGCCAGTGGAGACGTCGCATCGGAGCGTAGTGTTGGCCGTGTCAAATACCACATCCTCCATGAGGAGCGCCATGGGCGCCGCCCTGTAGGGCTGTACCTCAGAGTCCGTAGCCTGATCCCCAGCCATAGCTGCGTAGTCGAGGCCCAAGTGGACGGAACCAATAACCACCCGAGAGAGGCAGTCGGCTACAAAATTGTCCTTGCCGGCCACATGTTGAATGTCCGTGGTGTACTCAGAGATGGCGGAGAGCTGACGCTGCTGCCGACCAGACCATGGCTCCGAAGACTTGGCCATGGCAAACGTCAGCGGCTTGTGGTCAATGAAAGCCGTGAACCAACGGCCCTCCAACAGGAATCGGAAATGACGGGTGGCGAGGAAAAGAGCCAAAGGCTCCCTGTCGAAGGCGCTGTATTTCCTCTCGGTGTCACGGAGCTTCCTGCTGAAAAAGGCCAGCGGCTGCCAGGATCCGCCCACCCACTGCTCACACACAGCCCCTACGGCGTAATCAGAGGCGTCCGTAGTAAGAGCAACAGGGGCGGTCGGAGACGGGTGCGCCAGCAGAGCAGCGTTGGCCAACGCGGTCTTGGCAGCATCGAAAGCAGTCGTCATCTCCGTGGACCAATCCAACACGTCTGCCGGCCTCCTGCCCCGCAAGGCGTTGTACAAGGGTCGCATGAGCAGGGCCGCATGGGTGAGGAAACGGTTGTAGAAGTTCACCATGCCCAGGAACTCCTGCAGGGACTTCACAGTGCGCGGGCGTGGGAAACTGGCGATGGCGTTCACCTTGGCCGGGAGAGGAACCGCCCCCTGCGGGGTGACTTGGTGGCCGAGGAAAGTGATGGATGACCGGCCAAACTCGCACTTGGCCGGGTTGACAATGAGACCATGCTCACTGAGCCGACTGAACAGCTGCCGTAGATGCGTCAGGTGGTCGTCTGCAGACGCACTGGCAACGAGAATGTCGTCCAAGTAGACGAACAGGAACGGCATGTCCCGCAGCACAGAGTCCATGAGGCGCTGAAACGTCTGTGCTGCGCCCTTGAGGGCGAAAGGCATCCTCAGAAACTCAAAAAATCCAAAGGGCGTGATGACCGCCGTCTTGGGGACATCCTGCGGGTGGACGGGCACCTGATGGTAACCGCGTACCAGGTCCACCTTTGAAAAGATGGCGGCGCCGGCCAGGTGGGCGGAGAAGTCCTGAATGTGCGGTACCGGGTACCGGTCGGGGGTGGTGGCGTTGTTCAGGCGACGGAAATCACCACAGGGCCGCCAACCGCCATCAGCCTTGGTCACCATGTGCAGGGGGGAGGCCCACGGACTGTTAGTGCTCCACACCATGCTTAGCCACAGCCGATGAAAACGTGGGCGTGGTGATGTCAGGAAACTCAGCCAGCAGGCGTTGATACAGGTCCCCAGTGGCGAACATGTTCGCAAGACAAAGCCCCCCCACCCCCCCCCAGCATGCAGGGGTACAAAGCAAAAGAGAGGGCGTCGATCAGGCGGCAGTTCGTTACATCCACCAGCAGCCTGTCGGCGCAGAGGAAATCCGCCCCCAGGAGTGGCGTAGACACGGCAGCCATGACGAAATCCCAGCCGAAACGCCGGCCGCCGAAACACACCTCCACATACCTCGTGCCATAGGTATGAATGGGTGTGCCGTTGGCGGCATCCATCGGGGGGCCATGGCCGCCAGCCACAGTGTCTACAGGCGTCGCCGGCAGGATGCTGCGCTAAGCCCCAGAATCGACCAGCAGCCGCCGGCCGGACAAGGCGTCAGTGACGAACAACAGCTTGCAGTCCCAACCAGCGCTCACAGCTGTTAACGAGCGCTGGCCCGGGCTTTTCCTGGGGCCCCGAAGCTGCAAGGCTGGCGACACTGCTTGGCCTTGGCCCCAAACCTGGCATGGTAGTAACAACACCCGTCGTCACTCTGTCGGCGGGCTGTCACAGCGGCTGCTGTGTCCGGGTCGTACCCCGGGGGCGGAAGCGGGGCCGACGTGTGCTGGGGGGGCAGCAGCGCATGGACAAACTGCTGCCTGCTGGCGAGGAAAATCCTGTCGGCCTCCACAGCCACCGCCCGGTAGTCCTTGGAGGCAAAGAGGGGGGAGCTGGCCAGTGCGGTGCGCACGGGTGCTGGAAGCTGCCGCAGGAAGATGTGGGCGAAAAGGAAGGAGGGATCCGCCGAGCCCAGAACGGCCAGCATCCTCTCCATCAACTCGGATGGCTTGCCGTCACCCAGGTCGTTCAGGGAAAGCAGGCCGTCCGCTTTCAGCTCCGACAGTTCAAAAACGCCCACGAGGAACGTCTTGAGTGCGTCGTACTTGCCGACAGCTGGAGGACCCTCCAACCGCGCCATAGACCTGGCCGTCGTCGCGGCATCTAAGGCTGCTACCACGTGTATATATTTTGTGACGTCCTGCGTTATTCCTCTCAGCTGGAACTGGGCTTCGATGTGTTGGAATCACGACCGTGGGCTCTGCTGCCAAAAGTCCGGTAACTTGACGGTGGCAGCATAGATAGCGCCAACGTTAGCCGCGTCGTTAGCCGCGGCGCCAGCGGCGGCCGGCGCCACAGCGGGCGCGTTGTTATCACCGCCGATGTGCAACATAATCCAGCCATATCCAACTCGCGTCGGGGGTCACCAATTGTGGAGTGCCGTAAATGACGAGACAAGAGACGGAGATGGGTCGAGTCAGCTTTACTCTCCACTTCAAATTCAAAACAAGTTACTCCAGCATGAGTTGAAAACGTAACTGCCGTAAACCAGAACACCCGTAAACCCGAAACTGTCGTCAACCTGAACTGTTATCCCAAAACCCTTTTGCTTAAAAGAACAGTCCCTTGGTGAATGTCTTTATTATTGTTGTGGGTCACCACAGTTCCATCGTTGATACGTTTTCTTCCCCAATAATCTCCACAGCAACTGTCAGCTTCTTCTCAAAAGTTTATGTCTTCCTTTTGTCCAAAGCATTCCTGCCATTGTCCGTGATCCTTCTTGTAGTCGTTTCCCTTCCAATGTCTGCGTTCTTTGTCGGTTGCTGCATCTTGCCGCTGTCCATGATCCTACTCGTAGTCATGGTCTTTCCATGGTCGGTGTTCTTGGGCGATATCTGCTCCATGCAATTGTACATATTCTGTGTCGTTGTGTGTACCGGTCCGCTTTCAGTTGCTATGTGATCCGTCCTACTCCTCTCTACTCGCTCTCTCCTATCCATTACGTCACTCATTCAACACACACACAAACGAAAAAGACCTTCCCCTGAACAGCTAGCTGCTGGGGGGATAAAACTAACACAAAAAGTAAAACACACTCACTCACTATCAATCTAACACAAAGAAAAAAAAGTCCACCTTCTCTCTCCACCTGCTCTCTGCTCATTCACTTCCTGGTTTCACACCTGAACGGAATCAGACGAGATCGGGCGTGTTCAGGGTGGTATGGCCGTAATCAAGTATTGCCGGGTCCATACTAGCTTATATACAGCAGGAGCACATAAGGACTGAGAGTGCTGCCATGGCTAGAGACGGGACTTGAACAGAAACAATGATTAGATCCATAATGAATGAAAGAAATGAATGAATACTTTATTCCGGACTCAAAGTACCTTATCAAAACGCAATGCAATAAACTGCGTGTGCGGTTTAGTGAACTTTTGAAGAAATGTAGCGTTGCAACACCTGGGATGGACTGCAATTGATCGCTGTCGTTCCAGCTCTCTGCTGCTCCCTGGTTATGACGTTCGCCTAACACGTGAAAGGTCCCCGGTTAAAAACCGGGCAGAAACATCTTGACTTTAATACATCATTATTATCATGATTTTGACTTTGTAGTTTCCGTAGTGTAGTGGTTATCACGTTTGTCTAACACGGGTAAGGTCCATGGCCAGAAGTAGGAAAGAAACATTTGTGTGAAGTAGACACAATGCGGGTGTATTTCAGTACATTCAGAAATGACGACAATGTGTTTGGGTTGCAGAAACCCGTAAACATAGTTTCTGTAGTGTAGTCGTTATAAAGTTTGACTCAAATGCGAATGGTCACCGGTTCGGAAACGGGTCGAAACATCTGGATTGGGATACATTTGCATGAAAGATGCCTGTCATCGTTGAATGAATACATCAATTTTTATATTGAATGGAAAGCAAGCTAGATATTATTTCAAGCAGTCAACCAAATTACCAACTGATAATCGTAAGAAACACATTTTTCACAAGTTGTAAGTATATAAAATTATATTTTCTGTAGTGTAGTGGTCATCACGCTCGCCTCACACGCGAAAAGTCTCCGGTTTGAAACCGGGTGGAAACATCTTGACTTTCATTCATTATTGAACAATACAATGGGAGGTAGCTGCCACCAGTAAACATCTACAACCATTGGTAGATGGAATGCCAAACCATCTGCATTGGTGATCAAGGAATCAGAGATTGTGTCTGCAGATGTTCATAAAAAACACAATTTCGACGAATTGCATGAGTTTGACTTAGTAGTTTCCGTAGTGTAGTGGTTATCACGTTTGCCTGACATGGGAAAGGTCCACGGCCAGAAATAGGATAGAAACATGTGTGTGAAGTAGACACAATGCGGGTGTATTTAAGTTCATTCAGAAATGACGACAATGTGTTTGGGTTGCAGAAAGCCATAAAAATTGTTTCTGTAGTGTAGTGGTTATAAAGTTTGCCTCAAATGCGAATGGTCACCGCTTCGGAACTGGGAGGAGACGTCTGAATTTGGATACGTTTACAGGAAGGATACCTGTCATCGTTAAATGAATACATCGAATTTTACATTGAATTGAAAGCAAGCTAGATATTATTTCAAGCACTCAAACAAATTACCAACTGATAATCATAAGAAAAACATTTTTACAAGTTGCAAGTAAATAAAATTGTTGTTTTTGTAGTGTAGTGGTTAACACGTTCGCCACACACGCGAAAAGTCCCCGGTTCGAAACCGGGTGGAAACATCTTGACTTTAATTCATTATTGAACAATACAATGGGAGCTAGCTGCCACCAGTAAACATCTACAACCATTGGTAGATGGAATGCCAAACCATCTGCATTGGTGATCAAGCAATCAGACATTGTGTCTGCAGATGTTCATAAAAACACAATATCGACAAATTGCATGATTTTGACTTTGTAGTTTCCGTAGTGTAGTGGTTATCACGTTTGCCTGACACGGGAAAGGTCCAGGGCCAGAAACAGGATAGAAACATGTGTGTGAAGTAGACACAATGTGGGTGTATTTAAGTACATTCAGAAATTACGACAATTTGTTTGGGTTGCAGAAAGCCATACATATAGTTGCTGTAGTGTAGTGGTTATAAAGTTTTCCTCAATTGTGAATTGTCGCTGGTTCGGAACTGGGTGGAAACATCTGGATGTGAGAACATTTACATTAAAGATACCTGTCATCGTTGAATGAATACATCAATTTTTACATTGAATGGAAAGCAAGCTAGATATTATTTCAAGCAGTCAACCAAATTACCAACTGATAATCATAAGAAACACATATTTCACAAGTTGCAAGTATATAAAATTGTAGTTTCTGTAGTGTAGTGGTTATCACGTTCACCTTACACGCGAAATGTCTCCGGTTTGAAACCGGGCAGAAACATCTTGACTTTAATTCTTTATTGAACAATACAAGGCGAGCTATCTGCCACCAGTAAACACCTACAACCATTGGTAGATGGAATCACACGGTAAGGATAAAAACATGCAACATATTCAAACGCACAGTGGACCCGACGCCATGCAGGGAACCCCCAAGGAGGAGTCCCAGGACCCCCCAGCGCCCCCAGCAGCGTCCCAGCGCGGCCCCTACTCCCTGATGTTCAGGCCCAAGGGGGGAAGGGTCCTAAGCTTGGCTATCCACCTATGCTCCGCCGCCTTCCTCTGTCTGTCCCACCAGCACGCCTTCATCTCCAGCCCGGTGATGAATAGTGAGGTGATGGGGTGTGTTTGGAAGTGTTGGACCGTTTGAGTGTTGAGTGTGCCTATGTGTATAGTATATAAGTGCTGTTTAAGTCGGGTCAGTATGGTGTGCTTTGTTTCGCCGACATAAATGATGTGGCATTCGGAGCATGTGATGGCGTAGATGATGTTTTTGTTCTGTAAGGTGAGTTTTTGTGTAACAGGGCTGGAGGTGGAGGCGTGCCGGTTCCGGATGACCGCCAGCTGCTGAAAGTGGCCTCGGTGTTGAGAGGGGGCGCTTCTAATTTCCGTGGAGTAGCGGGCTTGCACCAGGACATCTTGTATGTTCCGTTTCTTTCTGTAGGCCGATATTATTTTATGGTTTTGGAGTGTGGGGTTGTTGTGTTGAGCTTGTGTGAATGCGTGTTTCAGTGTGGAGTGTGTGTGATGTTATGTGTCAATGTGCTGATGAGGGGTATGATGTGTGTGTGTGGCTGCCCCCCCCGATCGTCTCCGCTCCTGATGTCAGGGGTCCCCTCAGGGAACCTGTTGGGGAAGACCACCTGACTCAGGGATTCAGGCCCTCCTAGTGGGGCCCCCCTCAGCTGGCCTGTGGACGGGGGCGGACCCTACGTCGGCCCCTCCAGTGTGGGAGGGGAGCCGGTTAAGGTGAGGCGTAGAGGAGGGAAGCTGGTTAGGGTTAGGGAGGTGGTGGGGGTCCGCAGTGGAGGCCACAGGCGGGTTAAGGTGAGACGGAGTGGGTGACGAGGGGTTAAGGTGAGACGGAGTGGGTGACGAGGGGTTAAGGTGAGACGGAGTGGGAGACGAGGGGTTAAGGTGAGACGGAGTGGGTGACGAGGGGTTAAGGTGAGACGGAGTGGGTGACGAGGGGTTAAGGTGAGACGGAGTGGGTGACGAGGGGTTAAGGTGAGACGGAGTGGGTGACCAGGGGTTAAGGTGAGACGGAGTGGGTGACGAGGGGTTAAGGTTAGGGCAGGGGGAGGTGGGGTTAAGGTTAGGGCAGGGGCGGGCCGCGCCCGGCCATGGAAGGGTTCTATTCATTTAAGTGACCGGTTGTAATGGTGGACGGGGGGTGGGGATGAAACTAAGGCCCCTCTGCAGCAGCTGAGTCTCCGTTCCTGACAGATGGAAGACGGTGGATAGGTTCAGAATGTTAGATTCCTGGGGACGGGGGGGTCCCTGTTGGGACTTAGCCCCCGCCCGAAGTCTAACTGAGTCAGCCGATGTTGTAGTATGTGTGATGTGGTGTCTGCTGTCCAATGTATGTGGTCGTGAGTTGTGTGGAATTCAGAGTGGTGTATTTCAAAAGGTGAGTTGTATTATGTAGTGATTAATGCATTAAGTCGTGTTAATAGGGTCTGATGTGGTGCAGCTAAATGATGTGAGAAATGAATGATGGGGACATAGAGGGTGGCCTGCGGGTTTGTCCGTCGTCGACTCCACCAGGTTGTCCCTATGGTTGATGCCCAGAACGACCACCACAATCTTCGTGTGTGAATTGGGAGGATTTTCATCTAAGATCTGTGTGATGTGTAGGTATTTGGCACTGGGATAACTGTCAATGTGGACGTCTGTGTGTGTGTGGGGAGGCATCCGACTCAAGTTTCAGTAACCGATGATCACTATGGGATTGATGGATCAAATAGTCCAATCCCTCTCTTTATGCCCCGTAGGATCGTGTCTGGTCGATTTGAATACCGTCTTGTTCGGTCGAGGCTTCGGGTCGGTGGTTGCACTCGGCCGTCGGCGCTCGGGAGTGATGGTGAGGGGACTTAACGTGGCCGAATTAAGGGCGTGGTGGAGTCTAAGCTGCACAGTGCGCTGTGAGGGTGTGCTGGTGGACTGGACGGACAGCGGAGGAGACTTGGTGTTGTTAGAGGCTGCTTCAGATTGGGATTGCTTTGTGGGACATTTCCCTTTGCTTTGACCCATCATCATGGTGTTCTGTTCAGCCACCCAGAGGTGGCTGAACAGAACACCATGATGATGATGGACTCTGCTCATGTGTTCCCCTGTCTCCCCCTCCCTGATGGGGGGGTGCTGGTGGTGATGGGGGGATGACTGCTTGGTGGTGAACTGCTTGTATCGTTTTAAAGTATGTCTTGGTGATGTGGGTGAGTGGAGGTAGGGGGTGTGTGTTGGGGGCTGGTTGTCTGTGTGTGTGTGTGTGGTGTGTGTGTGTCCGTGTGTGTGTATGTGTGTGTGTGTGTGTGTCTGTGTGTGTGTGTGTGTCTGTGTGTGTGTGTGCATGTGTGTCCGTGTGTGTGTGTGTGTCCGTGAGTGTGTGTGTCCGTGTGTGTGTGTGTGTCCGTGTGTGTGTCCGTGTGTGTGTGTGTGTGTGTCCGTGTGTGTGTGTGTGTGTCCGTGTGTGTGTGTGTGTGTGTGTGTGTGTGTGTTCCTGTGTGTGTGTGTGTGTGTCCGTGTGTGTGTGTGTCCGTGTGTGTGTGTGTGTCCGTGTGTGTGTGTCCGTGTGTGTGTGTGTGTCCGTGTGTGTGTGTGTGTGTCCGTGTGTGTGTGTGTCCGTGTGTGTGTGTGTGTCCGTGTGTGTGTGTGTGTGTGTCCGTGTGTGTGTGTGTGTCCGTGTGTGTCCGTGTGTGTGTGTGTGTCCGTGTGTGTGTGTGTGTGTGTCCGTGTGTGTGTGTGTGTCCGTGTGTGTCCGTGTGTGTGTGTGTGTCCGTGTGTGTGTGTGTGTGTGTGTGTGTGTGTTGTGGAAACCTGGTTCCGTCGTGCCCCGCCCCCCCCAATCAACACGCGTCTCTAATGCGGAAGCAGCCGGCAACGGCGCATTTATTCAAATGAAAGTTATACAAAGGGGGAATCTCCCGTCCCGGCAAAACTAGAAATCAAAAGTCTGGGCTCCTTGAGCCTCCGTGGACGTTCCGGTCCTCTCCCGTTCACTCTCTCCCGATCTTGTCCCGTTCGCGGGCGGCGGCTATCCTTCGGTGTGGCCCGTCGGTCTCCTCGGGTCCTGGTCTCCCGTGCCGTGGTCCGTCCGGGAAGCGAACCTCGATTCCCCCCGCGGTCCTGTGCTGGACCCATACGTAGCCCCATTAGCCCGTCTCTACTCCCCTTTATCTGTCTCACCTGCGTCTGCTGCCTCACCGGTGTTTCCCTTTTTCCTAGAGTGGGGGCTGCCACTCAAGGAAATGCGGTCCGCAGCGCCCTCTGGGGGAGAAAGGTGGTA
This sequence comes from Pollachius pollachius, assembly GCF_949987615.1. Classification (NCBI taxonomy): domain Eukaryota; kingdom Metazoa; phylum Chordata; class Actinopteri; order Gadiformes; family Gadidae; genus Pollachius; species Pollachius pollachius. Next base: position 255,715 of record NC_136945.1, on the reverse strand, counting down.
GACCCCCTGCACCACCTGTTCCCTCGGCTTCCATGGCCGCTGTGTCGGGACCGGGTTGCCACAGTGTGTGTGTGTGTGTGTGTGTGTGTGTGTGTGTGTGTGTGTGTGTGTGTGTGTGCGTGCGTGCGTGCGTGCGTGTGTGTGTGTGTGTCCGTGTGTGTGTGTGTGTGTGTGTGTGTGTGTGTGTGTGTGTGTGTGTCTGTGTCTCCACTAGAGTGGGAACGGGGCTCATATCTAGATCCCTGGTGCAACATAGTGACCAACAAGAATAGAAAGCCAAGAGCAAAATAAAAAGGGATACAAACAATCCGATGAATCAAAGCAGAAGAGAACAGTGGATCTGGTGATAAAAACAGGTTAAACCAGGGGGGTTAGAAGTGGGCTGCCCCCTAGCAATGGGGGGTGGTGATTGGAGGGTCCTTAGTATGGATTGGTGAGTCTCTGCCTCCGTTTGTGTCCCCCAGGTGGTGATAGTCCGGGGGCCCTTTTCCTGAGTCCTGCCGGGGGTCAGTGGGGGCCCGTGATTGGCTTCTCCAACCAACAGGGAAGAGTTTTTCTGTGGTTCTGCTGTATTCTGGAGGTCTCCTGGGAGCTGGTTCACATGCCCAACTTAAAACACCCCAGGTAAGAGCTTACCAAAGAAAACTAAAAGGAATAAAAAGATAAAAACATTAAAGCTAGGGTGGGTAATTTTGGAGAAAACAGCCGTTGAGATTCCGTAGTGTTCTCTCTGGTCCCTCCCTGCCACGCGCTACCTGCTGTAGCTCCTCCCTCCCAACGTCAGTTATGCGCGTTCATGTGAATTCAGTTACATTGATAGGAAGACGAAACACCATGTCAGATTTCGAGGTAATTAAACATTAGTGCTGATAACTACATAAGTACATATTGAGCTGCATCAACATCAAAACAGGTCAAGCACAACAGTGATTGGACAATAAAGAAAAACATCTGAATTAAAAATATGATTATATATTTGTTAAAATGACACAGAAATCCAGATTACACACAAGGGAACCGTCACTTTAAAGCGATCACGAAACTTAACAAAGCTGCTGCTAGCTTGCAACAACGTTATAACAATACATGGAATATCATATGCTACACTTCCCTCGCTGTGCTTATCTTGGCAGTTGTGTCAAATTAGCTTTTACACAAACGTGACTCGGACATTATCCACAGTTGTGTTGAGGCCTAGGCGACGTGTGAGCACAATCTCTGTGTTATTCCGACAGGTTAGTGTGACCATAACTAACACATAAAACGGACCGGAAAAGAACCATGGGCCGATGCAAGACATCCTACGGAACCGTATTGAAACTGTTACATTACAGAACCGTAATGTAACAGTTATCGTGGCTCTGCCTAGTAAAAAACCATACCAGCCGACACTTTACATATTCTTTACAATATAACATGGAGAGATAACACTATTCCTTACCTGTCTATAAGAAATGTAGCCATCTCAGCATCCGATTTTACCTTTCTCAGGTCACGTAACTCTCTCCATCGCTCATAAGCCACGCCGATGTTTACTCTGGTTTTATTTCGAGTTCTCTCCGCCTCCCTTTTAGTAGCTGTCCTTTCAACAAGTGTCTTTCCTCTTTTTTTCGCTGTCTTAGCGGTGTTAGTTGTTGGTATCCGGGGAATGGGAAATTTAGGGGCCGTTGATGAAGACATTGCTATTCATTTGTTGTCGCCGTAGTAGTGCAAAACTGTCAGACTGCTAGGCTCATGAACGCTCACGCAGGGACGCACCAACGTCGTTACCAAGGTGAACGGACAGTCCCACAGCCAATAAGAACGGAGAATCAGAGCCTCGATCTGATCGGTCAAAGTGTACATGAGCGGTGGCAATTTTTGGGGGCGGCACACAGAGGCAGGGGAGAGCAAAGTAATGGGCAGATATTCTCAGAGCACTCACCTACATATAGCTGACTGGCTATTATGACAGTTTTGCAAAATACAGTAAAAAAAATTACCCACCCTAGCTTTAAACAGCTCGGCCCGGCGAAGGTATTTGTTTGGTTGTCACTTAGCTTGACAAGCTTCTTTAAAAAGGAATAAAATGAATAAACGTGATAAAAACCCTAATGGCGTAAAAGGATTGGCCTTTGAAAAACTAGGGATGATAAAATAAATAAAAAAGGTAAAAAGAGAGGTACCTGACGTTTCGTTGTACAACAACTTCTTCAGAGGCTAGGTAAGGTAACTCTCGCAGGTAAGGGTGAGGGTTAGGGTCAGGGTGAGGGTCAGGGTGAGGGTGAGGGTCAGGGTGAGGATTAGGGATAGAGGATCAGTCCCTTCACCCCATCTGGTGGTACAAGTGAAGATAGGCACGGGCATAAGCAACTAAAGATGGACCTGTAGCTTTTGCAACCTTAAAACAAAAAAACTATAATCAAAATAAATACCTGTGATAATTTATGCAAATGTAAATAAAATAAAGACGATAAGGGGAGACTTTTTTTGCATCTAAAATAGTTATTGGAGGGGGTGAGTGAGGATGAGAATGAATTTGGGCAGTAAAGGTGAACAGTTTTGGTTGTTCATTATTTAAATCAGTGCTGATATCACTCTGCTTGTTGTTTTCAGGAGCAGGTTCTGCTAGTCGGGAGAGTGGTGGAGAAACCAAAGGTACAGGCGCCCTCTGGTGGACGACGGGGGGCTGGCGCTGTCCCAGTGAGAGGCCATTAGGCCCAGTGACCAAAGGGGGGGCGTGGTCGAGGGCGGGCATCCTGATATGGGTGAGTTACTAGTAATTGCTGTTGTATAAATGGGTTGGTGAGGACTGACGTCCGCTATGGTGGTTGGTGTTGGTGGAGGACCAGCAGTGGGTGTAATCTAGTGGATCTCTAGCGGTCTAGTGGACACGCTTAACGCATTCATCAACTCGCGTGTGACACGTTCCCTACTGATTCTAAACTGGAGTTGGGAGAAAGTGAAAGAAAAGTCTGAATGGAGCTTGATGACGTAAGGGCACGGACCCGTGAAAACAAGGCGCGTAAAACGCCTCAAAACGCACCTGGGCCGACGGACGCGTTCCGCGCGCAGCACATGACGCGATGAAGCAGACTCGGAGAACGCGGTAAAAGCAGCGACCTCCTCAGAAGAGACTCACGTCCAGGCCCAGCGGGAGGGCCAGCTCCGGAGTCCTGGTCCCCAAGGTGTAGTGGCTGGGTCGGCGAGGCTCCGGGCCCCCCAACGGAGGGCCATAGGGGCTGGAGTCAGGTCTATAGCAGGGCCGGCGGTAGCCAGGGGCAAGGGTGGCCTCAGCCCACCCAAATGTGCGCCCTGGTACACACACACACACACACACACACACACACACACACACAATGCATTGACCAGTGGCGTCACTATGCTGTTTTATTCTGATGTTATTTAATAGCCCCGCATATTATTTTTGGTTCAAAATAAATAAATAAATATATATATATTTGTATCTATGTGTTGTGTGTATAGATATTGTGTGTTAATCTGTATGTGTGTATCTGTGGTGTGTGCGTGCATATGGTGTGAATCTATATGGTGTATTGGTGTATGTCTGTATGGTGTGTGTGTGTGTGTGTGTGTGTGTGTGTGTGTGTGTGTGTGTGTGTGTACTGTACCACATGAAGGAGGACGTCTCAGAGCTGATCCACAGATACAGGAAGGACATGTTCTGACCTCTGACCTCCCACCTGGAGCCCCATGTGACATGTGTGGTGGTGTGCGATGACTCCAGTTTAACCAGTTAAAGAGTCTCTCTGGTCTCTTTGATGAAGGCTTCCTTCCCACTCCTCAAAGGGCCGTTCAGGATGCTGCCAAGTTACGGTTGCTATGGAGACGGTATCTCGTAGACAGGGTCGTGGGAAGTGGGGGTGCTTAGGGTGCTGCAGCACCCTAAGCACCCCCTGGCTGTAACTGCAAGTGAGAAAGCTTTCTGAACAAATCAGCACTTTTTTTTTTTTTGTATAATTTTATCATACATGAATTTTCAATAAATTATTGACATCCACCCTTTTTATGATATTTATCATATCATCATTTCATTTTATTTAGAACATTGTCCGTGTAGGCTGACGTAGGCTATGACGCACATCGCAGAACAATGCTATGCGCGGCGGGAAAATTCAAAAAGTCAAGCTTGTTACAAGAGCAACATGTCGCAGAAAAGATGCATATCAGATTTCTTTTTGCCCGAAGAAAGCAAAACTTCATCAAAACACCAGCCGGTCATCCGATTCCCTGTCAGCAGCCCGCTGTCTCCCCAGCACCCCTGAGGAAGAGATTTCATGTTCACAGACGCTATTGCTGCAAGACGGCGCTGGCAACAATGGGGCTATTGCTAGCCCGCGCCCTCCGGTCGAGCCTAACATCGACTGCGCCGGCCACAATGACGCTAACCCCCCTCCGGTCGATCCTAATATCTTGGCTTTGGCTAACGTGCAACTGCCGGCAGTCGCAACAACTAGTTATTCTGTAGGTGAAGAGCCCTGCCAGCCAAAGGAGTTTCACTTCCCAGTCAGGCGATTGGCATTTGAGAACTTTAGCCGGTCATTTAAGGTTGGTTGTTTTGGCCAGTGGACGTGGCTACACTACGTGAGGGAAACCGACACGCGTTATGCTTCGTGTGCTGCTCTGCAATAGAGAAAAAGCTTGTCAGGGCAGACGGGATAATTAATGCTGGCAACTTCATTAAAGGAGGGTTTGGCAATTGGCAAAAGGCAGGTGAAAAGTTTTGGGAGCATGAAAAATCTCGTTTCCATACAGAAGCCACAAGCAAGCTGGCGGCATTGAAAAGGACCCCAATTAATGTCCTTATGTCACAAGCAGTAGGTAAGGAGCATATGACTGCGCAGACTGTTTTGGACAGACTGGTTGGCAAAAAAAGAGCAATGACGGACGGTTCACTTGACGGAGAAACCGTCACTTTCCTCATATCAGACAACTCGTAACTCTGGATGAAAATGAAGGCTTTCTTATATTGTCACTTTCCTTTGTAAACCTTTAGAAATAACCTCCTGAATCCTTGTTATAACGCTGTGTATAATCCCGGACCTATCGGCATGTTGTTAGTGTGTGAAATTCAGCACAGTATCAGCCGAGTTGACTCTAATTTCCACATTGTTTACTTGCTAACGTTTGTGAATAACAGTGGCTAGTTGGCAGAGTTAGTCTTTTTACACACCAGTAATGGATGTTGCGCAGCATTTATTATGACGTCATTTTATACTCTCTCTCAGCAACCCCCCCCCTCGGACTGACTTCCCGCGTCCCTGCTCGCAGAGCTTGCAGAGAGCAGATGTTCTCGTGTGGAAACATCGCCCTCTGCTGTCCACATTTTCTCACTACACACACAGGGACTTAAGATCACACGTGACTTCCTTTTCACCAACTTGACATCAAACAGTAGTAACACACACACACACACACACACACACACACACACACACACACACACACACACACACACACACAGTAAGGTGAATTGAATGAAGACTTTCTTCGTTTTGAAGTATGAATCTAAATCAGTCATATCAGACTCATGCCTTTAATTAAAATGAGGGAGGTCATTTAAGATTGAATACAGAGCTGGAATAGACTCTCACTGTTACCAAGGTGACCAGAGGGCGCCAAACCTGCGTTGAGTTTTACTAATTAGCTCACCTGCCGCAGCTCGCGCGGCAAGTGGTTTTCTTAATTCGTTAATTGGTTGCTTCTGGTGCGTTTCACTTAAAAGGGAACCTGACAGTACGTTGGTGTCCTCCACTGTTTGGCAGTGTAGTGTCTCCCAAATGCGGTATGTTGTTGTGTTCCCAGAAACCAGAATGTGTGTGTAATGTTCTGTTGTGCTTTGTTGTGACTTATTTGTCATCTCTTCCTGTTTCACAGGTTAAACACTTTTTGAAGTAAAGAGGAGAATCTCATTTGGACCTGATGTGAGTAGAAATGTGTAGCAAAGCACAACTGCGTTGAGTTGTATGTTGAATATAAATCACTGATAATGTGTGAAGGAAATCGGGGATTGTGGTGGTTTAACTCTCATTTCAAATTTAAATAATGATTCTACCTGAAAGTAACATTTTAGAGACTATACATTCAAACTTGTTAAAGTAAGAGGAAAATCACTCTTGACTAATGACAGTCAAATAATTTGTATAACTTATATTAAAAAGATGGATTATTTAATTATCTTAATCATTATTTAAATGTTGGATTATCCCAAAAGCCCTGACTTTATACTGTCATTAATTTATCTGATTTTAATGGAGATTGTAGATATTGAACTGTGGGACAGTGGCCAAGTTTGGGGATAATAATGAGTAAACTGTCCTTCAAAGGTCTATCATGGATATTTACCTGCAGTTCTGTGAGTATCCCAACTTAAACATGAAGATGGACTGCGAACTGTAAGTCATTAGTATCTTATTACTCTTGGGCACATTGATGTATTTTGGCTTCCTGGTGAGTTAACCCTTTAGCTGAAGGTTGATCTGAGGAGTAAGGATGTTTATTTGGATCATGGGTTACTTAGGCGTTTGGTTTATGTTGGTTGAAATGGTTTGTTAAAATGGTTACAGGTACTAAGTTATTGTTGTAAGCCGAGGTAATGGTTTGGGTTCTGATGTCTTCAGTCTTCTTTCCAGCTACTCTCCTGAGCTCTGCATCTTCATCACATGAGTGTTGGTTTACTGATGAGGGTGTGGTCTGAGTGAGCAGAGGTGCATACTGGGATACAGAGCTGTCTGAAGTCTACAGGTCTGTAGACACGCCCCCTCAGGGGAAACCGAGTGTTTGAGAAACTGTCGTGGCGTCAGTTCCATGAACTAGAATGTTCTTTAAGATGGTGACAGGGATTCAGAAGGAGAAACACCAGGGGGAGATGAGGGGGCTCGTCATCTCAACGACTAAAACACAACTTCAGTCTGACACAGAACCATGGAACACATTCAACAGTCCCCTCCAGGCATCGTGACTCCTCAGGAACAGTTTCATTTCCAAGAAGGTCTTATTCGGGGCCATTCCAAGAAGGATCCTGCTCCTCAAGAGCCACCCCCCTCCACTGGGTGGTATTCTGAACAGAATACCTCCTTCCTGTCCTCAGGCTGACTGAAGCTGCACTGTTTGCATCTGTGAAGGCCCCTCATTCAGGAAACCACTGGACTACAAAGACATGACTTCAGAGACGTTGAATCAACCTGGGACACATTTTGGAGGCACCAAGCATAATCCATCACCAATGCAGTTCTATGTGTGTGTCCTGGGTTCTACTTGTGTGTCTCCTGCTTGCTTTGACAGTGATGTTCTTACGGGGGTCTATGTGGTTGGCTTGGGATATTGGAATGGTCAACTAAATCATACCTGATGGACGTCCACACGTTTGCTTGAGGCCTCCATTAGACATGAAGAGCCCGGAGCGACGCTCCGGAGCGATATCCAACACACTTGGCAGGAAGGAGAGTATCCAAATCAAGTGTAAAAGGATGTGAGCGGCGTGTTCAGATCAGTGACTTCAAACTAGGACTACACCAATCAGGATCAATAGAGGATGGAAAAGGCATTCCACAAGGAGAGTCTGAAGTTGGAAAGGGACCTCAATGGATATTCAAGATGACCTTCAGACCTGTAGTGAGGCGGCTCTTCCTACCTGTCTGGATTGATGGAGAGCCCGGTGGATCTTGTCTGGCTCTCAGTTGCACGTCTTCTCAGGGTGAACTGTATTTGTTTCGTACAGGACAAGCTGAACGATTGGTTCCCTTAAATCAGAACCAATCTGGGAACTCCAAGTAGTGCACTCTTCAAGCTGAAGTTGTACTCTTCAGCTGAGGAGGTAAGGAAACCTTCACTGGGGCTTCACGGTGTATAGAAGAGGACGTTTCAAAGTGTTCCATGGTACTCTGATGAAGACCGTTGTTGTGTTCCACTGGCTGAGAGAAAGAACCCTCATATCTTTCTCTTGGCCTTTCTCCTCTGAGAATCCTGGCGCCATCTTGAAGGATTTTCCAGCTCATGTAACTGATGTCACGACAGATTCTCAAACACTTCGTTTCTCCTGAGGGGCGTGTCCATAGAACTGAAGACTTCAGACAGCACTGTATCCCAGCATGCATCTCTGCTCACTCAGACCACACCCTCATGAGTAGGATGAAAAACTCTAGCGATGTAGTTTTATAAGTAACAAGGTAGCAGACAAAGGTTATTAGAACACAATGGCATGTCAATCTGTAAATCTTTAAACCATGAAGATGGTTAGATAGTTCAGGAATTGGGCTTCATTTTATTATGGGCAGTCCTTTCGCTCAAATGCCCACTTCTCACTGGACCTGTACATGTGTTTGCTGGATGGCATGATTTGCTGTTGGTGATGAAGCGGTCAGGGTGACGTTGCAGGGCTATGGTCGGCTCTCTGAGCTCAACGTTTAGATTTACTCTGTATGGTTTGTACCCTGAATAATCTAGATAATTGTTCTGTTAATTGTAAAATGTAGAAACAGTTTTGTATTGAATGATTCCTTTTGTTTTTAGGCAAGGATTTGAGGTTTAAAGTTGTTGTGGGTAATACATGGTAGCTCTTCGTATGGTTTTGAGTGATATAACTTGTACACACTGGGTGCATAATAATGTAAAGGTACACTGAATAGTAGTAATGACCAACAGCAACAAACAGATCACATCAAGGTAAGTCTGTTGGCTGTATTTTAATGAAGACCATCGCTGGACTTCAGGATCATCCTCCGTTCAGCTCAAGGTGAGGCGCTGGTTCTGTTTTTTCTTTGGTTGGTTCCGGCCGGAATGTTCGGATTCCAGTCGGGCGGTTTGAGCTTCCCGCCGTGGAAGGTTCTGAGTGTGGTCACTTGATTTACTCTCAATGGTTAGCATAGAACGTTGTAGTCTTGACAACCATAAGAAGCCACCTGGCAGTTAGTTGGACGTGAGTCACCTGAGGGAATCTGGTGGAACGTTCTGGATTGTATTTGCTTAACCTCGAGCCGTTGCCAATGGAAACTATTTTTCCGTCGGTTTCCATTAGGAATTGTTACCCCTTATCTTAAACAACTTAAGTTTGATATTAAATGCATACTGACGCGTACATCGTACAATATGTTAATTTCCGACGTTGCGCCGTACTTTTAACCACGTTGACGGGACTCTCGCTGCGTACAAAACAGCGCTCTACTTGCGGGCCCATTTCTCACCATCAGTGAAGGCTGAAAATCATTTCAAGGTGGAAGACAATTTGGCATTTCTTCAACGGAACCCATTACCTGAATATGGCTGAGTATATTTGATTTAATATCGATACTGCTTAGTGTTTGTTACTTCAGCTTTTGTACGTTCTAAATATCTGGTGTCATTAATTGCCACAGAAGTTAAACCCTACCCAATGGAATGACGTTAAACAATGACGTTGGTACTGAGTTACCAACCGGATAATATCAAAGCTAAAATAATGGCCGTCGTTCCTACATGTTACAGTAGAAGAAACTCTAGAACTGTACAAGGTCAAAAAGGTAATGTGTAGTTTGTCCCAAGGTGTCTGCCTCCTCACCCAGAGCCAGACCTCCACCTCCTGTCAGAAGTCCTCCAGAACAGGTCAGTGCTCTGGTGTGTGAGTAGAGTCTTCTCAGGTCAGTCTCAATGCATGGGCTGAACCACTTCTTTAAACTTGTGGACTGCTCTGTCTTCATTCCCAAAATGGGATACTCATGTCCAGTCTAGCCTTGAGTTATAAAATAATAGTTAAATTAATTGTGTAACTCTGTTTCGGATGAGTCAAATACGTTTATTGTTGGGCAAATGCTGATATGAACCTGCTGCTGTAGCTGAAAGGCGAGGCTGAGAGGCTGGGGACCGGAGGCTTGTGGTGCCAGGATGGACCGGCGACTGAGGCTGGAGACCAGGGGCCTGCAGCACCGGACCAGAGGGTAACAATCACCAAGCTCATCTGAAACACTAAAATCCTTGGTAGTTTAGGTCTGGTTTTGATCATCTTATGACTTTAAATCTGTGCCAAGCTGTGATTTGAGTTAATTCATACCGGGGTTATGTAGGAGTCATATGAGCCATTATTGTTACTAGTGCTGCTACGACCATAGTGGATGAATTGCTGAACGCGTCAATCTGCAGAGGTTTACATTGACGGCATTTAGCAGACGCGTTTATCCAAAGCGACTTACAATAAGTACATTTGTCATAAGTGAAACAATATATTGCTGTCGGTACAGTAAAGACGTTCATAGAACCAAGTGCAAGTATTACAATCGCTAGGCTAACCCATTCCCCATGTAAAGCAGCGATAGCAGCTACTGCAGATGCTACACAATTAAGTTCCTTGAATAAGTGCAATGTACAAGTGCCAGGACGTGTTGCCAGATGTTGTTTAAATTCATCTTCCATTTATAAGTGAAGCTCAGATGCAGGAGGTGGGGTGTGTTGCGTCCCCAGGTGATTGACTGCTGAGACCAACTGGGTTCGTAACCAGACCAGGAATCCATGGCTGAAGGAGCTGATGGAGGAGCCGTGCTGAAGGCCATCCCTGGTGGAGGAGCTGATGGAGGCCATGATGGAGGCTTGTGGAGGAGCTGATGTCTGTCGTGGGGTAGATAGAGCCTGACTCTGAAGTGATCATCACACTCACTGCCACTTCTCGTAGAATACTGCTACCACAAACTACCGGTGTTGGTTAATATACCAGACAACTACATCTGTTTTACCACACATTGAAGCAAGACTTCTGCTGTTTGTTCCAGACCAGGACTCTGTCTGAGGAGAGCTGGTGGAGGAGCTGAGACGCTGGAGGACGACTAGGAATCAACCAACAAGGACTCCTCGTAAGTTTGAATTTACTTAACATGTTTGACTTAAAGGGCAAAATACTGCTGTTTCTTCGACATGCGTTAACAAACTACCGCTGCGTTTTCTTACTAGAACGTGTTTCTGGAGCTGAGGCAAGCTGGTAGGGGAGGCGTGAATCTGGAGGACCATCACTCCACCAACAAGGATCCTCGTCAGTTTGCATAAAGTAAACAGACATGTTGTAACGCAGGATTAGTTTGTCCAGTACAAGTTAAGGCATACTACTGTGGTTGGTTACCAGACAAACTACAGCTGCTACATTAGAGCCCAACTACTCCTGTGTTTGTGACCTTACATTAGAGCCCAATTACTACTGTGTTTGTTACCTTACAGTAGAGACAAATTACGTTTGTAACCAGACCAGGAATCTGGAGGACTGACGGAGAAGCCATACATCTGGAAGGCAAATCCTGAGGACGACCAGGACTCTACCATCAAGGATTTCTCGTAAGTTTACATTATCTGGACCTAGTGGACTGGGTAAGGGGTTGGGGGGATCAACTCTCAGACCAATGGTGCCGGGTTCAAGTCCTCAGAATACAGTGATGCGTCCTTGAGCAAGGCGCCCTAAAGCCTGCCTGCTCCTTAATGACGTCTCTTGGTTCAGATAATGTTGCATCTTTTGACCTAATCCATTTCCTTGTTTGGCCCGCGTAGACACACCTGAGCTGTACCCCACCTGATCCTGTTTGGTCGGGGGCAGACTCACCTGAGCTGAACCCCACCTGATCCTGACATCCTGCTGGTCCCGTCTCCTCAGTTCACCTGAGCCTCATCCTCCAGAAGACCTGCTGAGCTCAGCGGTCTGAGGCTGATGGATCAATGACCTCCAGTGGGAGTGATCTTATTGACCCCACATGTACCCGTGCATTTCCACACGCCTTTCCCTGACGTCTGTCACTAACCTCACTACTCTACTCCTTCCCCTTCTTCTTCCTTCTCCGTGGTTCGAACCTTTACTCTGAAGTAGTGTCTTCTTGAACCTTTTACACTGAAGGAGTGTCTTCCTGCCCTCAGAGGGTTCAGCGTTAGGGTTGAGAGTCAAGGTTTAGAGTCAGGGACAGAGCTGGTCAGGGAGGACTGGTTTGACACAAACCTCTTCACTTGCTTTCTGAATGGTGGGGACATTTTGAAATGATTAATTTAGGAAAATGTTTTCCTCTGCTTTCCTTTACAAAAGCATGTATTAAACTTCTGTCAAGTGTTTTTGTTTATACTGTATATTAAAAATCCTACGTTGACTTCTGCATGTCTGGTGCGGTTCATTAATTGTCCTTTAACTTGGTTAATGTCAAGCTAAACTTCTGCAATACATTTAATATACATGATGAATGTTATTCAGCAATGTTCACATAATCCTTTTTTGTAAAAATATAAAACATCCATATTTCTACTAAATTCATGTATTTAACAATGTACATACTGCCCCCGCAGGCCATTCTCTGCTACTACAACACATTCAACCCGGTCTCACATCAATGTACAGTGTTGGGGAGTAACGGAATACATGTACCGGCGTTACGTATTCAGAATACCAATTATAGCTAACTGTATTCTGTTACAGTTACAATTTAAATTGTTATGTAGAATACAGTTAGATTGTTGATCAATAGATTACATGACGATACTGTATGTATCGTCATACTAAAAGCATACTAAATGCTGTTGGTGCTTTCACACCAACAGCATTTAGTGCGCACTAAATGAGTTTGGTCCCTTGGTTCGGTGCGTTGGTGTGAATGCAACCACCTCACTTCGATGTGAACCAAATCAGCCGGCCGATACCTCCCTGAACAGCTGGTCTCGGTTCGCCTCCAAACGAACCCTGGTATGGTTCGCTTGAGATGTGAAAGCGAACGCACCTCAGTCCGATCCAGTTCTACAAAGTATATGCCTCTTTGGACGTAACAGGTAACTCCAAGACTAGCAGCAAATTGTCGGACCGTCTGGGAATTTGGACGGACACCCACATAAAACGTATGCTGGAAAAAACACATAAAAATGCGGATGCATTTAACACGTTCAGCACCAGGATGAGGGAGAAGGAGTTTGACCGGTCCACTACACCGCCCCAGACCTTTTTGTCCAATGATTGAACGATCTTTTCTCTCTTTCTCTCTCTATTTTAAGGCGATTTTATAGGCAACCCCTATGCACTTAGTTCAGTGAAAAAAATGTTAGATGTAATAGCAAATATCTTTCGCATGAACATACCCTTATACTGTCTCCAGCAACCGGATTGGTCAAAACGTATAAAGTGAAAGAAATAAAAGCCCAATTCACCAGATCTGAGGGCAGCTGCCGTCAGATTTTGGATCATGAATGTATTGGGTGAATGAGTTCAGAGCTAAATATGAGCCACCTGGAACTTGTTGCGTTTCCTGGAGCTCAGGGGACGGCAGGACGCGTGTTTACCTGGTCGATAAGGCCCTGAACCCAGAACCTATACCCAGATATCCTAAAAGGAGACCCTCAACCCAGAACCCAGGGGCGTCACCATGCTGTTTTATTCAGGGCTAAAGCCCCGGATTTTATTTAATTAGCCCTGAATATAATTTTTGGGTAAAATCAATTAAATAAAAGTAAAAATATTCACAAATATTTATAAGTAGCCTAGTCTAGATAGTCCTTCTGGCAAGAGAATAAACAGTTTAAAAACATAACCTGTTCGCCACCTCAAGTGAATTAACCTCTCCTATCCCCAGTCAGATCCGTGTGTGTGTGTGTGTAGGTGTGTGTGTGTATGTGTGTGTGAGCTTGGCTGACCATCCCTTTCTCCTCCATGTCGCGGTTCATGGACTTCAGAGAGTCAAGGCCAAAGTTCCTTTCCCCAATTTCTTCTCAACCATGGCCGAGATATCCCCCACTACGAGTCTTAACTTGTTGTGGAAGTACCAGAGACATCAGACGCGGTCTTTATGATTCATAATATCATCCAAGGTGCACATTGCTTTTGGCCTTGATATTAGATATAATATTATATAAATACCCATGTATAATATTATTATTATTTTTATTATATTATATAGAGATAGAGCTCCAGGAGTCCGCAAACGTCAACAATCCCTTCTCCTCCATGCTGCGGTTCAGTCTGACAGCTCATTGGTCAATGGACGGCAGCTCATTTACATTAAAGCTACAGACACCAGAAACAGTGCATTCTGAAGAGACTGAAACAGAGGGGAATACTAGTAGGATAATTATTTTTTCCTAAAAGCTATTTAAGGGAAACAGCTTCAAAAACATGTTTTCTGGAAGTCAAATACTTTGTTTACTTTAGGGAAAACACCACAATATGTCTTGTTTAACATCAAGAAAACAGAGATATAATCTTTCTGCAGATCAAATAATAGTATTGTAGAATGTATGTGTGTGTTTGCTGGGACCACTTTATCCAGGACGGTCACTCCGGTCAGAGAGTAGACGCATACACAGGGAACAGTTCAGGATGTTTATATCTCTTGGAGACGAATGACGTCAATGATGGCTTCAATTCAAGTAACCAAATGAATGACGGAATGGATGAACAGATGTATAAATGAATGAACGATGTTGGAATGAACGAATGTTGGAATGAACGAATGTTGGAATGGTTTTTCTGTAAGACAGAATAAGAAATAGACAAATAGTTATTACTAGAGTTACCTACTAAAACACTGGGCTCTAGAACTAGCAACATCCCATAAATGTTATATAAACGTAACTGGCATAAATAGCTTCCACATGCACACGTTAACACAATGATGCAATAGTGCAATATAAAGGCCGACATGGTGCGGCAGAGTGACGCACACATGCTACACGAGGTGCAGGCTAATACACTAGCTACCCAATTCGTGAGTGAATCAATTAACAAAGTAGCAGAACCACACAAATCACGGCCACTATAAGGAACCGAATTACGGAATGTGTATAGCATTTATATTACGTGAATACACGTGGTTAAATAGTACTCACTCTTCACGAACGCATTCTCGGTCGTGGCGTGTTAAGCGGTCGCGCGCAACGAGCTCTGGCGCGGCCCCGTACAACTCGTAACTCTAGGACCCTACGACGCTACCTGGGCTGCCCAAAGTGCCTGAATAGAAATAACGCTATATACACGATACGATTTTAGAAACTAATAGGGAATTTACAACACTGCCATTCCACCTGCTGCCCCTAGCTCGGCCTGTTCTTCCACTGCCCTGTTTTGCTCTCCTTCTGGGATCAAACACCTAGCAATTCCACTGGCTGTCCCTTGCTGTGACGTCTCTTCTGCCTCTTCCCTGAAAATCTATGATTCTTTGCTATGTTTTAAGTACCAGATACATTGAGATACTTTTCTCGTCCATCTACTTTTTTAAGTTAGCAATGGCAGCTGGAATATTTGTTGTCCAATGTGTTTGTTTATAGGGGTTTAGGTCACATTGTGAAGTCCATATAATATGAACGGTTCCCAGATGAGGATTCTCTATGCAGCCATTTAGAACTTAATGCAATTGAAAAGTGAACAGCCTTTGAATCATTAAACTAATGAATGGTGGTATATGGAACAACTGCACAAATTAATTTTTAATTTTTTTTTTTTTTTTTTTTAACGAGAATCCTGACAGTACCCCCTCCTCTACCAACGCCTCCTGGCGTTGACCTTGGAAGGAGCAGGGTGCTGACGGTGAAAGTCTTTGATGAGCGAGGGGTCAACAATGTTCTGGGCAGGGATCCAGCTCTTCTCCCCAGGGCCGTAGCCCTCCCAGTCCACCAGGTACTGGTGGCCCTGACCCCGACGGCGGACGTCGAGCAGGCGGCGAACAGTGTAAACCTCAGACCCATCAACGAGTCTGGGGGGTGGGGGGGGTTTGGGGTCGGGGTTGGGACCCAGATGCCTTCCCCGGAAGGGCTTGACATGGGACACATGGAAGGTGGGGTGGATGCGGCGGAGGGCAGGAGGGAGGTTCAAGCGAACCGCAGAGGGATTGACCACCTTGGAGATGGTGTAGGGGCCGATGAAGCGTGGGTTCAATTTTGGGGAAGTCACCTTCAGAGGAAGGTCACGTGTGGAAAGCCACACCCGCTGCCCCTGGGTGTAGTGGGGAGCCCTGCTGCGGTGACGGTCTGCCTGACTCTTCGTTCTGGTCTGTGTGCGAAGAATGGCAGCCCGGGTCCGCCTCCACGTTCTGCGACAGCGTCTGATAAATGTCTGTGCTGAGGGAACCCCAACCTCCTCCTCCTGGGCCGGGAACAATGGAGGCTGGTAGCCGAGGCAGCACTGGAATGGTGACAGACCAGTTGAAGCAGATGGCAAGGAGTTCATGCTGTCTCCATCTGCTGGTTGGCTCGCTCCGTCTGGCCATTTGACTGGGGATGAAAACCTGACGACAGACTGACTTTAGCACCGAGAAGGTTGCAAAAGGCACGCAAAAAATTAGAGGTGAACTGGGGACCTCAGTCTGAGACCACATCCCCTGGAAGCCCGTGTAGCCTGAAGACATGCTGCACAAGTAAGTCCGCTGTCTCTTTGGCAGAGGGTAACTTGGGTAAGGGAACCAAGTGCACAGACTTGGAAAAGTGGTCAACAATAGTGAGGATTGTTGTGTTACCGTGAGAAGGTGGCAAACAAGTGACAAAGTCCAGGGCAATGTGGGACCAGGGTCTCCTGGGTACTGGTAGGGGTTGCAGTAAGCCGGCAGGTGGTTGGAGTGATGGTTTATTCCGGGCACATACAGAACAGGCCTCCACAAACTCACGCACACTCCCCTCCATAGCAGGCCACCAGAAGCGTTGCTTGATTAACGCAGTGGTGCGTCTGACACCCGGGTGGCAGGCCAGGAGGGCAAGCCCTGGGGCCGGACTCACCAGACAGGGCTGTGCGGACAATGGTCTCAATATCCCATCTAGCAGCTCCTATGAGGCACTGTGGAGACAGGACGGTGCTAGGTGCAGGAGCAGGATCCGAATCTGGGAACTGACGAGACAGGGCATCCAGTTTACCATTCTTGGAGCCAGGTCGGTAGGACAGACAAAAGTTAAAACGGGAGAAAAACAGAGACCAACGAGATTGTCTTAAACGTTTAGCCGAACGGAGATACTCCAGATTCTTATGATCCGTCCAAACTAAAAACGGCTCCTTAGCTCCCTCCAGCCAGTGACGCCACTCCTCTAGGGCCAATTTTACTGCCAATAGCTCTCTGTCCCCAATGTCGTATTTGCGTTCAGTGGGGGTGAGTTTGTGGGAGTAGAATGCACAGGGGTGGATCTTCTGATCTGCCCCAGACTTCTGAGAGAGAATAGCACCCACCCCAACATCTGAGGCATCCACCTCAACGATAAATTGATGGTCAGGGTCAGGTTGGCTCAAGATCGGGGCCGATGTGAAACGACTCTTCAGGTCGTTGAACGCTGCTTCGGCAGCTGGTGTCCAAGAGAATTTCACCACTTTAACGAACAGTTGGTTCTCCAAAAGGCGCTACAGGACACTACGAACGTGCTGGGAGTGCTGGGAAACCGACGGAGAAAAAATTTAAATGTCATCTAGGTAAACAAAAACAAACTTGTTAAGCATATCGCTCAGGACATCATTAATCAGACCCTGGAACACAGCTGGGCAGTTGGTGAGACCAAAAGGCATGACTAAATACTCATAGTGACCTGAAGGAGTATTAAATGCAGTCTTCCATTCATCCCCCTTCCTTACTCGGACCAGATGGTAAGCACTGCGGAGATCCAGCTTGCTGAAAATCTTGGCCCCCTGCAACAGCTCAAAAGCTGAGGACATCAAAGGCAGACGGTAGCGGTTCTTCACCATGACGTTGTTTAGACCCCTATAGTGTATACAAGGACGCAGGGCGCCGTCCTTCTTCCCTACGAAGAAAAACCCGGCACCAGCAGGCGAGGAAGAGGGGCGGATGATACCGGCAGCTAGTGATTCACCGATGTATTTGTTCATAGCTGCAGTTTTGGGGGGAGACAAGGAATAGAGACGGCCCCTAGGCGGTGACGTACCAGGTAGAAGATCGATGGCCAGGTCAACTCCTGTCGGAGTTGAGGTCGGAAAGATTATTCGTTCTCCTGTCGGAGTTGAGGTCGGAAAGATTATTCTTTCTCCTGTCGGAGTGGAGGTCGGAAAGATTATTCGTTCTCCTGTCGGAGTTGAGGTCGGAAAGATTATTCGTTCTCCTGTCGGAGTTGAGGTCTGAAAGAGTATTCGTTCTCCTGTCGGAGTTGAGGTCGGAAAGATTATTCGTTCTCATGTCGGAGTTGAGGTCGGAAAGACTATTCGTTCTCCTGTTGGAGTTGAGGTCGGAAAGACTATTCGTTCTCCTGTCGGAGTTGAGGTCGGAAAGACTATTCGTTCTCCTGTCGGAGTTGAGGTCGGAAAGATTATTCGTTCTCCTGTCGGAGTTGAGGTCGGAAAGACTATTCGTTCTCCTGTCGGAGTTGAGGTCGGAAAGATTATTCGTTCTCCTGTCGGAGTTGAGGTCTGAAAGATTATTCGTTTTCCTGTCGGAGTTGAGGTTGGAAAGATTATTGTTCTCCTGTCGGAGTTGAGATCGGAAAGATTATTCGTTCTCCTGTCGGAGTTGAGGTTGGAAAGATTATTCGTTCTCCTGTCGGAGTTGAGGTCGGAAAGATTATTGTTCTCCTGTCGGAGTTGAGAGCGGAAAGATTATTCGTTCTCCTGTCGGAGTTGAGATCGGAAAGATTATTCGTTCTCCTGTCAGAATTGAGATTGGAAAGATTATTCGTTTTCCTGTCGGAATTGAGATCTGAAAGATTATTCGTTCTCCTGTCGGAGTTGAGATCGGGTATATTATTCGTTCTCCTGTCGGAGTTGAGATCGGGAATATTATTTGTTCTATCAGATTTGAGATCGGAAATATTATTTGTTCTCCTGTCGGAGTTGAGGGTTCAGGGCTAGAAACTCGGGTTAAGTTTAGGGAATAAGGCTAGGGGTTAGGGATCAGGGCTAGAGACTCGGGTTAAGGTTAGGGCCTAGGGCTAGTGGTTAGGTTTAGGGTTAAGGTTGGGGTAAGTGGTTAGGGTTAGGGTTAGGGTTAGGTTAGGGTTAAGGTTAGGTTAGGGCCAGGGTTAGAGTTAGGTTAGTGTTAGGGTTAGGGTTAGCAGAGGGGGAGCTAGAGGTTATTGTAACGTGAGCGTTTGGCTGAACCCAAGTGCACAGACGGGCGAAGAGCGTGGAACAGTGTCAATCGTTTATTCGGATTCAGGATCGGCAGGCAGGATAGTCAGACAGGCGGGGATCAGGAGCAGGCAGGGTAGTCGGACAGGCGGGGATCAGGAACCGGCAGAATAGTCAGACAGGCGGGGGTCAGGAGCAGGCAGGATAGTCAGACAGGCGGGGGTCAGGAGCAGGCAGGATAGTCAGACAGGGGAGGATCAGAGAGCAGGCAGGATAGGTGGTAGGTCAGGATTCGAATCGCGGGAAAGCACTGTGAAACACAAGAGACAATCTGGCAGGGAATGTTTGGGAGGAAAGGACTGATAGGGGGAACACAGGTGAAGGTGGTTGGGTTAATTGGGAGGGATCAGGGTGGCAGGCAGGTGAATGGGAAAACCAGGGGCGGATCATGACAGGTTATGGTTAGGGTTAGGTTAGGGTTATGGTTAGAGTTAGGTTAGGGTTAGGGTTAGGTTGGGGTTAGGGTTAGGTTAGGATTAGGGTTATGGTTAGGGTTAGGTTAGGTTTAGGGTTAGGGTGTGTGTGTGCGTGTGTGTGTGTGTGTGTTTGTGTGTGTGTTTGCCTGTCTGTGTTTAATCTGTTGAACACCGAGGTCTACCAAGCCTCTCTGGTGCTCTTCTGCCCGTTCGGTTGCTTCACTTATTTCCACTTCAACTGTTGTGGTCCACCTGGTAACTAATGACGCAACCGCCTTTCTGAATTCCCATTGGTCGAGCGGGTCCTCCTCCTCCCTCCCTTGAGTCCCGCCTCCTCCCTCCTTCAGGAGACCAGACGACCATCCTCCACACTCAGCATGGGGGCGGGGGCACTGCCGCTGCTGCTGGGGCTCCTCTCCGGGGGGTCTGCAGGTAGGACCCTTCAGAGCGTCTCGGTCGGAACTATATATAGAACCGGAACTAGAACTGCAGCGGTCCGGAAGCAGTGCTAGTTCCGCTGTCTTTCCTTTTGATGTGAAACTGCGTTTGTGTACAATCTCAAACTCGAACAATTAATCCACAGGATGATTAATCATTCACTGGTTCTGATATTTAAACCGATTTAATCTCTCTCTCTCTCTCTCTCTCTCTCTCTCTCTCTCTCTCTCTCTCTCTCTCTCTCTGTACGTAAAGAATCATTTAATTACATATAAAAAAAATGATGAAATAACTAAAGCAACCGCTTTTAAGTGTTGTACTATAAAGTCAAGAGATAGCGATGGATAGAGGATATCTCTCAGATAGCAGTTGTTATGCTACCATCACGTCTGCACATTATTCTGGCTCCTATTGCACTCCTACCATCCCTGGAGAGGGATCCCTTTTCAGGGTTCCTTCTCCAGGGTCCCTGATATTAGGGGGGGTTTCCCTGCCCTTTGGGGGGCTAGGGTCAGGGGGCGTCCTTTAAGAAGCGGCCTGCGAAGCCCTTCAGATCTCTGGTCCAGGGCGTTCTAAACTGTTTGACCTGTTAGGGAACAGAACGCGGAGACACAAGTGCTGGACACAGGGAGGCGGAGACAGGGCAAGGGCAACGGGATTTATTGACACAAGCAAGGCGGGTAGTCAGGTAGGCGGGGGGTCTGGTGCCAGGCGGGCGATTGGGTAGGCAAGGGCTCGACGATGGACGGGTAGTCAGGCCGGCGGGGGGACTGGTGCCGGGCGGGCGATCGGGTAGGCAAGGGCTCAGCGATGGACGGGTAGTCAGGCAGGCGAAGGTCCGATAACGGGTAGGCAGGCGGGCAGAAGGAGAACTAGAGAGGGGGAGAGGGGATTACTAAGGGAGCAAGGAATCGGGGCAAGACTTGAACAAGAGCTGGAAGGGTGATACTAACTTGTAGCAGTAAACGACAAACTGGCGCCGGCAGACTGGAAATCCCAAACTGAAGTAGGGTACGGTGATTAGTATATTACCGGCAGGTGCGTCGAGGGGATGAGGACCAGAAGCCACCAGCAACCACTAGATGGGGGTGTTGGACCGCGTAGCAGGACGTAGCGTGACATGACCTGATGGGGATGTGGTGTTTCAAGGCTGCTCGGACGGCCGGGGAGTTTCCCTCACAGAGCCATCCCGCCAAATACAGACATGTTGCCCTGGCTGAAAATATATTGTGAAATACACTCAATAATTATTCTGACGACATGGAAAAAAACACAAGACTACGCACACAAACACACAGACACACACACATACACGCGCACACACACACACACACACACACACACACACACACAGACCACAGATAACAAGACTCAGGCTTTAGCGTCCTGTATCTCTACGTATCTGGAGACGCAGCGGTGCAAGGGAGGAAATGAAGATCGCTGTGATCTATTCCAGTTTCCCCCAACAGAGCCATACAGCCACCACAAACATGTTGCCCTGGCTTGTAAATATTTTACTTTAGATACAATTTGTATGGATTGAATTGAGAATAGTTTTAGTCTGCAAGTGTCAATCACAGCTTGCAGAACAGCAAAGGTGTGTGTGTGTGTGTGTGTGTGTGTGTGTGTGTGTGTGTGTGTGTGTGTGTGTGTCAACATAAACTTTTCTAATCAGGCATTGTTCCTGGGATAAGAACATTTACGTTTCACTCGTCCAGGCACTAAAGTCACTTTTCCGAGTAAAAAGTCGTAATTTTACAATAGTAATAATTTTTCATGTTGTTTGCGGACAGAGAATGCAGAATTCAGACGAAAAAACAGTTGCAATCATTCACACCATGTCAACCACATCACTACAACAGCCATATCCCTCCTCTCAATCACACCACCTCTGAGCAATAACTGTTTAAATCCACTCACTCACTCACTCACTCACTCACTCACTCACTCACTCACTCACTCACTCACTCACACGCTCATCGCACACACACAACAATGCTCACACGCACTTATTCTCACACACACCTTACACACACTCTTCCTAATTCCCGATTCCCAATGCCATATTCCTGTTACATTACATTGTGTCTTTAAGAAGGTCGTCTCATATC
The DNA here is from genome assembly GCF_949987615.1 of Pollachius pollachius. NCBI lineage: Eukaryota > Metazoa > Chordata > Actinopteri > Gadiformes > Gadidae > Pollachius > Pollachius pollachius. The sequence goes on along the minus strand of NC_136945.1, from coordinate 233,732 downwards.
TAGCTGTGGTGAGTCTTGAAGCTAAGTATTATAGTGTTTGGCATTGCAATTGGTTGTACTAACTTTAACCCTAGTTTCTGCAGTGTTGGTTTTTGCTGTGTTGTTGTTGATAGTAAGGTCGTTGAGTCTAGTTTCGGTCACAAGGTGTGAACAATAGGCTTGATTGACTGGGCGGAGCTAAGGCTGCCTGAGCTACCATGTGCATTTAAAGGCTAAGTGTTAGTAGCGTCAGCTTTAGCGTCGGGACCCGGGAAACAAAGACTAAGACTAAGTCTTTCTGTGGGAGTCAATCGAGGAAGACCTTAGGGGCCACTGTATTGTAGTTATGTGTCGTACTTCAATTATCGTTAGAATCTCTACTCATAGACATTGCCACAATAGATCCTCTGCTCGGTGTCGTACCCCATCCAATCTATGCCATTTACCCACCCTCGCCATCACTGACCTTGAAGTGATGGGAGGACTCTGGAATTGCCAGTCAGCGGTCAAAAAGGCAGACTCTATTTCGGCCTACATGTCCCACAATACCCTCCATTTGCTGGCCCTGACAGAGACCTGGATCACTCCAAAGAACTCTGCCACTCCTGCTGCTCATTCCACTGTTTACTCATTCTCTCACACCCCTAGACCTTCGGGGCGAGGAGGAGGGACCGGACTCCTCCTCTCTCCGATGTGGTCCTATCAGGTCCTTCCACTAGAACACTTGGCCAGATCTGCACTTGAACTCCACGCTGTCACTGTCACAATTACAATTACAATTAAGGCCTTTAGCAGACGCTTTTATCCAAAGCGACTTACATCGGTTAATACACACATTGACACACTGACGGCAGAGTCAACCATGCAAGGCGACAGCCAGCTCGTCAGGAGCAGTTAGGGTTAAGTGTCTCGCTCAGGGACATGTTAACACTCAGCTAGGAGGAGCTGGGGATCGAACTAGCAACCCTTCGGTTACAAGACAACTGTCACCCTTCCTATTAATCTCTTCATTGTGGTAATCTACCGTCCTCCTGGTCCCCTTTGCGACTTCTATGATGAAATGGATGCCCTTCTCAGCTGCTTTCCTGAGAATGGCACACCACTCGTCATACTTGGCGACTTTAACATCCTGCCAGAGAAGTTGCACTCACCTGAATAAACCAACTTTTTTGCCACCTTTGACTTAACACTATCCCCTTCTCCTCCCACACACAGGGCCGGGAACCAGCTTGACCTGATATTCACAAGGTCCTGTGGCAGCTCTGCTTACCCCACTCCCCGTGCCTGACCATCACTTTGTTGCCTTTTCTCTCCCCTTAAAGTCCTCTCACCCCCTCCTCTCTAGTCCCCACATTGTCACCACCCGCCGCAACCTCAAAACTCTCTCTCCCTCTACGTTTGCCTCAACTGTTCTGTCTTCACTACCTTCTATTTAACGATTCTCTCAACTATCCACAGAGGAATCCTGACACCCTGCTATCCTCCCTCTCCTCCTCTTTGGACTCCCTATGTCCCTTCCACTCCAGACCGGCGCGATCTTCACCCCCCCCCCCCCCCCCCTCCTTGGCTGTCTGAATCTCTGCGGACAAATAGAGCTAAGTTGCGGGCAGCTGAGAGGAAATGGAAGAGATCAGACTGTCCTATGATGATCTATCTCACTATCTCTTTCTTCTCTCTGATTTCACCTCCGCTGTGTCAACAGCCAAATCTGCCTTCTACCGGACAAAATTAACTCCTCCGCCTCAAACCCCAGGAAACTGTTTTCCTTGTTCTCTTCCCTCCTCAACACTCCCTCCCCTCCTCCTCCTTCCTGCCTCACTGCTGATGACTTTGTTACCTACTTTACCCAGAAAGTAAAGGACATTAGCTCCTCTTTTATCACTGCCACCATCCTCCCTCCCCCCACCCCCACCTCTGTCTTTACCCAATTTATCCCTCTCACCTCAGACGAGGTCAACAGAATTATAACATCTAACCATGCCGCCACCTGCCCCCTTGACACTATCCCTTCCTCCCTCCTCCAGGCTGTGTCAAACGACATCCTGCCGTTTCTCCCCGCACTTATTAACTCCTCCCTCACTTCTGGCATTGTTCCAACGTCTTTCAAGACTGCCAGAATAAAGCCTCTCCTCAAAAAACCAACGCTTGATACCACTGACATCCAGAATTACAGACCGGTATCTCTTCTTTCATTCCTCTCTAAAACTTTGGAACGTGCCGTCGCTGACCAACTGTCCTCCTATCTCTCATCCAACAGCCTGCTTGACCCTCACCAGTCAGGCTTCAAAAAAGCACACTCCACTGAGACGGCTCTCCTCAAGGTGACTGAGTCCCTCCGGGCGGCCAGAGCCTCGTCCCTCTCATCGGTTCTCATTCTCCTTGACCTGTCTGCAGCATTTGACACTGTGAACCACCAGATCCTCCTCGCCACTCTCGCCGAACTTGGCATAGCTGAATCTGCCCTTTCCTGGTTCACATCCTACCTGATGAATCGCACTTATCAGGTAACATGGAATGGCTCCTTGTCCAAACCTTGCACGCTTGATACAGGTGTCCCTCAAGGCTCTGTACTGGGGCCTCTTCTGTTCTCCCTCTACACCAGATCTCTGGGCTCTGTAATTACATCCCACGGCTTTTCCTATCACTGCTATGCTGACGACACTCAGCTATTTTTCTCCTTTCCCTCATCTGACAAAGCCCTGATTGCAACACGCATATCTGAATGTCTGGCAGAAGTCAGCACCTGGAAAACTGCCCATCACCTGAGGCTTAACCTCAACAAGACTGAGCTCCTCCTAATACCAGGGAAAGATTGCCCACACATGGACTTACTGGTCACTGTTGAGAACATCACTGTATCTCCTTCTCCAACTGCCAAAAACCTTGGTGTAGTGTTGGACAATCAGTTATGCTGCACCGCAAACATCACTGCGGTGGCCCGATCCTGCATATTTGCACTTTACAACATCCGCAGGATCCGGCCCTTCCTCACAAGGGAAGCAGCTCAGCTTCAAGTCCAATCACTGGTCATCTCCCGCCTCGACTACTGCAACTCGCTCCTGGCTGGACTCCCTGCCTCTGCGATTAAACCCTTGCAGCGCAGAATGCGGCAGCGCGCCTCGTGTTCAGCCTACCAAAGTTCTCACATGTAACCCCCCTCTTCCGAGACCTCCACTGGCTCCCTCTAATAGCTCGCATCAGATTCAAGATGATGGTACTGGCATACAAGGCAGTCGATGGAACTGCCCCTGCCTCCCTCCAAGCATTAGTAAAGCCACACACCCCAGCTCAATCTCTCCGCTCAACTACCTCAGCTGGACGTCTGGTACCGCCATCGCTAAGAGCAAGCAAAGGTCGATCAGTGAAGTCACAACTTTTCTCTGTTTTGGGACCTCAGTGGTGGAACGAGCTCCCTGCCAATGTCAGGATTGCAGAGTCGCTCACCAGCTTCCGCAAAAGACTCAAAACTCACCTGTTCAGAGTTCACTTTGACTCTGCATAGAAACCAATGCACAGCCACCATTGAATGTTGTACGTCCTGGCACTTGTACATTGCACTTAATCAAGGTACTTAATTGTGTAGCATCTACAGTAGCTGCTATCATTGCTTTACACGGGGAATGGGTTAGCCTAGCGATTGTAATACTTGCACTTGGTTCTATGAACATCTTTACTGTACCGACAGCGATATATTGTTGTTTTCACTTCACTATGACAAATGTACTTATTGTAACAAATGCACTTATTGTAAGTCGCTTTGGATAAAAGCTTCTGCTAAATGCCCTAAATGTAAATGTAAATGTACTTTAAAAAGTAAAATGTGCATTATAAAAATTACAAAAATTACAGTACCTCGTATAAACAGATAAGTTAAAGATACACTCTAAATACACAGTATTTACATTATGGAGGATTAGTGCAATTATTGTGTCCATAGTGAGTCCAGGGGGATGAGTCTATGGGGAGTTTGAGGTCCTTCTCTCATCACAACAGGTGACAAATCTTGCTGCTGCGTTCGTACATTGTTGTATTTCTCCCAACAGGTATGGCAGTTTGTGAGCATCTGGAGTGTCTTTGAAGTCCTTGCATGCCTTTGTAATCTGTGGCAAGTGTGTATTCCTGATGTCTTCGTATGACTGGCAGGAAGTCAGGAAATGCAGTTCTGTCTCTAGTTGGTTGTGTGTGCAGTGGGAGCACAGTCTGTCTTCTCTTGGGAGCCAGGTCTGTCTGTGGCGTCCCTTCTCGATGGCCAGGCTGTGTTCGCTGAGTCTGTATCTATCGTTCTCTCTCCCTCCCTCTCTCTCGTGTAAAGTGGGTCAGTAATAGCTTTGATTCAACTTACAGTCAGTGCCTTCAACTATGAAGATGTTCACCAAAAGTGCAAGAATCCTTTAAATACATATAAAACAATATCTAACGCAAAAAAAAGAGCTAAAGCAACAGCTTTTAAGTGTTGTACTATATAGACAGGAGATAGCGATGGATAGAGGATATCTGTCAGATAGCAGTTGTAATGCTACCATTCCGTCTGCACATTATTCTGGCTCCTATTGCACTCCCACCATCCCTGGAGAGGGATCCCTCTTCAGGGTTCCTTCTCCAGGGTCCCTGATATTAGTGGGGGTTCCCTGCCCTTTGGGGGGCTAGCGTCAGGGAGCTTCCTTTAAGAAGCGGCCTGCGAAGCCCTTCAGATCTCTGGTCCAGGGCGTTCTAAACTGTTTGACCTGATGGGGATGTGGTGTTTCAAGGCTGCTCGGACGGCCGGGGAGTTTCCCCCACAGAGCCATCCCGCCAAATACAGACATGTTGCCCCGGCTGAGAATACAAATACACTCAATAATTATTCTGACGACATGGAAAAAAACACAAGACTACGCACACAAACACACACACACACACACACGCACGCACGCACGCACGCACGCACGCACGCACACACACACACACAGACCACAGATAACAAGACTCAGGCTTTAGCGTCCTGTATCTCTACGTATCTGGAGACGCAGCGGTGCAAGGGAGGAAATGAAGATCGGTGAGATCTATTCCAGTTTCCCCCAACAGAGCCATACAGCCACAAACATGTTGCCCTGGCTTGAAAATATTTTACTTTAGATAAAATCTGTATGGATTGAATTGAGAATAGTGTTAGTCTGCAAGTGTCCATCACAGCTTGCAGAACAGCAAAGGTGTGTGTGTGTGTGTGTGTGTGTGTGTGTGTGTGTGTGTGTGTGTGTGTGTGTGTGTGTGTGTGTGTGTGCGTGGGTGTGTGTGTGTGTGTGTGTGTGTGTGTGTGTGTCAACATAAACTTTTTTTATGAGGCATTGTTCCTGGGATAAGTACATTTACGTTTCACTCGTCCAGGCACTAAAGTCACTTTCCCGAGTAAAAAGTCGTCATTTTACAACAGTAATAATTGTTCATGTTGTTTGTGAATGGAGAATGCAGAATTCAGACAAACAAACAGTTGCAATCATTCACACCATGTCAACCACATCACTAAAACAGCCATATCCCTTCTCTCAATCACACCACCTCTGAGCAATAACTGTTTAAATCCTCTCACTCACTCACTCACTCACACCAAAACGCTCACACGCACTCTTTCTCGCACACACCTTACACACACTCTTCCCAATTCCCGATTCCCAATGCAATATTCCCTCTGTGAGCCCAACCCTCTCCCTGTGATTGGACGACACTGTGGATCAAAGTGAGCGTACATTAACCTGCTGACCTCTGATTGGTCAACGAGCAACAGGTGTGCCCTACTCAACAAATGAGTAACGAATGAGTAACGTCCAGGGCCCCAGTTAGGCCCCTGGACGTTACCCATTCCTTACTCATTTGTTCCGGAACTACCCACGTTTTTGGGTACCTTATTGTAAAGTGTTACCCACCACACACACACACACACACACACACACACACACACACACACGAGTGAATGATTGAGGCTCAACATAAAAAAAAAGGTTTGCGTAGGCGTTAATTCCCCGTGAGCTGAAGCGATAGGCTTCACAGAAATTATACACATCAGTGTTAACATCAAGTAGGTGGAACAACTGCTTTTAGACCACACACACAGTCTTTCTCTCTCTTACTCTCTCTCTTACTCACTCACTCACTCACTCACTCACTCACTCACACACACAGTCTCTCTCTCTCTCTCTCGCTCGCTCGCGCTCTCTCTCTCTCTCTCTCTCTCTCTCTCTCTCTCTCTCTCTCTCTCTATATCAAATGTTATACTATAAAAGTACTTTAAAAAGTAAAATGTGTGATATTATAACAATTAATAAAACAACAGTATCTCGTATAAACAGATAAATTAAAGATAAACTCTAAATACACAGTATTTACATTATGGAGGATTAGTGCAATTATTGTGTGCAGAGTGAGTCCAGGGGGATGAGTCTATGGGGAGTTTGAGGTCCTTCTCTCAGTACAACAGGTGACGAATCTTGCTGCTGCGTTCATTGTTGTATTTCTCCCAACAGGTATAGCAGTTTGTGAGCATCTGGAGTGTCTTTGAAGTCCTTGCATTCCTTTGTAATCCGTGGGAAGTGTGTATTCCTGATGTCTTCGTATGACTGGCAGGAAGTCAGGAAGTGCAGTTCTGTCTCTAGTTGGTTGTGTGTGCAGTGGGAGCACATTCTGTCTTCTCTTGGGAGCCAGGTCTGGCTGTGGCGTCCCTTCTCGATGGCCAGGCTGTGTTCGCTGAGTCTGTATCTGGTCAAGGATTTCCTCAGTTTTGGGTCGGTCACGGTGGTCAGGTATTCTGCTACGGTGTAGTCTCTGTTAAGGGACAAATAGCATGCCAATTTACTCTTTCCACTCTTTCTCTCTCCTTCTCTCACTCACTCACTAACTCACTCACTCACTCACTCACTCACTCACTCACTCACTCACTCACACACACACAATATCTCTCTCTCTCTCTCTCTCTCGCTCTCTCCCTCAATCACTCACTCACTCACTCACACACACAATATGTCTCTCCCACACACACACACACACACACACACACACACACACACACACAGACAACGTCAGCGAAACACACAAATTCTGCTGTTCCCATAATGTGGTGAGTTAAGTTGTATTAAAATATGAATACAAATCTTTAGTGGACTCCAAGACATGTCCAGTACGCTATCTGCTACCTATGTATGTTGTGTCTTTATATTCAATAAAAAATAATCTTGTGTTTGTGTGTTTGTATTTGCATGCGTCCGTGACTCTGTGTGTCAACTGAAGACATCTGATAAGAGTAGAAGAAAAACACTGTCACTTCCTGACACTGATGATATCAGATTGCAGGCATCAGCCTGCAATCTGATATCATCAGTGTCAGATTGGTCAGAATTAAAACATGTGAGGTGGTTTTTCCAGCTGATATAGCAGAGGTGACTCCTGAGAGCAGACGTATTGGAAACTGTCAGGGAGGAACCATGGTTACCATCTCTGAACCGGACCCTGGAATCTCTGAGGAACCTGAGGACACGTCTTTGGACCGGAGGAAGCGCAGGAAGAGAAGATTTGGTAGGTGCCCTTTTGAGAGGATTTAAATAATAAATAATCCAGTAAAAAAACGTGTTTTCATCTGCATACATTTGAAATTTGCTTTTAGAAAATGTTCTTAGCCAAAGGGACCGACCTGATAAACCAGCGACCATATAGACAGATTTATTCTCCTAAATAACAACATGTGTGTGTTTGAGACAAAAAGCTCACATTAGCCTTACTTGACTTGTGATTACACCCATGAGTTACGGACTATTGATAGGCATCTAAAGTAGTTGTGTGTTTCATGATATATGTTCGTTATATACGTGGAACAGAGTGCAGAGGAACTTTAGGGAGCAGAACACAAGTTTAGTTTTTTCATTACTTATTATTAATGGTAGTGCAACGTGACATTAGAGTGACAATGGTTTATTTAATCAACAATTTTGTGTTTTAATAAAGGCTGCTCATTTAACTGAAGTGGTATCAGGTTTACTTATGAATTTAACATAATTATATAAAGTTTGTCATTAATATGAACATATCTCAAATCATCCCACAATACATGTCCTCATATTTTCTGCGTGGGCCGATGTGAAAGACCGTGGTGACACGCAGGCCACATGTGGTCCCCCCTCGATTACTGTGTGTATACGTATGTATTTCTGTGTGTATTACTGTAAACTATGTGTGCGTATATGTCAATAATGAGGGAATAATAACATGTATGCTAGAGACCAGTACTTGCTCTGCTTAAGTGTGTTCTAAACACGAGAGCCACAGTACCAGTAATCACTTACTGAGGTGTTCTCAGTAGAGGTCTTCAGGTGTTTCTTCAAGACGGGGAGGGATTCTGCAGACCGTAGGGAGTCTGGACTGTGAATGACAGCCACGCAGTATGAATATATCTGTGTGTACATTACTCTGTGTGTCCGTGTGTGTGCTTGAGTGAGTCTGTGAGTCTGTGTATAGTAGAAGAAAAACATTTCCTTACACTGATGGTATCAGATTGCAAGCTGACAATTGGTCAGAATGTTAACAACTGACGTTGTTTTTCCAGCTGGTAGAGCAAAGAAGAAGGGTAAGTTCAGAAGCCGTGGAAGACGTCAGGGAGCAACAATGGTCACCATCTCTGAACCGGACCCTGGACTCTCTGAGGAACCTGAGGACACGTCTTTGGACTGGGAGGAGACCAGAAAGAGAAGATTTGGTAGGTGCCCCTTTATAGAGTATTTAAAAGAAATAATAACTTTTTTAGCCAAAGTGACCGTGTGTGTGTGTGTGTGTGTTTGTGTGTGTGTGTGTATGTGTGTGTGTGTGTCCTACTCCTGAACAGCTCTATGGTTTCACATCATTGTCATTGTGAGCATCGGACTGCTGAGTATTCTCCTCATCTCCCTGCGCTTCAGTGAGTCTAAATCATATCATCCTGAATAGAATTACAATACAGTATAATCATATTAATGACTGTAATAACAGCAATGATAATGATACATATTGTTTTTGTTAGATTCAGTGATAATAATAGGGTTAGCACACATACACCACACGCACACACATAAACACCGCATACACACACACACACACACAATCCACAAACACGTGCACGACCACACACGCACACGGACACACACTGCACACACGGGCGCGCTGATACAGACGTTTCAAGACAAGGGCAGCGCAGAACACCGCATACACACACACCACACACACATGCACACACGCACGCTCACACATGCACGTGCATACACACACTGCACACACGCTGATGCAGATGTTTCAAGACAACGGCAAGATTGAGATAACAGCCCCGCCGTCGACACACTCTCCCACCTGAGCCTTATGTCTATCATTGACACTTTTTTGCAAAACGTTATTTTTCTTTAAACATTATCCAACTCCTGAGCCTCCCGACATGTCTTGTGATATAGAAATCCCCCCTCCCCCCCTGCCGACTGTTTTAGTTGTTTTATTTTTCTTATGTTTCATGTGTAGGCTATGTGTGACTGTAGGCTACTGCTGCCTGTCTTGGCCAGATCACTTGAAGAGATGTTTAATCTCAATGACGCATTCTTCTGTTAACAAAAAAAAACATCTCCCACGTCAGGTAGCCAATGTACAATCTGCAATCTTGCCCTCACAACCCCTCCCCCTCCCCCACACAAGCCCGTGCTTTAGTTCACTATAGTTAGGTAGGTTGCTGCCTTAGCTGTTGTTACTTGAACACAATTTTAGTGAAGTTTGTTATTATTATTTTTAGCTAAACAATAGTAGTTGCCGTGCATTTTTTAAGTATCAATGCACTTTTAGCCCTGAATAACAGTAAAAGCTATTGAATGATTGATTCGTATGCATAGTATACTACACTTTCCATTAAACAATTACCCCTGTAACCCAACAGTTAGCTGAACATTATATGGTCCCGTCCTTCCACTCCCTGTTTTCTCACCCTGTTTAAACAAGCAATCAACTGCATTTGTCACAGTGTTTGTGCTATGGGAAATTAAAGGTCCAATGGAATGCTACTTTGTGGATGCTTTAATATGGATATTAGTAGGCCCCAAACACAGTACTTGAAGACGTTCCCGAAATTCAGCCGTGGTGCAGAATTACAGCCACTACGAGCCAGTCGCACATTGATCTTTCCCCAAATGCGCTGTCTCGGTGTCTGTCGCTTTAATGCAAATGAGGAGGAGAGAGGCGGGTCAAGGAGGAGGGTGGGGGTGTGGCCCTGAGCAGCTTGCGGCCACGGTACCATGTGCTCTGTTTACAATGGATGTATCGCAATGGCGAGGCGCACACAGCCTTTGGCCGTGTTCTGTAAATATTCTAGAACACTCCGGGTGCTCCGGCGAGAGTCTTGGAGCTCTATATCTAAATAATATCACATTATACGTAGATATCTAAATCATATAATATATATTATCAGGGCCAAAAGCTGTGTGAGCCTCCAAACGATATTATGAATCTCAAACGACCGCGTTGGGTTCTCCGACGTCTCTGGTTCTTCCACTTCCACGTCAATTTTAAGTAGACTGAACAGTGCGCTGGCGGCTGGCGGCTGCCGGCTGCCCGCTGCCCGTTGCCCGCTGCCGGCTGCCCGCCGCCGGGCGGTCGTGCTTTGTGGCGATGGTGCTTTGTGGCGGTGATGCTATACGGTGGTGGTGCCTCGCGGCAGCGGGGCACCGGTGGGAGACAATCCCTTTCTCCTCCATGTCGTGGTTCATGTACTTCAGGGAGTCAAGCCAAAGTTCCTTTCCCCCAATTCCTTCTCAACCATGGCGGAGATAACCCCAACTACAGTCTCGTTGTGGAAATACCAGAGATGTCAATGAACCAACGTTTAATGCGCCATAACATCAAAGCAGAACGGTTATAGCAACTACAAAGCGCCACACATGTGGCGCTCGCATGGTCATAGCTCATTGTCTGATTGGCAGGTCAAATTCTCTGGGCAGGCAAGGCAGAGAAAGGGGAGGTAACTTGGCCCCTTATGACGACATATGGGGCCACATTCCAAATCAGCAAGCCTGAGCTTCCATTTTTTCAAAGGCGAGCAGGATACCTAGTGCTTGTTTTACACCGAACACAAGTTTTAGCCACCGGGAGACGATAGGCAGGCTAGGGGAACTCATATTAATGTTAGAAAACCTCATAAAGTGAGATTTTCATGCCATGGGACCTTTAAGCAATAAAATACGCTCTCCTTCTCCGGTAACACAGTCGTTCGCGATGCCTTTTTTTTTGCTGTCTGCGGTCAAACCAAAAAAAAATACAGTGTCAGCGGCCGCACTTATCCCGCCTCTTGCGAACTTAGACCGTACGTCATATCCCGCCCCTTGCAAGCCCACCCCCCTTGATTCTACTGATGTCTGAATGACATCGATGTCCGCACATAAAGCATCAAGTGTGAATTACCCTCAGGGTCGAATCTTCTGATATACAAATGTGGCGAACTTAAAATTTTTATGCTTGCTTCATGAAGTAAAGAGAAAATTATTATGCTTGCTTCATTACGTAATAGGTGAACCAATATGTTATTTGTTTTAACATTATAGGAAAAATGTTATTTTACATTGCGCTCAGAAATTTCCACACACCGCACATGCGCACAAACATACACGGAAGCACAGACACACACACGTGCACACTAGAGATGGATTTATTGATTAATTTCCGCGAACCAGTTCGCGTGATTCAGTTCGCCAAGGGAAGTCGTTCGCGAATCGTTCGTTCGTTCGTTCGTTCAGTCGAGTTTCCGGTAGCGGTGAATCGAATCATACACGGTTCTCTGAGTCAGTCAGACTCAGCCCGTCGTTCGTTAGTTCGTTCGTTTCGTTCAGTCAAGTTTCCGGTTCAGTCGAGTTTCCGGTAAAATCATGGAATAAACGGCTCAGACTCAACGCCTCCCTCATTCTCATTCTCATACGTCAACATTACAACTTTAAACAAACGCAGCGGGATGGGGGGTGTAGTTGATTATTGGATGTTTGACATATCAGCAAAATAATAGACTTGATTTAGCAATGATGGTGGGTGTCCCGGGTGTTTTAGGCTCCCATAAACAGAACCCTGTGCAGCCAAAGACTAAATCTAGCTGCCAAAATTAACACTGCCTTCAAAACGAGAGATGGTTAATTGTGAAAAATGCATTAAACTGTCATCAGACAACGCAGTTATACGCTATTGTAATGACCTCGCCGGTGACAAACCAGGTCACTGAAAACCCGTAACCAACGGCAAAAAGCCACACTAACAACAACCGGTTACCCTGGCAACCCCCCAACCCGGTCCCTTCAACGTGCAAGCCCCCACCCTCCTGTTCTCCCAAGGCCCTCCCCCAGCTGACCTGATGATTCGCCCCCCACACTGATTGACAAGAAGAACATCCAATGCATGCACAGAGAACAACTGGCATAACGGACAACGAAATACAATGCAACACAAAACACACAAACTCTTTAAATGTCCCAGGGTTGCTACAGTATAGACTCTAGAGTTTCTGGTATAAAGGCTGGGACGAATTTCAAATGATAAATATGTACACTTTATGTTGAAAGTATACTGTCGCGATTTCCATTGAAACGAATTGCGCGGTGAGTAGTCTTCACAACGAGAGCTGGTAGGTTGTGAAAAATGTGGTATAAAGGCTGGGACGAATTTCGAATTATAAATATGTACAATGCATCCTTTAAATACGTCCATGCAACAGATGGCCAATGTGAATAATAGATAGCTCGCTCACTAAGCCCATTTGTTTTTTCCCCATTAAACCTGTTGATTTCTGTCTCTCATTGACTAAAACTCAACGAGCGCGTCCTAGACTCAGTCCTAGAACAGCATACGATTGGCTGACTCTCGTGAGTCGTGACGTCTCTCAGTCGGTCCCTCCTCAACACTCACACAGTGAGTGAACGAACTGTCAGCGAGTCAGCGTCTAGTGGGTCTGGGAGGAGTCGACTCTGAGAACGAACGAGGCGAACGAGACGAACTAAGAGAACGAGAGAGAGGAACCAGTTCAGTTCGTTCGTCTTAACGATTCGTTCATTCGAACTGATCGTTCGCGAACGAGTCAACACTAGTGCACACACCGCACGTCAAGACAAAGGCAGCAACACACTCGCCCAGGTAAGAGGTTATGTCTTTAAACATAACGGCTCCGCCATCGACACACGCGCAGGTAAGAACACACACGCACGCGAACACACCGCAGCGACACTCGCCCAGGTAAGACGATATGTTTTTAAACATCTCCCTGCTATATAATAGCAGGCCTGTCGCACAAGTGAAGGAGCGTTCACATCCAACGCGAAGGGGCGACACGGTTCCGTACAACGTCAATGGAGAGACGTGAATCGGGCAAATTTTTTGCTACAGAAAACCCGCGACAAGATTTGATTTAAAGCGCGACACTTTTGCCCGGCACGTGCGAGCGCGTTTACTGGTTTTGCAGCGCGACACTTTCGCTCGCCAGCAAAGACAGCCAATCAGCATTCAACAGCGTGGCCACTGAGGGACGTAACGTAACAGTCAATCAGCGTTCAACAGCGTGGCCACTGAGGGACGTAACGTAACAGCCAATCAGCGTTCAACAGCGTGGCCACTGAGGGACGTAACGTAACAGCCAATCAGCGTTCAACCGGCCAACCATTCCCTGCGGTGCAGTCCGGGTTGAACCGCAGCATGGAGGAGAAAGGGATGGTTGCCGTTTGCCCTCCCGGAGCTCTATAATAGTATATAATATTATATAATTTAATATATAATATCAGGGCCAAAAGCTGTGTGAGCTCCGGATGGCCGTAGCGCGTGGGGATTGGGCTTCGAGGGGTTTGTTTACCGCCGTTGCTATGGTTACCGGTCTTGTGTGTTCCAACGGTTTATTCGCGGTGGTATCTAATAAATCTCTGTCTAATCAATACTTCATCCACTGCCTCTTCCGTGGTCATTACAATATAATGAACCGACCGTCGGGTTCTCCACGTCTCTCCCTCTTCCACAACAGGTGGAGACAGCGGTGGTTATCGGCCGTGGGGGACAATGGACAAAGGATGCTCGGTTCATAACTAAAGAGACAATTATTAGGCTTGCTTCGTTACGTAATAGCTGAACCGAAATGTTATACGTTGTAACATTATAGGCAAAATGTTGTTACATTATGCACTCAGAAATGAAATACAATATCGACTGGGGTTTCCACATTATAGCTATGGGTTTAATTACAACTAGAGGTGCACTGCGCGCGCTCATCCTCTAGTTGTAATAGTAGCAATGATAATGATCATTATTGTTTTTGTTAGAATTTGTGCTACTAAAATGAATAATTGTAACAATAGCAACGATAATGATATTGATGACTGTAGTTATTGCTATTTGAATTAGTATTAATATTATGGACTTTGTGTTTGGTTGGCTGTGGGTCCTGTGATGTTTAGAGACGATGTCGTTCTGTTTTAGAGCTCTTATCTTCTGTATTCCTCTGTCCTGTTCTAGACTCACCGTCACCCTGGAGGGAGGGAAGAGAGCACTTACTGGGTGAACTCGGTGAGGGTTTTATCCAAGTTATTAAATCAACCGCGTCATTAACATTCATTTCAAAAACACCCTCTGCTTTTGTGATTCATATTGTGGTCTACTAAGGTCAGGTTTCTATTGTCGTCTATTAAGGTCATGCTTCTATGTGGTCTGTTAAGGTCAGGTCTCAGGGTTGTGTGTCCGTGACGAAGATCGTAAGATAAGCAGTTCTCTGTTTGTTCAGGATTTTCTTTTACATTCAACAGATGAATTGACACTTCAGGGCTGGATGTTTCACGACAAGAGTTTCTACCTTATTTCTACTACTAAGAAGGGCTGGAGGGCCAGTAGAGAAGACTGTCTGCAGAGGAAGGCAGACCTGGTGGTCATCAACAGCAGAGAAGAACTGGTGTGTGTGTGTGTGTGTGTGTGTGTGTGTGTGTGTGGGAGAGACATATTGTTTGTGTGAGTAAGTAAGAGAGAGAGAGGTAGAGAGAGAGATTGTGTGTGTGTGTGTGTGTGTGTGTACTTTGTGGCCATGACAACAGATGCTTTTACCTTTAGAACCAGGTTTTCAGGTTTGTCAGCAGATTGATGGGTCCTTCCTGGATTGGACTGAGTGATCGAGAGACAGAGGGGACCTTCAAGTGGGTGGATGGTACCCCCATGACCTCAAGGTAAGGCTGAAGACTCTATTCAGCAGCATCTCTTCTCTGAGAGTGACAGAGTGACCTCCTCTGTCTCCTCCTCGTGGTTCTCAGTTGGAGACACGTCAAACCACGCGATGACGGCGGAGCAAGAGACTGTGTCGTGGCAGGGGAGGACGGCTGGTCTGAAGAACCGTGTTACAGACAGCACCACTGGATCTGTGAGAAGAGCGTAGACCTGGATCATCTGGAGGCTGAGCTGAACAAAGAGGGTCCGCAGACTTTGTTTGTGTTCATGAGTGGAGAACGGTTCCTCCTTTCTGTTCTCTGTGCTGTAGATACAGTAAATACACTCTTAAAGAGTTGAAAGGTTGTTGGATGTGTTTAGGTCTACTAAGGTAAGGTTTCTATTGTGGTCTACTGAGGTCAGGTTTCTATTGTGGTCTACTGAGGTCATGTTTCTATTGTGGTCTACTGAGGTCATGTTTCTATTGTGGTCTACTGAGGTCATGTTTCTATTGTGGTCTACTGAGGTCATGTTTCTATTGTGGTCTACCAAGGTCAGGTTTCTATTGTGGTCTACTGAGGCCATGTTTCTATCGTGGTCTATTGAGGCCAGGTTTCTATTGTGGTCTATTGAGGCCAGGTTTCTATTGTGGTCTATTGAGGTCAGGTTTCTATTGTGGTCGACTGAGGTCAGGTTTCTATCGTGGTCTATGAGGTCAGGTTTCTATTGCGGTCTATTGAGGTCAGGTTTCTATCGTGGTCTACTAAGGTCAGGTTTCTATCGTGGTCTACCAAAGTCATGTTTCTATTGTTGTCTACTAAGGTCAGGTTTCTATTGTGGTCTACTAAGGTCAGGTTTCTATCGTGGTCTATTTACGTCATGTTTCTATCGTGGTCTATTGAGTTCAGGTTTCTATTGTGGTCTACTGAGGTCATGTTTCTATTGTGGTCTACTAAGGTCTGGTTTCTATCGTGGTCTATTGAGGTCAGGTTACTATTGTGGTCTATTGAGGTCATGTTTCTATTGTGGTCTATTGAGGTCAGGTTTCTGTTGTGGTCTACTAAGGTAAGGTTTCTATCGTGGTCTACTAAGGTCATGTTTCTATTGCGGTCTCCTCATGTCAGGTCACAAGGGTCAACCCTTTCTGGGTTCACTTGCACTAGTTTCTATTTGAGCTGCTGAACGGTTTTGCGTTCTTCTCTACAAGCTCCGCCCCCGCCTCGTTAATCTCTGCGCTGGAGTGACTTCCCCTCCCTGGGAGATCTTTGTGACACTGCTGTGATATTCAATCATGTATGAAGAGGCAGGCGAGAATACTTGGGGTGAATCCCCCGGGTCGCCCTCTAGTGGACAGGTGTTAGGACAGAGTGAAGGGAGTGTCTGACGCTGCATCTCTAGATCCGTGTTGTAAACGTTCACTCCTCTCCTCCTGCTTTCTTCAGGTTCAGTGATGCCCACGGAGGAGGAGGCCCCCAGCATCACAGAGTTCCACTCCTCTACCCACGTGTTGCCCGTGGGCCAAACGGCCCGCTATACCTGCCACGCCGGCGGCACGCCGGAGCCCACAGTAGAGTGGCTCCACAACGGCCGGCCCCTTGAGAGGAACGGCACAGACGACCAATCAGAGGCCTGGGTGGAGAGGGGCTTCCTCTTCGTCAGAGGGGTGGGGTATGGCGTGAACACGGTCTGCTGCATGGCGAGCAACAGCGCTGGCACGGCCAATCACAGCGCTCAACTGCTTGTCTTTGGTAAGTCCTGGATCCAAAGAGAGGTGTTTGTTGATGATGTATTCATAATGTTGTTGATGATGTATTCATAACACTGTTGTTGATATATTCATAACACTGTTGTTGATGTATTCATAACACTGTTGTTGATATATTCATAACACTGTTGTTGATATATTCATAACACTGTTGTTGTTGTATTCATAACACTGTTGATGATGTATTCATAACACTGTTGTTGATGTATTCATAACACTGTTGTTGATGTATTCATAACACTGTTGTTGATATATTCATAACACTGTTGTTGATGTATTCATAACACTGTTGTTGATGTATTCATAACACTGTTGTTGATGTATTCATAACACTGTTGTTGATGTATTCATAACACTGTTGTTGATGTATTCATAACACTGTTGTTGATGTATTCATAACACTGTTGTTGATGTATTCATAGCACGCACCCACGCACACACACACACACACAGACACACACACACAAACACACACATATACACACAGTCAGACAAACACAAACACACACACACACACAGATACAAACTATACTGTATATATATAGTGTGTATTTATACTATGTGTACTTATGCACACATGAATAAATACATGCCTGATGTATGAAGCAGTTCTATGGTTCATCAGTCCATCTCCAGCCTGTCTGTGTGTGTATGATGATATAGATATGAATCCTAGCCAAGTGCCCCCAGTGATGTGTATATGTATGTGTAGGTGAGCAGGTGTATGTCTGAGTAGATATCTATAATAAATGAACCAGTTCTATGGTTCATCAGTCCATCTCCAGCCTGTATGTGAGCTCAGCTCTTTCAGTCTGTTCTTTACACAGGTGTCCCTTTGAAGGTTGAGGGCCATGTATGTGTATTGGGAAATCCAAAAGTGGAATATCTTGGAAGATGTTACAAATATTGTTTAGATATTTCATGGGTGTAATCAACTCATCATACTGAACATTTTGATGTATGATATGTTAATGTGAAGTAAATACTGAGGGAGTAAATGCAGTTTATACATTTGTCCTCGTTTCAATGTTTTGATTGGGACAGCCACTCACACACATGGGATTTCCAATCAACTTTAACTTTAATTATCTTAAACACAATGTGTCCTATTGCTTAGAAAATAACAGCACATGATTCCAATGTAGTACCTATCATATGATATTTTGTCTTTCTATGTTAATGTTTGAAGAAGAGAGAGCGATCACAAAAAGAGTCTGAAGGAGAATAAAAAGAAGAAGAGCGCAGGAGAACAGTACTAGTGATGATGATGATGATGATGAGGATGAAGAATTGTTCAGCCGCTCATCATGTCTGGTTCTCCCTCAGATGCCTGTGAACTCACACTGGACCCAAACACGGCCCACAGAGACCTCTCTCTGTCTGAGGACAACAGGAAGGTGACGCTGGTTGGAGAGGACCAGTCGTATCCGGATCACCCAGAGATATTTGACTCCTGGGACCAGGTGTTGGGGAGAGAGGCTCTGACTGGCCACTGTTACTGGGAGGTAGAGTGGGAAGGAGGTGTTTGGATAGGAGTGACATACAGAGGAATCACAAGGAGAGGATGGAGTCCTGACAGCCTGCTTGGAGCGAACAACAAGTCCTGGAGTCTTGATTGTTCTGATGATCGTTACTCTGCCTGGTACAATGGTACAGTAACAGTCCTCCCTCTCTCCCCCGCTGGCTCCACCAGAGTAGGAGTGTATCTGGACCGGCCTGCTGGCTCTCTGTCCTTCTACAGAGTGTCCCCAGGTGGAGGAGGGTCCTCAGACACACTGACACACCTCCACACCTTCTGGTCCTCCTTCACCCAGGAGGACCTCCTCCCTGGGGTGGGGGTATGGCAGGGGGGGACCCCAGGGGGAGAGGAGAGGGGGAGCTCAGCGACTCTGTGTCGGTTGTAGAAAAAAAAAAAGCGGGCGCAGGGGAGGAGGACCGTCGGCTGCAGTGCTGCAACACACACACACACACACAACACACACACACACACACACACACACACACACACACACACACACACACACTGAGAAGACTGATGACTAAGTGTCTCTGTGGCAGTTATAGTCTCTCTCCCTCTCTCTCTCTCCCTGTCTCTATTTCTCTCTGTCTCTCTCTCTATTTTTTTCTCTCTCTCTCTCTATCTCTCTCTATTTTTTTCTCTCTCTCTATCTATTTTTCTTTCTCTCTCTCCCTCTCTCTCTCTCTCTCCCTCTCTCTCTCCCTCTCTCTCTTTTTCTTTCTCTCTCTCTCTCCCTCCCTCTCTCTCTCTTTCTTTCCCTCTCTCTCTCTCTCTCTCTCTCTCCCTCTCTCCCTCTCTTTTTCTTTCCCTCTCTCTCCCTCTCTCTCTCTTTTTCTTTCCCCCTCTCTCTCTCTCTCTCTCTCTCTCTCTTTTTCTTTCCCTCTCTCTCTCTTCTAGACAGTATAGTATGATAAACCATGAAAAGACTTTTAAGATCTCCCATAGTTAGAGAAGCACATTTATTATTTGAAATGTATATAAAATACCTATTGATGGTAAATGTTTGTATATTTTCAGACGTCACCAGTTTTGGTCTTAAGGGCTCTGATATCATTTTTGTTATAACCCTGATTAACAACCTGATTTAAAGCAGATTTTATATTTTATTAATAATAACCAAGAGGTCTATGGGATAATGTTGCATGTTGTAAATTACTTTAAACTGAATCTTGATTTTTTGTGTTCTGATGTGAACCAAGCGTCCGCAGAACATGCTCAGTTATTAAAGATATGTGCACACCTGTTGATGATTTGTAAAGTCTGCTGCTTCTATTGTTTTAGTCCTCCTGTTTATTGTGTACAAGTAAAGGGACTATTTTTCTGTTGTATTTGTTAATGAAGCATAATTGCAATAAACAACTTGGTGGATCCAACTGAATGTTCTCCTGTGTTCAGCCGATGATTTCTTGTTTTTTTAGTGAATAATGCTTCAATAAGTGCCTTAAGAAAAATAATATATAAATTATGGCTGTCAAATTAACGCGTTAATTCCGATTAATTAATCACAGAAAATGACGCTTTAAAAAAAATTAACGCAGATTAATCGCACTTCTATAGTGCCCTTTGACCCGGTGCGTCATATGGGTTGAAACAAAATGGAGGCAGACGAGAAAACGCTGCTCGGCCCCGTGCACGGAAAATTAAAGTTTAAACTCCCAGACGGAACTGTCGATAGGAACACCGTTATCTGCAATCTCTGTAGTAAGGAATTTTCACCGGAGTTCTTCAACCCTTAAATATCACCTCAACGCAAAACCTTTGGTAGCAAGCTGGCAGGTACGAGCTGCCACCGCCCCTGAAGCTGGCGCTAGCAGCCAGCCTCGTCAAGCCACACTCGACTGAGATGCATTGAATCCTGAGTGAGATGGAAATGTTATTCATTTGATCTTAACATGCACCGTATGTTAATGAAAGACACTCATCTGCCGTAATTTACTTGAATTAAATTATTTTTGAAATACCGTCTCGGAAAAATGTAAGTATGAGATTAATTTAGATTAATGAATCACAGAGCATGTAATTAATTAGATTATGTTTTTTAATCGCTTGACAGACCTAATATTAATCAGAAATTATAAATAAAACCACAAATGTTTTTCCTCCCTGGGTTTTGGTTGGGGGGGTTCTCAGTGTCTCTGTCGGTTGTGGAAAGAAACCACAGACAGACGGACGGACACTCTGTCTCTCTTTCTCTCTCCCCGTCTCCCTCTCCCCCCCCGTCTCCCTCCCCCCCGTCTCCCTCCCCCCCGTCTCCCTCTCCCCCCCGTCTCCCTCTCCCTCTCCCCCCCCCGTCTCCCTCTCCCCCCCGTCTCCCTCTCCCCCCCCGTCTCCCTCCCCCCCGTCTCCCTCTCCCCCCGTCTCCCTCTCCCCCCCGTCTCCCTCCCCCCGTCTCCCTCTCCCCCCCCGTCTCCCTCTCCCCCCTGTCTCCCTCTCCCCCCCGTCTCCCTCTCCCCCCGTCTCCCTCTCCCCCCCGTCTCCCTCTCCCCCGTCTCCCTCTCCCCCCCGTCTCCCTCTCCCCCCGTCTCCCTCTCCCTCTCCCCCCCGTCTCCCTCTCCCCCCCGTCTCCCTCCCCCCCGTCTCCCTCTCCTCCCCCCCCTCTCCCTCTCCCCCCCGTCTCCCTCCCCCCCGTCTCCCTCTCCTCCCCCCCCTCTCCCTCTCCCCCCCGTCTCCCTCCCCCCCGTCTCCCTCCCCCCCGTCTCCCTCTCCCCCCCCGTCTCCCTCTCCCCCCCGTCTCCCTCTCCCTCTCCCTGTCTCCCTCACCCCCCGTCTCCCTCTCCCCCCGTCTCCCTCTCCCCCCCCCGTCTCCCTCTCCCCCCCGTCTCCCTCTCCCCCCCGTCTCCCTCTCCCCCCCCGTCTCCCTCCCCCCCGTCTCCCTCTCCCCCCCGTCTCCCTCTCCCTCTCCCTGTCTCCCTCACCCCCCGTCTCCCTCTCCCCCCGTCTCCCTCTCCCCCCCCCGTCTCCCTCCCCCCCGTCTCCCTCCCCCCCGTCTCCCTCTCCCCCCCGTCTCCCTCTCCCCCCCCTGTCTCCCTCTCCCCCCCGTCTCCCTCTCCCCCCCGTCTCCCTCTCCCCCCCCGTCTCCCTCCCCCCCCGTCTCCCTCTCCCCCCCGTCTCCCTCTCCCTCTCCCTGTCTCCCTCACCCCCCGTCTCCCTCTCCCCCCCGTCTCCCTCTCCCCCCCCCGTCTCCCTCTCCCCCCGTCTCCCTCTCCCCCCCGTCTCCCTCCCCCCCGTCTCCCTCTCCCCCCCGTCTCCCTCCCCCCCGTCTCCCTCTCCCCCCCCGTCTCCCTCTCCCCCCCCGTCTCCCTCCCCCCCCCGTCTCCCTCTCCCCCCGTCTCCCTCTCCCCCCCTGTCTCCCTCCCGCCCCGTCTCTCTCTCCCCCCCGTCTCCCCCCCCCCGTCTCCCTCAATCTGTCAATCTGGAGCTTCACTAATCGACCTATTGATCCTACACTAACAACACAAGCTTGGCTATAATGTGTGATTCAAACACATTGAAATTGTGTGTATAAACTTTTCGGATGCACATTTAACAGGCTTCACTGAATCTTCTCTTCACTTTATCCAAGACTTCATGTTTTATCTGACGCCACCACTGGAAGTCTGTCTTAGAGGGCTTGGAAGGTCAGGAAAAACAAAGGAAAAGTCACTAATCACTCATCACCTTTTCAGGGGAGTTCCAATGTACCAGAGCGATGCTGTTTAGGGGTTTTAACTGAAGCTTTTAGATGAAAACGTCCTGAAACTAAAGGTGTTGGGTATGTTTGGTGTAATGAGCTCACAGGAGTCCCAGCGTTCTTCTCTCAGCGCTTTATTAAAACATTCCTGGACACGACGCTCGGTGATCATGAGTGATGTGATGATGAGAGTTGATCAGGAGCCCGTCCTCTGGCCGGGTCACAAGGGGCTCCAGGGGGGAGGTCAGAGGTCAGAGCCCGTCCTCTGGCCGGGTCACATGGGGCTCCAGGTGGGAGGTCAGAGGTCAGGGCCCGTCCTCTGGCCGGGTCACATGGGGCTACAGGTGGGAGGTCAGAGGTCAGAGCCCGTCCTCTGGCCGGGTCACATGGGGCTCCAGGGGGGAGGTCAGAGGTCAGAGCCCGTCCTCTGGCCGGGTCACATTGGGCTCCAGGTGGGAGGTCAGAGGTCAGAGCCCGTCCTCTGGCCGGGTCACATGGGGCTCCAGGGGGGAGGTCAGAGGTCAGAGCCCGTCCTCTGGCCGGGTCACATGGGGCTCCAGGGGGGAGGTCAGAGGTCAGAGCCCGTCCTCTGGCCGGGTCACATGGTGCTCTAGGTGGGAGGTCAGAGGTCAGAACATGTCCTTCCTGTATCTGTGGATCAGCTCTGAGACGTCCTCCTTATACACCTTCACCCAGCCGTCCGCCTTCATGTGGTACAGTACACACACACACACACACACACACACACACACATACACACACACACACATACACACACACACACGCACACACACACACACAAATACACACACACGGGCGGGATCTGAAGACCGCACAAACATGCATATAAATAAAAAAAAAAATATATATATATATATTTATATACACATATATAAACATATGTGTAGAGAGAGAGACACACACAAACACATTTATCCACGCATACAGACTCATCCATACACATTCTCTCATAAATAGTAAATCTTGCACATGAATACAAAATATAGGAATAAAAAGGAGCACACTGTCATGATCCGCCCCTGGTTTTCCCATTCACCTGCCTGCCACCCTGATCACTCCCAATTAACCCAACCACCTTCACCTGTGTTTCCCCTATATCAGTCCTTTCCTCCCAAACATTCCCTGTCAGATTGACTCTTGTGTTTCACAGTGCCTTCCCGCGATTCGAATCCTGACCTACCACCTATCCTGCCTGCTCTCTGATCCTCGCCTGTCTGACTATCCTGCCTGCTCCTGACCCCCGCCTGTCTGACTATTCTGCCGGTTCCTGATCCCCGCCTGTCCGACTATCCTGCCTGCTCCTGACCCCCGCCTGTCTGACTATCCTGCCTGCCGATCCTGAATCCGAATAAACGATTGACACTGTTCCACGCTCTTCGCCCGTCTGTGCACTTGGGTTCAGCCAAACGCTCACGTTACACACACTGCAATCTGAGGAATTCATGGGTGAAAAATACAGGAACCCCTTTAATGTAACAATTTACAAATATACATATCTATAAAAACATGGTAAAAGCATGCAAGAAGTATTAAAAACACACAGGGAAAAATAAGTGCTCATTCACACATTCAAAAACCATTCACACATTCATAACATCCTTTCACATAAAATAAGCCTCCGTTGTAATGAATGGGGGAGTGAAAGAGGTGGAAGGCCTCAGTTAAATAATGATGCAAAGGAAGCACACAGTAAAGATAAAAACATGCAACATATTAAAACACACAGTGGACCCGACGCCATGCAGGGAACCCCCAAGGAGGAGTCCCAGGACCCCCCAGCGCCCCCAGCAGCGTCCCAGCGCGGCCCCTACTCCCTGATGTTCAGGCCCAAGGGGGGAAGGGTCCTAAGCTTGGCTATCCACCTATGCTCCGCCGCCTTCCTCTGTCTGTCCCACCAGCACGCCTTCATCTCCACCGGTGATGAATAGTGAGGTGATGGGGTGTGTTTGGAAGTGTTGGACCGTTTGAGTGTTGAGTGTGCCTATGTGTATAGTATATAACTGCTGTTTAAGTCTGGTGAGTATCCTGGGCTTTGTTTCGCCGACATAAATGATGTGGCATTCGGAGCATGTGATGGCGTAGATGATGTTTTTGTCCAGTATGGTGAGTTTTTGCGTAACAGGGCTGGAGGTGGAGGCGTGCTGGTTCCTGAAGACCGCCAGCTGCTGAAAGTGGCTTTGGTGTGGAGAGGGGGGCTTCTAATATCTGTAATATTCTAATATTCTGGAGTGTGGGATTGTTGTGTTGTGTGCGTGTGAATGCGTGTTTCAGTGTGGAGTGTGTGTAATGTTATGTGTCAATGTGCTGATGAGGGGTATGATGTGTGTGTGTGGCTGACCCCCCTGATCGTCTCCGCTCCTGATGTCAGGGGTCCCCTCAGGGAACCTGTTGGGGAAGACCACCTGACTCAGGGATCCAGGCCCTCCTAGTGGGGGCCCCCCTCAGCCAGCCTGTGGACGGGTGGGTTAAGGTGAGACGGAGTGGGTGACGAGGGGTTAAGGTGAGACGGAGTGGGAGACGAGGGGTTAAGGTGAGACGGAGTGGGTGACGAGGGGTTAAGGTGAGACGGAGTGGGTGACGAGGGGTTAAGGTGAGACGGAGTGGGAGACGAGGGGTTAAGGTGAGACGGAGTGGGTGACGAGGGGTTAAGGTGAGACGGAGTGGGTGACGAGGGGTTAAGGTTAGGGCAGGGGGAGGCGGGGTTAAGGTTAGGGCAGGGGCGGGCCGCGCCCGGCCATGGAAGGGTTCTGATCATTTAAGTGACCGGTTGTAATGGTGGACGGGGGGTGGGGATGAAACTAAGGCCTCTCTGCAGCAGCTGAGTCTCCGTTCCTGACAGATGGAAGACGGTGGATAGGTTTAGAATATTAGATTCCTGGGGACGGGTGGTCCCTGTTGGGGGCCCTTTTCCTGAGGCCTGCTGGGGGTCAGTGGGGGCCCGTGATTGGCTTCTCCAACCAACAGGGAAGAGTTTTTCTGTGGTTCTGCTGTATTCTGGAGGTCTCCTGGGAGCTGGTTCACATGCCCGACTTAAAACACCCCAGGTAAGAGCTTACCAAAGAAAACTTAAAGGAATAAAAAGATAAAAACATTAAAGCTAGGGTGGGTAATTTTGGAGAAAACAGCCGTTGAGATTCCGTAGTGTTCTCTCTGGTCCCTCCCTGCCACGCGCTACCTGCTGTAGCTCCTCCCTCCCAACGTCAGTTATGCGCGTTCATGTGAATTCATTTACATTGATAGGAAGACGAAACACCATGCCAGATTTCGAGGTAATTAAACATTAGTGCTGATAACTACATAAGTACATATTGAGCTGCATCAACATCAAAACAGGTCAAGCACAACAGTGATTGGACAATAAAGAAAAACATCTGAATTAAAAATATGATTATATATTTGTTAAAATGACACAGAAATCCAGATTACACACAAGGGAACCGTCACTTTAAAGCGATCACGAAACTTAGCAAAGCTGCTGCTAGCTTGCAACAACGTTATAACAATTCATGGAATATCATATGCTACACTTCCCTCGCTGTGCTTATCTTGGCAGTTGTGTCAAATTAGCTTTTACACAAACGTGACTCGGACATTATCCACAGTTGTGTTGAGGCCTAGGCGACGTGTGAGCACAATCTCTGTGTTATTCCGACAGGTTAGTGTGACCATAACTAACACATAAAACGGACCGGAAAAGAACCATGGGCCGATGCAAGACATCCTACGGAACCGTATTGAAACTGTTACATTACAGAACCGTAATGTAACAGTTATCGTGGCTCTGCCTAGTAAAAAACCATACCAGCCGACACTTTACATATTCTTTACAATATACCATGGAGAGATAACACTATTCCTTACCTGTCTATAAGAAATGTAGCCATCTCAGCATCCGATTTTACCTTTCTCAGGTCACGTAACTCTCTCCATCGCTCATAAGCCACGCCGATGTTTACTCTGGTTTTATTTCGAGTTCTCTCCGCCTCCCTTTTAGTAGCTGTCCTTTCAACAAGTGTCTTTCCTCTTTTTTTCGCTGTCTTAGCGGTGTTAGTTGTTGGTATCCGGGGAATGGGAAATTTAGGGGCCGTTGATGAAGACATTGCTATTCATTTGTTGTCGCCGTAGTAGTGCAAAACTGTCAGACTGCTAGGCTCATGAACGCTCACGCAGGGACGCACCAACGTCGTTACCAAGGTGAACGGACAGTCCCACAGCCAATAAGAACGGAGAATCAGAGCCTCGATCTGATCGGTCAAAGTGTACATGAGCGGTGGCAATTTTTGGGGGCGGCACACAGAGGCAGGGGAGAGCAAAGTAATGGGCAGATATTCTCAGAGCACTCACCTACATATAGCTGACTGGCTATTATGACAGTTTTGCAAAATACAGTAAAAAAAATTACCCACCCTAGCTTTAAACAGCTCGGCCCGGCGAAGGTATTTGTTTGGTTGTCACTTAGCTTGACAAGCTTCTTTAAAAAGGAATAAAATGAATAAACGTGATAAAAACCCTAATGGCGTAAAAGGATTGGCCTTTGAAAAACTAGGGATGATAAAATAAATAAAAAAGGTAAAAAGAGAGGTACCTGACGTTTCGTTGTACAACAACTTCTTCAGAGGCTAGGTAAGGTAACTCTCGCAGGTAAGGGTGAGGGTTAGGGTCAGGGTGAGGGTCAGGGTGAGGGTGAGGGTCAGGGTGAGGATTAGGGATAGAGGATCAGTCCCTTCACCCCATCTGGTGGTACAAGTGAAGATAGGCACGGGCATAAGCAACTAAAGATGGACCTGTAGCTTTTGCAACCTTAAAACAAAAAAACTATAATCAAAATAAATACCTGTGATAATTTATGCAAATGTAAATAAAATAAAGACGATAAGGGGAGACTTTTTTTGCATCTAAAATAGTTATTGGAGGGGGTGAGTGAGGATGAGAATGAATTTGGGCAGTAAAGGTGAACAGTTTTGGTTGTTCATTATTTAAATCAGTGCTGATATCACTCTGCTTGTTGTTTTCAGGAGCAGGTTCTGCTAGTCGGGAGAGTGGTGGAGAAACCAAAGGTACAGGCGCCCTCTGGTGGACGACGGGGGGCTGGCGCTGTCCCAGTGAGAGGCCATTAGGCCCAGTGACCAAAGGGGGGGCGTGGTCGAGGGCGGGCATCCTGATATGGGTGAGTTACTAGTAATTGCTGTTGTATAAATGGGTTGGTGAGGACTGACGTCCGCTATGGTGGTTGGTGTTGGTGGAGGACCAGCAGTGGGTGTAATCTAGTGGATCTCTAGCGGTCTAGTGGACACGCTTAACGCATTCATCAACTCGCGTGTGACACGTTCCCTACTGATTCTAAACTGGAGTTGGGAGAAAGTGAAAGAAAAGTCTGAATGGAGCTTGATGACGTAAGGGCACGGACCCGTGAAAACAAGGCGCGTAAAACGCCTCAAAACGCACCTGGGCCGACGGACGCGTTCCGCGCGCAGCACATGACGCGATGAAGCAGACTCGGAGAACGCGGTAAAAGCAGCGACCTCCTCAGAAGAGACTCACGTCCAGGCCCAGCGGGAGGGCCAGCTCCGGAGTCCTGGTCCCCAAGGTGTAGTGGCTGGGTCGGTGAGGCTCCGGGCCCCCCACCGGGGGGCCATAGGGGCTGGAGTCAGGTCTATAGCAGGGCCGGCGGTAGCCAGGGGCAAGGGTGGCCTCAGCCCACCCAAATGTGCGCCCTGGTACACACACACACACACACACACACACACACACACACACACACACACACACACAATGCATTGACCAGTGGCGTCACTATGCTGTTTTATTCTGATGTTATTTAATAGCCCCGCATATTATTTTTGGTTCAAAATAAATAAATAAATATATATATATTTGTATCTATGTGTTGTGTGTATAGATATTGTGTGTTAATCTGTATGTGTGTATCTGTGGTGTGTGCGTGCATATGGTGTGAATCTATATGGTGTATTGGTGTATGTCTGTATGGTGTGTGTGTGTGTGTGTGTGTGTGTGTGTGTGTGTGTGTGTGTACTGTACCACATGAAGGAGGACGTCTCAGAGCTGATCCACAGATACAGGAAGGACATGTTCTGACCTCTGACCTCCCACCTGGAGCCCCATGTGACATGTGTGGTGGTGTGCGATGACTCCAGTTTAACCAGTTAATGAGTCTCTCTGGTCTCTTTGATGAAGGCTTCCTTCCCACTCCTCAAAGGGCCGTTCAGGATGCTGCCAAGTTACGGTTGCTATGGAGACGGTATCTCCTAGACAGGGTCGTGGGAAGTGGGGGTGCTTAGGGTGCTGCAGCACCGCCCCCCCTGGCGGCCCCTGGCTGTAACTGCAAGTGAGAAAGCTTTCTGAACAAATCAACACTTTTTTTTTTTTTGTATAATTTTATCATACATGAATTTTCAATAAATTATTGACATCCACCCTTTTTATGATATTTATCATATTATCATTTCATTTTATTTAGAACATTGTCTGTGTAGGCTGATGTAGGCTATGACGCACATCGCAGAACAATGCTATGCGCGGCGGGAAAATTCAAAAAGTCAAGCTTGTTACAAGAGCAACATGTCGCAGAAAAGATGCATATCAGATTTTTTTTTGCCCGAAGAAAGCAAAACTTCATCAAAACAGCAGCCGGTCATCCGATTCCCTGTCAGCAGCCCGCTGTCTCCCCAGCGCCCCTGAGGAAGAGAGTTCATGTTCACAGACGCTATTGCTGCAAGACGGCGCTGGCAACAATGGGGCTATTGCTAGCCCCCGCCCTCCGGTCGAGCCTAACATCGACTGCGCCGGCCACAATGACGCTAACCCCCCTCCGGTCGATCCTAATATCTTGGCTTTGGCTAACGTGCAACTGCCGGCAGTCACAACAACTAGTTATTCTGTAGGTGAAGAGCCCTGCCAGCCAAAGGAGTTTCACTTCCCAGTCAGGCGATCGGCATTTGAGAACTTTAGCCGGTCATTTAAGGTTGGTTGGTTTGGCCGGTGGACGTGGCTACACTACGTGAGGGAAACCGACACGCGTTATGCTTCGTGTGCTGCTCTGCAATAGAGAAAAAGCTTGTCAGGGCAGACGGGATAATTAATGCTGGCAACTTCATTAAAGGAGGGTTTGGCAATTGGCAAAAGGCAGGTGAAAAGTTTTGGGAGCATGAAAAATCTCGTTTCCATACAGAAGCCACAAGCGAGCTGGCGGCATTGAAAAGGACCCCAATTAATGTGCTCATGTCACAAGCAGTAGGTAAGGAGCATATGACTGCGCAGAGTTCTGGACAGACTGGTTGGCAAAAAAAGAGCAATGACGGACGGTTCACTTGACGGAGAAACCGTCACTTTCCTCATATCAGACAACTCGTAACTCTGGATGAAAATGAAGGCTTTCTTATATTGTCACTTTCCTTTGTAAACCTTTAGAAATAACCTCCTGAATCCTTGTTATAACGCTGTGTATAATCCCGGACCTATCGGCATGTTGTTAGTGTGTGAAATTCAGCACAGTAGCAGCCGAGTTGACTCTAATTTCCACATTGTTTACTTGCTAACGTTTGTGAATAACAGTGGCTAGTTGGCAGAGTTAGTCTTTTTACACACCAGTAATGGATGTTGCGCAGCATTTATTATGACGTCATTTTATACTCTCTCTCAGCACTCCCCCCTCGGACTGACTTCCCGCGTCCCTGCTCCCAGAGCTTGCAGAGAGCAGATGTTCTCGTGTGGAAACATCGCCCTCTGCTGTCCACATTTTCTCACTTTTCACCAACTTGACATCAAACAGTAGTAACACACACACACACGCGCACACACACACACACACACACACACACACACACACACACACACACACACACAGTAAGGTGAATTGAATGAAGACTTTCTTCGTTTTGAAGTATGAATCTTAATCAGTCATATCAGACTCATGCCTTTAATTAAAATGAGGGAGGTCATTTAAGATCGAATACAGAGCTGGAATAGACTCTCACTGTTACCAAGGTGACCAGAGGGTGCCAAACCTGCGTTGAGTTTTACTAATTAGCTCACCTGCCGCAGCTCGCGCGGCAAGTGGTTTTCTTAATTCGTTAATTGGTTGCATCTGGTGCGTTTCACTTAAAAGGGAACCTGACAGTACGTTGGTGTCCTCCACTGTTTGGCAGTGTAGCGTCTCCCAAACGTGGTATGTTGTTGTGTTCCCAGAAACCAGAATGTGTGTGTAATGTTCTGTTGAGCTTTGTTGTGACTTATTTGTCATCTCTTCCTGTTTCACAGGTTAAACACTTTTTGAAGTAAAGAGGAGTATCTCATCTGGACCTGATGTGAGTAGAAATGTGTAGCAAAGCACAACTGCGTTGAGTTGTATGTTGAATATAAATCACTGATAATGTGTGAAGGAAATCGGGGATTGTGGTGGTTTAACTCTCATTTCCAATTTAAATAATGATTCTACCTGAAAGTAACATTTTAGAGACTATACATTCAAACTTGTTAAAGTAAGAGGAAAATCACTCTTGACTAATGACAGTCAAATAATTTGTATAACTTATATTAAAAAGATGGATTATTTAATTATCTTAATCATTATTTAAATGTTGGATTATCCCAAAAGCCCTGACTTTATACTGTCATTAATTTATCTGATTTAATGGAGATGGTAGATGTTGAACTGTGGGACAGTGGCCAAGTTTGGGGATAATAATGAGTAAACTGTTCGTTCCTTCAAAGGTCTATCATGGATATTTACCTGCAGTTCTGTGAGTATCCCAACTTAAACATGAAGATGGACTGCGAACTGTAAGTCATTAGTATCTAATTACTCTTGGGCACATTGATGTATTTTGGCTTCCTGGTGAGTTAACCCTTTAGCTGAAGGTTGATCTGAGGAGTAAGGATGTTTATTTGGATCATGGGTTACTTAGGCGTTTGGTTTATGTTGGTTGTAATGGTTTGTTAAAATGGTTACAGGTACTAAGTTATTGTTGTAAGCCGAGGTAATGGTTTGGGTTCTGATGTCTTCAGTCTTCTTTCCAGCTACTCTCCTGAGCTCTGCATCTTCATCACATGAGTGTTGGTTTACTGATGAGGGTGTGGTCTGAGTGAGCAGAGGTGCATACTGGGATACAGAGCTGTCTGAAGTCTACAGGTCTGTAGACACGCCCCCTCAGGGGAAACCGAGTGTTTGAGAAACCGTCGTGGCGTCAGTTCCATGAACTAGAATGTTCTTTAAGATGGTGACAGGGATTCAGAAGGAGAAACACCAGGGGGAGATGAGGGGGCTCCTCATCTCAACGACTAAAACACAACTTCAGTCTGACACAGAACCATGGAACACATTCAACAGTCCCCTCCAGGCATCGTGACTCCTCAGGGGCAGTTTCATTTCCAAGAAGGTCTTATTCGGGGCCATTCCAAGAAGGATCCTGCTCCTCAAGAGCCACCCCCCTCCACTGGGTGGTATTCTGAACAGAATACCTCCTTCCTGTCCTCAGGCTGACTGAAGCTGCACCGTTTTCATCTGTGAAGGCCCCTCATTCAGGAAACCACTGGACTACAAAGACATGACTTCAGAGACGTTGAATCAACCTGGGACACATTTTGGAGGCACCAAGCATAATCCATCACCAATGCGGTTCTATGTGTGTGTCCTGGGTTCTACTTGTGTGTCTCCTGCTTGCTTTGACAGTGATGTTCTTACGGGGGTCTATGTGGTTGGCTTGGGATATTGGAATGGTCAACTAAATCTTACCTGATGGACGTCCACACGTTTGCTTGAGGCCTCCATTAGACATGAAGAGCCCGGAGCGACGCTCCGGAGCGATATCCAACACACTTGGCAGGAAGGAGAGTATCCAAATCAAGTGTAAAAGGATGTGAGCGGCGTGTTCAGATCAGTGACTTCAAACTAGGACTACACCAATCAGGATCAATAGAGGATGGACACCTAAAGGCATTCCACAAGGAGAGTCTGAAGTTGGAAAGGGACCTCAATGGATATTCAAGATGACCTTCAGACCTGTAGTGAGGCGGCTCTTCCTACCTGTCTGGATTGATGGAGAGCCCGGTGGATCTTGTCTGGCTCTCAGTTGCACGTCTTCTCAGGGTGAACTGTATTTGTTTCGTACAGGACAAGCTGAACGATTGGTTCCCTTAAATCAGAACCAATCTGGGAACTCCAAGTAGTGCACTCTTCAAGCTGAAGTTGTACTCTTCAGCTGAGGAGGTAAGGAAACCTTCACTGGGGCTTCACGGTGTATAGAAGAGGACGTTTCAAAGTGTTCCATGGTACTCTGATGAAGACCGTTGTTGTGTTCCACTGGCTGAGAGGAAGAACCCTCATATCTTTCTCTTGGCCTTTCTCCTCTGAGAATCCTGGCACCATCTTGAAGGATTTTCCAGCTCATGTAACTGATGTCACGACAGATTCTCAAACACTTCGTTTCTCCTGAGGGGCGTGTCTATAGAACTGAAGACTTCAGACAGCACTGTATCCCAGCATGCATCTCTGCTCACTCAGACCACACCCTCATGAGTAGGATGAAAAACTCTAGCGATGTAGAGTTTTATAAGTAACAAGGTAGCAGACAAAGGTTATTAGAACACAATGGCATGTCAATCTGTAAATCTTTAAACCATGAAGATGGTTAGATAGTTCAGGAATTGGGCTTCATTTTATTATGGGCAGTCCTTTCGCTCAAATGCCCACTTCTCACTGGACCTGTACATGTGTTTGCTGGATGGCATGATTTGCTGTTGGTGATGAGGCGGTCAGGGTGACGTTGCAGGGCTATGGTCGGCTCTCTGAGCTCAACGTTTAGATTTACTCTGTATGGTTTGTACCCTGAATAATCTAGATAATTGTTCTGTTAATTGTAAAATGTAGACAGTTTTGTATTGAATGATTCCTTTTGTTTTTAGGCAAGGATTTGAGGTTTAAAGTTGTTGTGGGTAATACATGGTAGCTCTTCGTATGGTTTTGAGTGATATAACTTGTACACACTGGGTGCATAATAATGTAAAGGTACACTGAATAGTAGTAATGACCAACAGCAACAAACAGATCACATCAATGTGAGTCTGTTGGCTGTATTTTAATGAAGACCATCGCTGGACTTCAGGATCATCCTCCGTTCAGCTCAAGGTGAGGCGCTGGT
Organism: Pollachius pollachius; assembly: GCF_949987615.1. Lineage (NCBI taxonomy): Eukaryota > Metazoa > Chordata > Actinopteri > Gadiformes > Gadidae > Pollachius > Pollachius pollachius. The sequence goes on along the minus strand of NC_136945.1, from coordinate 200,451 downwards.
TCTGTTTTTTCTTTGGTTGGTTCCGGCCGGAATGTTCGGATTCCAGTCGGGCGGTTTGAGCTTCCCGCCGTGGAAGGTTCTGAGTGTGGTCACTTGATTTACTCTCAATGGTTAGCATAGAACGTTGTAGTCTTGACAACCATAAGAAGCCACCTGGCAGTTAGTTGGACGTGAGTCACCTGAGGGAATCAGGTGGAACGTTCTGGATTGTATTTGCTTAACCTCGAGCCGTTGCCAATGGAAACTATTTTTCCATCGGTTTCCATTAGGAATTGTTACCCCTTATCTTAAACAACTTAAGTTTGATATTAAATGCATACTGACGCGTACATCGTACAATATGTTAATTTCCGACGTTGCGGCGTACTTTTAACCACGTTGACGGGACTCTCGCTGCGTACAAAACAGCGCTCTACTTGCGGGCCCATTTCTCACCATCAGTGAAGGCTGAAAATCATTTCAAGGTGGAAGACAATTTGGCATTTCTTCAACGGAACCCAGCACCTGAATATGGCTGAGTATATTTGATTTAATATCGATACTGCTTAGTGTTTGTTACTTCAGCTTTTGTACGTTCTAAATATCTGGTGTCATTAATTGCAACAGAAGTTAAACCCTACCCAATGGAATGACGTTAAAGAATGACGTTGGTACTGAGTTACCAACCGGATAATATCAAAGCTAAAATAATGGCCGTCGTTCCCACATGTTACAGTAGAAGAAACTCTAGAACTGTACAAGGTCAAAAAGGTAATGTGTAGTTTGTCCCAAGGTGTCTGCCTCCTCACCCAGAGCCAGACCTCCACCTCCTGTCAGAAGTCCTCCAAAACAGTGCTCTGGTGTGTGAGTAGAGTCTTCTCAGGTCAGTCTCAATGCATGGGCTGAACCACTTCTTTAAACTTGTGGACTGCTCTGTCTTCATTCCCAAAATGGGATGCTCATGTCCAGTCTAGCCTTGAGTTATAAAATAATAGTTAAATTAATTGTGTAACTCTGTTTCGGATGAGTCAAATACGTTTATTGTTGGGCAAATGCTGATATGAACCTGCTGCTGTAGCTGAGAGGCTGGGGACCGGAGGCTTGTGGTGCCAGGATGGACCGGAGACTGAGGCTGGAGACCAGGGGCCTGCAGCACCGGACCAGAGGGTAACCATCACCAAGCTCATCTTAAACACTAAAATCCTTAGTAGTTTAGGTCTGGTTTTGATCATCTTATGACTTTAAATCTGTGCCAAGCTGTGATTTGAGTTAATTCATACCGGGGTTATGTAGGAGTCATATGAGCCATTATTGTTACTAGTGCTGCTACGACCATAGTGGATGAATTGCTGAACGCGTCAATCTGCAGATGTTTACTTTTACATTTACGGCATTTAGCAGACGCTTTTATCCAAAGCGACTTACAATAAGTACATTTGTCATAAGAAGTGAAACAATATATCGCTGTCGTTACAGTAAAGACGTTCATAGAACCAAGTGCAAGTATTACAATCGCTAGGCTATCCCATTCCCCGTGTAAAGCAGTGATAGCAGCTACTGTAGATGCTACACAATTAGGTACCTTGAATAAGTGCAATGTACAAGTGCCAGGACGTACAGAAGTGCCAGGACGTGTTGCCAGATGTTAAATTCATCTTCCATTTATAAGTGAAGCTCAGATGCAGGAGATGGGGTGTGTTGCGTCCCCAGGTGATTGACTGCTGAGACCAACTGGGTTTGTAACCAGACCAGGAATCCATGGCTGAAGGAGCTGATGGAGGAGCCGTGCTGAAGGCCCTCCCTGGTGGAGGAGCTGATGGAGGCCATGATGGAGGCTGGTGGAGGAGCTGATGATGTCTGTCGTGGGGTAGATGGAGCCTGACTCTGAAGTGATCATCACACTCACTGCCACTTCTCGTAGAATACTGCTACCACAAACTACCGGTGTTGGTTAATATACCAGACAACTACATCTGTTTTACCACACGTTGAAGCAAGACTTCCGCTGTTTGTTCCAGACCAGGACTCTGTCTGAGGAGAGCTGGTGGAGGAGCTGAGACGCTGGAGGACGACTAGGAATCAACCAACAAGGATTCCTCGTAAGTTTGTATTTACTTAACATGTTTGAATTAAAGGGCAAAATACTGCTGTTTCTTTGACATGCGTTAACAAACTACCGCTGCGTTTTCTTACTAGAACGTGTTTCTGGAGCTGAGGCAAGCTGGTAGGGGAGGCGTGAATCTGGAGGACCATCACTCCACCAACAAGGATCCTCGTCAGTTTGCATAAAGTAAACAGAGTAGACATGTTGTAACGCAGGATTAGTTTGTCCAGTACAAGTTAAGGCATACTACTGTGGTTGGTTACCAGACAAACTACAGCTGCTACTTTAGAGCCCAACTACTCCTGTGTTTGTGACCTTACATTAGAGCCCAATTACTACTGTGTTTGTTACCTTACAGTAGAGACAAATTACGTTTGTAACCAGACAAGGAATCTGGAGGACTGACGGAGAAGCCATACATCTGGAAGACATATCCTGAGGACGACCAGGACTCTACCATCAAGGATTTCTCGTAAGTTTACATTATCTGGACCTAGTGGACTGGGTAAGGGGTTGGGGGGATCAACTCTCAGACCAATGGTGCCGGGTTCAAGTCCTCAATACAGTGATGCGTCCCTGAGCAAGGTGCCCTAAAGCCTGCCTGCTCCTTAATGACGTCTCTTGGTTCAGATAATGTTGCATCTTTTGAATATTGAACCTAATCCATTTCCTTGTTTGGCCCACGTAGACACACCTGAGCTGAACCCCACCTGATCCTGTTTGGTCGGGGGCAGACTCACCTGAGCTGAACCCCACCTGATCCTGACATCCTGCTGGTCCCGTCTCCTCAGTTCACCTGAGCCTCATCCTCCAGAAGACCTGCTGAGCTCAGCGGTCTGAGGCTGATGGATCAATGACCTCCAGTGGGAGTGATCTTATTGACCCCACATGTACCCGTGCATTTCCACACGCCTTTCCCTCACGTCTGTCACTAACCTCACTACTCTACTCCTTCCCCTTCTTCTTCCTTCTCCGTGGTTCGAACCTTTACTCTGAAGTAGTGTCTTCTTGAACCTTTACACTGAAGGAGCGTCTTCCTGCCCTCAGAGGGTTCAGCGTTAGGGTTGAGAGTCAGGGTTTAGAGTCAGGGACAGAGCTGGTCAGGGAGGACTGGTTTGACACAAACCTCTTCACTTGCTTTCTGAATGGTGGGGACATTTTGAAATGATTAATTTAGGAAAATGTTTTCCTCTGCTTTCCTTTACAAAAGCATGTATTAAACTTCTGTCAAGTGTTTTTGTTTATACTGTATATTAAAAATCCTACATTGACTTCTGCATGTCTGGTGCGGTTCAGTAATTGTCCTTTAACTTGGTTAATTTCAAGCTAAACTTCTGCAATACATTTAATATACATGATGAATGTTATTCAGCAATGTTCACATAATCCTTTTTGTAAAAATATAAAACATCCATATTTCTACTAAATTCAAGCCTATTCATGTATTTAACAATGTACATACTGCCCCCGCAGGCCATTCTCTGCTACTACAACACATTCAACCCGGTCTCACATCAATGTACAGTGTTGGGGAGTAACGGAATACATGTACCGGCGTTACGTATTCAGAATACAAATTATAGCTAACTGTATTCTGTTACAGTTACAATTTAAATAGTTGCTATGTAGAATGCAGTTTGTTGAAATCAATGGATTACATGACGATACTTCTGTTTCAGCAGTATATTCGTGCTTTCACACCAACAGCATTTAGTGCGCACTAAATGAGTTTGGTCCCTTGGTTCGGTGCATTGGTGTGAATGCAACCACCTCACTTCGATGTGAACCAAATCAGCCGGCCGATACCTCCCTGAACAGCTGGTCTCGGTTCGCCTCCGAACGAACCCTGGTACGGTTCGCTTGAGATGTGAAAGCGAACGCACCTCGGTCCGATCCAGTTCTACAAAGTATATGCCTCTTTGGACGTAACAGGTAACTCCAAGACTAGCAGCAAATTGTCGGACCATCTGGGAATTTGGACGGACACCCACATAAAACGTATGCTGGAAAAAACACATAAAAATGCAGATGCATTTAACACGTTCAGCACCAGGATGAGGGAGAAGGAGTTCGACCGGTCCACTACACCGCCCCAGACCTTTTTGTCCAATAATTGAACGATCTTTTCTCTCTCTCTCTCTCTATTTTAAGGCAATTTTATAGGCAACCCCTATGCACTTAGTTCAGTGAAAAAAATGTTAGATGTAATAGCAAATATCTTTCGCATGAACATACCCTTATAGTCTTTGTTCCACTACAGCAAATTATATAAAATAGTGCACTTTCAGGGACACATTCAGCCAGTTTGAACAGAAGAACACACCAGAATAGGCCTGTTTAGTAAGCAGGATTTGATGCCGCATTCCTACCATTATACAATGCAATTCAATGTGGAAGTAATCCAAGTATTCAGAATACAAGACTCAGATTGAGTGATGATAAGGAATACGTTACATATTACATTTTTGGACATGTATTCTGTATTCGGTAACTGGACACATGTTAAAAGTATCCTTCTCAACACTGTCAATGTACTATAGCTACGTTGGTTCAAACGGAAAATGTAGTTTGGTGTGAGACTGTTGTCCAAACTGTCCAGCAGAGGGAGCTGTCATACACCTCAATTAATTGTACAGGAATGTGTGTGTGTATTTACATTTTAAAATGTTCATGTGCTGGTCTAGTTTATCTGCAAATAACTCTGCCTCCAGCAACCGGATTGGTCAAAACGTATGAAGTGAAAGAAATAAAAGCCCAATTCACCAGATCTGAGGTCAGCTGCTGTCACATTTTGGATCATGAATGTATTGAGGGAACGAGTCTGAGTTAAATATTAACCACCTGGAACTTGGTGCGTTTCCTGGAGCTCAGAGGACGGCAGGACGCGTGTTTACCTGGTTGATAAGGCCCTGAACCCAGAACCTAAACCCAGACATCCTAAACACAGACCCTGAACCCAGAATCCAGGGGCGTCACCATGCTGTTTTTTTCGGGGCTAAAGCCCCAGATTTTATTTAATTAGCCCTGAATATAATTTTTGGGTAAAATAAATTAAATAAAAGTAAAAATATACACAAATATTTATAAGTAGCCTAGTCTAGATAGTCCTTCTGGCAAGAGAATAAACAGTTTAAGTGAATCAACCTATCCTATCCCCAGTCAGATCTGTGTGTGTGTGTAGGTGTGTGTGTGTATGTGTGTGTGAGCTTGGCTGACAATCCCTTTCTCCTCCATGTCGCGGTTCATGGACTTCAGAGAGTCAAGGCCAAAGTTCCTTTCCCCCAATTCTTCTCAACCATGGCCGAGATATCCCTCACTACTAGTCTTAACTTGTTGTGGAAGTAATAAATACCCATGTATAATTTTATAATTATTATTATGTTATATAGATATAGAGCTCCAGGAGTTCGCAAACGGAAACAATCCCTTCTCCTCCATGCTGTGGTTCAGTCTGACAGCTCATTGGTCAATGGGCAGCAGCTCATTTGCATTAAATCTACAGACACCAGAAACAGTGCATTCTGAAGGGACTGAAACAGAGGGGAATACTAGTAGGAGAATTATTTTTTCCTAAAAGCTATTTCAGGCAAACAGCTTCAAAAACATGTTTTCTGGAAGTCAAGTCTTGTTTAACATCAAGAAAACAGAGATATAATCTTTCTGCAGATCAAATAATATAATGTATGAATCCTTATTCAGTTCCCCACCCAGCTAGCGTGTAGAACCAAGATGGCTGCTGGCCCAGGACTGATCTGACTGGTTTGGAAACTGCCTGGGTGACCTGATTGGCTGCCTGGGTCACATGGTGTGCTGAGTGTTGGCTGTGGAAAGCCCCAGTAGCTGCAGCCTGGGTTCCCGCCAGAGACCAGGAGCACCACAACACCAACTGTACAAACTGCCACAACACCGGCCTCCATCTTGTCTCCTGACGTCAAAAAAGTGTACTACAGTGAGATCATCATCGTGTTGTGTACTAAAGTGAGATCATAATTGTGTTGTGCACTAAAGTGAGATCATCGTTGTGTTTTGTACTAAAGTGAGATCATCGTTGTGTTGTGTACTAAAGTGAGATCATCATTGTATTGTGTACTAAAGTGAGATCATCGTTGTGTTGTGTACTAAAGTGAGATCATCGTTGTATTGTGTACTAAAGTGAGATCATCATTGTGTTGTATTGTGTACTAAAGTGAGATCATCATTGTGTTGTATTGTGTACTAAAGTGAGATCATTGTTGTGTTGTATTGTGCACTAAAGTGAGATCATCATTGTGTTGTTTACTAAAGTGAGATCATCATTGTGTTGTGTACTAAAGTGAGATCATCATTGTATTGTGTACTAAAGTGAGATTATCGTTGTGTTGTGTACTAAAGTGAGATCATCGTTGTATTGTGTACTAAAGTGAGATCATCATTGTGTTGTGTACTATAGTGAGATCATCGTTGTGTTGTATTGTGTGCTAAAGTCAGATCATCATTGTGTTGTGCATTAAAGTGAGATCATCATTGTGTTGTGTACTAAAGTGAGATCATCATTGTGTTGTATTGTGTGCTAAAGTGAGATCATCATTGTGTTGTGTTGTGTGCTAAAGTGAGATCATCATTGTGTGGTATTGTGTACTAAAGTGAGATCATCATTGTATTGTGTACTAAAGTGAGATTATCGTTGTGTTGTGTACTAAAGTGAGATCATCGTTGTATTGTGTACTAAAGTGAGATCATCATTGTGTTGTGTACTATAGTGAGATCATCGTTGTGTTGTATTGTATACTAAAGGGAGATCATCGTTGTGTTGTATTGTGTACTAAAGGGAGTTCATCATTGTGTTGTGTACTAAAGTGAGATCATCATTGTGTTGTATTGTGTACTTAAGTGAGGTCATCATTGTGTTGTGTACTAAAGTGAGATCATCATTGTGTTGTATTGTGTACTAAAGTGAGATCATCATTGTGTTGTGTACTAAAGTGAGATCATCATTGTGTTGTACTGTGTACTAAAGGGAGTTCATCATTGTGTTGTGTAATAAAGTGAGATCATCAATGTGTTGTGTACTAAAGTGAGATCATCATTGTGTTGTGTACTAAAGTGAGATCATCATTGTGTTGTATTTTGTACTAAAGTGAGGTCATCATTGTGTTGTGTACTAAAGTGAGATCATCGTTGTATTGTGTACTAAAGTGAGATCATCATTGTGTTGTGTAATAAAGTGAGATTATCATTGTGTTGTGTACTAAAGTGAGATCATCATTGTGTTGTGTACTAAAGTGAGATCATCGTTGTATTGTGTAATAAAGTGAGATCATTGTTGTGTTGTATTGTGTACTAAAGTGAGATCATCCATATGTTGTGTACTACAGTGAGATCATCGTTGTATTGTGTGCTAAAGTGAGATTATCGTTGTGCTATATTGTGTACTAAAGTGAGGTTATCATTGTGTTGTGTTCCCTAGGTGGAGCAGGGTGAAGAGACAACACCGTCACCAGCCTCATGACACCTAAACTGCCAATACAATGGCGTCCAGTGAAGTAGGACCTGTAATGGTGTCGGGAGATTCCAGAGATACGAGAGCCTCACCGCCCACGGTGGCGTCTGTGTGTGTGTCTGTGTGTTCACTTTGAGTACTCTGTGTAGTCTGAGTACTGTGTACGCTGAGTACTCTGTCCACTCTGAGTATTCTGTACTCAGAGTGGACAGAGCTCAGAGCTCTCTGTCCATGCTTCAATAAGCTGATTATTATTTATCACTGAGTGAGGTCATGGATCAGCCGCCTATTCAAGGTTAGTCTGTGAGGAGTTTGAGCTGGGAGGGGAACTGGTCTATCAGGAAGAAGACAAAGATACTGTAGTCCACTATTATCCGTGATAGATGATAAATATGAATAACTTTGAATCAGTAGGTTGATCATTTTTAAGATTCCTGCTCTATAAGAGGCAGCTATGGAGTCAGCTGTCAGGTTGAAGTTAAGAAATACTTTTTCTTCTTGTGCCTTCTTGCGGCATTGGGTGACTTCAAAGGTTCTTGGGACAGAATGAACAGTTATATTTGCAGTCCGGTATTATGATTACATTATTCAGACAGGAATCTTGGTTAGTGGAGACATTTAAACGTCATCTTGTACTGGGTCTTGTACTCTGTTTGCCCGCATCACAGATCTGGTTGTGATGTCATACCACACGAGGAAGTCCATATATGGTCCTGCCCTCCTTGAGAATGAGAGGGTCTATGAATCTGCGTCTAGGAGAGACCACCCTGCCTCTTGTCCAAAGTTAACAGAGACAACAGCCCCCTGTGAGCGGAAAAACGCAGCTCATATAAAAGCAGAGTCTGGGAGGAGTATGAACTGGGAGGGGAACTGGTCCAACTGGTTGGACATCATTTCCTTGATATGAGTCATACTTTTTTTTTGTGGCTCACTTCATCACAGCAGTAAGACGACTAAGGTACTGTAGTCCACTCTGATCCATCATAGATCATAAATATGAATAACTTTTAGTCTTATCAATAGGTTGATAGTTAGTTTCCTGTAAAACCACATGGTTAAAAACGTTAGTCAATGTATGGATACATTGCTATTTGTCAAAATTACTATTGAATAATTTTGAAGATTCCTGCTCTGTAGAATGCTACGTGTTAGACTGTGGGCTTTGGGGATCGAACCCAGAAACTTTCAGCCTTGAGTCAAGCGTCAGGTTGAGGTTAATAATGACTGTTTTGTCAGATTCAGTATTGGTTCTTAATCAAAAGTCCTGTGTTACCTTTAAAGGTACTGAGGATAGAATGGACAGTTGTTAGTGTAGTGCGGTATCATTATTACATTATTTCAACAGGAAGACGGCCATCTTGGTTAGTGAAGGTGTTTAAACGTCATCTTGTACTGGGTGTTGTTCTCTGTGGGCCTGCATCATTCTGCAGTAGTGTAGGCCTACTCTATATCTGAGAGCATGACTTGTATGAGAGGGATATGACCTTCAAGGTCAATTAACACTGCCACGACCTCCTCAACACAGAAGTCACTGGTGACGACTGGTTAGTGTTCTTCAGCTCAGCCAATCACACTGACATCCTCTCACCAGCAGGTGGTGCTGCAGTGCACCTTTTCGAGCGTTTCAAAACGGACCTAGCAAAATGATCCACTTTACTACCACCGGTGTTGAATGAATCACAGACTGCAGAAGAGTAGACCGTTTGTGCCTTTTTTTCTTTTGTGTGTGTGTGTGTGTGTGTGAACTCTGAGTACTCTGTCCACTCTGAGTACTCTGTCCACTGAGTATTCTGTACTCAGAGTGGACAGAGCTCAGAGCTCTCTGTCCATTCTTCATATTTAAAACAGTGATTACTATTCATCACTGAATGAGGTCATGGATCAGCCGCCTATAAGAGGTTAGTCTGGGAGGAGTATGAACTGGGAGGGGAACTGGTCCAACTGGTTGGTTCACCATTTCCTTGTTATGAGTCGGATGGTTTGGTTTGGCTGACTTTATCACTGTAGGAAGAAGATTAAGATACTGTAGTCCACTCTTATCTGTAATAGATCATAAATATGAATAACTTTGAATCTTATCAGTCGGTTGAACATTTTTAAGATTTCTGCTCTGTAGAATGATACATGTTAGACTGTGGGCTTTGGGGATCGAACCCAGAACCTTCCAGCATGGAGTCCAGAGGCGGAGCCAGACTTTGTGTACATCCGGGGCTTAGCCCAGAGGGGGGTCTGGGGATCCTCCCCCTGAAAAGTTTGAATTTCTAAATTGCAATTTCCTGCATTCTAGTCCATTTTAGGGTGACCTGCTGGACATTAGCAAATCCTAAATCTCTTCTAATTCATAGTCTACCTTTTCAGTTGCAGGGCCTGCTCAAGACAATACTATTTAATGGAAAGAAATAATAACCACTTAACTATTGACTTCTAGAGATTTTTATGTAAACTACAATGGGAAAATTGAGACTTATAATTTGAGACTAACTTTCAGTAGATTCAAAGTGCCTTGTCATGTTAAATGCCATTTTTATTTTTTATTTTAAAAAAAGGAAGAGACTGAAAGGTTTCTCCGATAAGGCGACTCTATTTAATGGAAAGAAAACATATTACAAATGCAAAGTATTGTGAAACAAGATTCACATTCCTTAGTTGGTACATCTCTTTATTGTAAATGAGAACAAATTGAATGACTGAATGAATGCATAAAATATTGAATGAATTATGGTGAGAGACTGATTCAATTAACTGTATTAAAGCTGAGCCAAAATGTTTTAACTGAAGGAATCAAGTCTAAAAATGATTCATCTTATTCCGACCCCATTTTTTTTCTCTTATCTGTCTGTTCTTCTATGGATTCTTACACTACTCATTTAATTTCTTCTTCACACTCCATATCAACTATTGTCTACCCTACCGCAGTGATTATCTTAGTTTTGTGGTGGCAACATAAGGCTATAACTGCGTGGTTTGAGATTAGCAAACCTGTCAATTACGCTATCCCTGCTTATGACGGACACGTTTTCTCTTTCAATCATCATAACGGCCAGGTCGTTGAGCCTTTCTTGCCCCATAGTGCTCCTAAGCCAAGTGTGAAGGCGCCGCAAGGCACCGAAGGAACGCTCACAGCTACATCTGCTGACTGGAATAGTCAAAGCAACTTTAACTACAGCTCTGAGAGTGGGAAACATGTCAGCATCCAGCATTTGGAAGACACTAGCAGTGTCAGGGATGGTCTGGGTTTCCATCTTTCTCCTGATTAATGTTGTACCCACCAGAACTTCTTCTGACCTCAGCTCAATCTTGTAATGGAGGGCAAGGTTTTTGAGGAAATCTTCAGAGAGAAAGACCTCAGATGTTGGGTTGCAGGCTTGAATACCGGACATAATCTCTTCTCCCACACTTGAAAACCGACAGGTGAGCTCCTCCAACATCCTGTCCAGGCATGGATAAAAAAGCTGACATTTGAAATCATCTGAACTGGTCATGCTTGAGGTTGATCCACAGGCTGACTCCACCACAAAATCACCAAAGCGTTTTTGCTTTTGTCTGGGACCAGCTGGAAGCTGAATATGATGTTCCTCACATAAGACCATGGAACTTCTGAACATCTCCTCAGCACTATCATCTGTGCGGAGCCGTTTCAAAGTCTGATGTACTGCCATTTCTTACTGGGCAGCTTTGCCCAAGTCCACACTTTCCCCCTGAAGATACCTGTGTAATCCTTCCGTTATTCCAAGGAGTTTGGAAAACATGAGCAGCATGTACATCGTCTTTGGCCTGCAGAGGTTTGATAGGATCCCCTTGTTCATGGAGGTCTTTGTTGAGCTGAGGCAGGACAGGACGGCAGGAAGGTTTCTCAGCACAGCTTTGATAGACCTCAGCTTGCATGCCCATCCTGTGGTGGAGAGCTGCACCAGTTCAGATGGTGTTCTTTCTGTACTTCTAGGAACTTGTCGTGGTTCACTTGGGAAGTACTGAAAGTGGTGTACAGATTTTCCAACAGCTCAAAGAACTTGGAAGCCGCTGGTACTGCTTTGCATGTATAGCACAAAACAAGATTCAATTGGTGTGCATAGCAGTGCACATATACTGCTTCAGGGTGTAGCTCCCTGAAGCGGGCCTGCACACCCCCACTTCTCCACTCATGACGGATGCACCGTCATAAGCTTGGGCAACACACAGCAGACCTCCCAACGTGTGTGACTGCAACAGTTCCTCAATTGCATCTGTAATGGACTTGGCATCAAATCCCTTCAGTTTCCATAGCCCATGAAAACCTTCTGTGACTTGGCCCTCTTTGGTCACGAAACGCCCACACAGCAAGCTGCTCAGTGTGTCCGTCTCTGGCCTCCTCTGCCACTACAGAGTCCATTCCTTCCGCCTTTATCTGCTTCACTATGTTCCCTGTAACCTCTCTTGAAACACTTGTGATCATCTCATTTTGGGAAAAATGAGAAAGATTGGTGGCAGCTTAACTCGGAGTGTAATTTTGTAAAAAAAGATCGAATTTGTTAAGGAACTTGAAGCATTCCAAGAAGTTGCCTTGATTAAGGCTAGACTCTTGCTCATCATGGCCTCTAAATGGAATTCCTTGTTTGCCAAGGAAGGTGGTGATGGCTTCAATTCGCCGAAGGTATTCTCTTCTTTCTTAAATTTCAGCTGCATTTGCAGCATGAAGCTGCGTTATCACATCTCCTTTGCTCTTTGTGGTTTTGAAGCCATGCCAGCAGGACATGGTTGAGACATGGAAGGTTCTCTTTTCATGCTCCCGGAATGTATCCAAAGCCCTTTTCCAGTTGGAAAAACCAGATCCACTGAGTGAATCTTTATTATTGCTTTTATTCTGCTTTCCAAATACACGGCAGGAAAAGCAGAATGCAGAATTGCCCTCTGCAGAATACTCAAGCCATTTGAATTGTTCAAACCAATTTTTGTTGAAAGCTCTTTTCTGAGATCCAAACTGGCTGAAGGGATATTGTGACAGGCGCACCTGCTTCGGACCACTTTCTGGAGATCCTAGGTCACACCCTGCCATTCCACCTGCTGCCCCTAGCTCGGCCTGTTCTTCCACTGCCCTGTTTTGGTCTCCTTCTGGGATCAAACACCTAGCAATTCCACTGGCTGTCCCTTGCTGTGACGTCTCTTCTGCCTCTTCCCTGATTTCACCTGACTCATCTGTGTAACAAAGTAGACGCATGAAAATTTGGACTATATAATATGATATGATACAATCAAATTTAAATATATAATATAATATCAGATAATATAATTAATACAAATAGGGCTAAAAGTAGATCAAAATAAATATTATTTTTTAAAATGAATCCATCTAGATTAACAACATCATTAGGCCTACTCACTGACTGAAATATCAGTGCATTATCATTATCAATTTTATTTTAATTTAAAATGATAATGATAATGCACTGAAGTATTAAACATATGCACACAAATAAGTACTACATTGTTTTAGAAGTTGGTCCGCATCTATCACTCTGGTAGAACTCATTTAAAAAGGGGTCAAAGTTCAATGAACGTGGATATGGACGCAAGCTGAAAGTCAACAAGACGGTCTAGCACCCGCCGCGCATCGGTAACATCGGTAACATGTTGGCTGCTGGTCAAACAGCGAATGCAGCAACGAGATATCTGTACATTTCTTATCTAAATCATTAATAAAGTTTGAGTTTAAAATAACCGATATGTCAGACATGGATATTTTTTACCTCTTCATGATGTTCAGTGGACCTCAACATTAAATTTAAGGTAACATTTGGTAACACACAACACTGTACAATATTGGCTGAGACAGAATCGCAATCAGAAAAACAGATTTTTGACATTTTAAACAACGCTGGTAATCTATTTTGTGTGAAAGGAGTAATTATCATAGCAGCCTAGCTAGCCGATGCAGGCTATTTAGCACTAGCACCAGCACATCAAGGTGATCTCACTGACCTGAAACATTTGACAGGTCATTGGCAGGGGCTGCTGCTACTACGGTATCACTGGATGTTGGTTTAGAACAATAATTTCTAACGTCCATGGTAATGTTTGTTACACACCCTGAGGCTACTTTACCAAGACTGCTGAGAGACGTGAATGTTTAGAAAACGTCACGTTGTCCTGGCAACCGTTCTAAACAACCGAACGAGAGATAGCATTTTCCATTGCTTCCATGTGTTGTTTCTTTCAAAATTAAAATAAATCAAATTCAAGAGGTGAAAATCACTACCAGTCGAAACATGAGGGAACATGTCAGGGTTGTCATACCTTCAAAAGCTTAAAAAAGATCCGGGGCTTTTGACGTGAGATTCGGGGCTTCAGTCCCGAAAGCCACCCCTTAGCTCCGCGCATGATGGAGTCAGGTGTCAGGTTGACGTTAATAATGACTTTTTCTTCTTGTGTCTCCTTGTGTCCTTGGGTGACTTTAAAGGTACTTAGGACAGAATGTACAGCTGTTATATTTGTGGTGCAGTATTATGATATCTTCTTGACATCTTGCTTTGTGAAGGTGTTTAAACGTCCTCTCTTACCGGGTCTTGTTCTCTGTGGGCCTGCCTCCCAGATCTGGTTGTGATGTCACCACATGAGGAAGTCCATGTATGGTCCTGCCTTCAGAGCGGTTTAACCAGCACAGGGATCAGTTGGTATGATATCCGCATGGTGAACTTGATCTTATCAGACACATTTTGTAGCCTTTAGAGACCTTCTTTGTTGAATGATGATACTTTTTTAAAGAGTATATGAGAAATGTCTGGGATTGAGAAGGTCTATGAATCGGCGTCTATGAATCTGCGTCTGTGTCTGCGTCTTGTCCAAAGTTAACAGAGACAACGGCCCCCTGTGAGCAGAATACACAGCTCATATAAAAGCAGAGAGTAAACCAACGCTGAGTGGCAGTAGAAACAATATGGAGTTGTGTTTGTGTCCAGGTCTCCAGTCTACTATGGATGAGGAGAGAGAGGAGGGGGGTCCTGCCTCTAAGACCACTCTGTCTGGGGAACATGGCCGCCGGAGCAAAGCTAAGAGGTAAGGAGAGGATCTCTCTGTCTGTGACTGTTGTCCATCTCAGAGCTCAGCAGTCATACATCATGACATCATTAGCCTGAGTAAAAGCTGTGTGTGTGTGCGTGTGTGTGTGTGTGTGTGTGTGTGTGTGTGTGTGTGTTGAAGCCAAGAGCAGCAGCAGAGAGCAGACTCCCCTGGACCCAGCTGTGTCTCCATGAAGAGTGACCACTCTATAGGTATACCATTGAACTTTAAAGATGGACGCCCCTCCAGAGAGGAGAGGTAGGGGTTTCAAACAGACGATGAAAACAGACCAGTCTGTTGTTATCAGACTCTACTGATACTGATATCTACAAGTCTGGGGAAACATAATTGTGTGTGTGTGTGTGTGTGTGTGTGTGTGTGTGTGTGTGTGTGTGTGTGTGTGGGGGGGTGTTGAAGCCCAGAGAAGCAGCAGAGAGCAGACTCCCCTGGATCCAGCTCCAGCTGTGACTCCTTTGAGAGTGCCCCCCCTATGGAACATTGTGATAACTTTAAAGATGGAAACCAGTCTATTGAGAGGAGGTGAGGATTTATCAGAGATCATAAAGATACAACTTCTACCAAAAGTCCATAAATCCTGGTTTTTGTTTTTGTAGAAGAGCCAAGAAGGAGAGAGCAGACTCCCCTGGACCCAGCTGTGTCTCCATGAAGAGTGACCGCTCTATGGGTATACCATTGAACTTTAAAGATGGACGCCCCTCCAGAGAGGAGAGGTAGGACATTCAAACAGACGAGGAAACCGGACCAGTTGGTTGTTATCAGACTCTACTGATACTGATGTCTACAAGTCTGGCGAAATATAATTGTGTGTGTGTGTGTGTGTGTGTGTGTGTGTGTGTGTGTGCGTGTGTGCACGTGATCCCCCACAGACACCAGAAGAGGTCAAAGGTTACCAGCGCTCAGTCTCTACAGCAGCATCAAACAGAGCTGATCAAGGTGTGTAAATGTCCACCAAGACGTTTGACTTCAGCTCTCCATGGACATTAGAAAGCATCTCTTGTCCAGCGGGACATGGATCCAGGACAGATGCTTCTGATGTCTCAGTTAGTTCAGAGTAAAGTTCTCCTTGATGGTTGTTCTGTTCCAGAGGGCTGAGGAGAACGCACACGCTTTTCTAGACAAGGAGCTGAAGAAGCTCTGGAGGGATCTCTTCTCAGATTACCCACAATGCTCTGAGGGTCAGAGAGTGGAGGAGGAGGAGGTGGATGGTAAGAATGAGGAGCAGAGGAGGCGCGCCATAGAGGGAGTGGTGGACATCACAAAGCTCTGCCTGATGGAGATGAACCAGGAGGAACTGGCCGACACACTGGGGGGCGGTAAGAGACTCTTATCTTGAAAACAGAGAAGAAATACACATTTTGATGAGCAGTAGGATATTATTATTTGTTCTCTTCAGACTAAATGACATAATGTGAGACTTTTACATTTCACACTTCCATGTGGAGACAATCTTTCCTCTTTGGGGTTAAATGGTTTGATCCAGTATGTGGGGTTTTTGTGGGGTATCAGGTTAAATGGTTTGATCCAGATATAAAGGGTAATAGTGGGGGTCTCAGCTTAAAGAATGCTAAACATCATCATTAGCAGCACCAATTCCACCGACCACATCACCCCCATTCTCGTCCAACTACACTGGCTCCCTGTCCAACACCGGAATTGACATTAAAACCTTTCTGCTCACCGACAAAGCCCTCCACAACGTGGCCCCCACTTATCTCCCCGACCTCCTCCAGGAGGACAGGCCCTGCCGCTCCCTTTGTCATCCTCAGCTGGTCTTCACCGTCCCGACCTCCCGCCTCAGCACCGTGGGTGCTAAGGCTCGTAGCACCGTGGGTGCTAGGGCTTGGTTCTATGAACGTCTTTACTGTACCGACAGCGATATATTTTTTCTCCTCTTATGACAAATGTACTTATTGTAACAAATGCACTTATTGTAAGTCGCTATGGATAAAAGCGTCTGCTAAATGCCCTAAATGTAAATGTAAATGTAGGGCTCTCAGCACCGTGGGTGCTAGGGCTCTGAGCTGAACTGAAAGAGACACCCTGACAACATTGAAATCACTCCTCAAAACACATGTGATTCCACTGGCCTGCTCGCTGTTATGACCCCCTACCGTGGGTTCCCCTCGTATCCCCGTTGTGCTGCTGTTCTTACCCCCTCCTACCTGGGTCTCCTCACTGTTCTTACCCCCTCCTACCTGGGTCTCCTCAGTGTTCTTACCCCCTCCTACTGGGTCTTCTCACTGCTGTTCTTACCCCCTCCTACCTGGGTCTCCTCACTATTCTTACCCCCTCCTACCTGGGTCTCCTCACTGTTCTTACCCCCTCCTACCTGGGTCTCCTCACTGTTCTTACCCCCTCCTACCTGGGTCTCCTCCATGTTCTTGCCCCCTCCTACCTGGGTCTCCTCACTGTTCCTACCCCCTCCTACTTGGGTCTTATGTCTTGTTTTGATCATGCTGTTGGCGATGCAGCTCTTGATGTTTTTGACCCTAGATTGTCTAATGAAATGTAAGGTGACCTTGGGAGTCATGAAAGGTGCCTTGAAATAAAATGTTATTCAATGTAATTATTATTATTATTATTATTAATAATATTAAACATAAACTGCAGATCAACAGCAGAATAACTCTTTGGAAGAGATGCAACACTATCTCGTTATATCAGCATGTCATTTTACACCAATTCACTATCACTATTATTATCATTAGACCAATCATATTGCTGTGGAAAAAAAAAAGTCCTGAACATTTTGAATCTGTAACATGCAGTCTTTGTCACGACCAGCTTCTCCGACCACAAGTTATGAAGCCACATTAACATTAAACATTATACTGGTGATCAACAGCAGAACAACTCTGTCTGAAACCCTGTCTTGTTGTATCAGCATAGCAAATCACTTTACACTGATTCACTATCATTATTACTACCATTAGACCAATCATATTGCTGTTGAAATAATAGTCCTTACCATTTTGTATCTGTAACATGCAGTCCTTCACAACCAGCTTTTCCGAACACAAGTAATGAAGCCACTAAATATCATGAAGTTGATAATTTAACAGGAAATATTGACCTGGCCCCACTGATCACCATCCACTAACTGATGTCATCTGATGTTTTTCTAATTTAGGATCTGATGCTGTCAATTGCCAAAATAAAATCAAGGCTCATTTGAAGAAGAAGTTCAGGTGTGTGTTTGAGGGAATCGGTAAAGCAGGAAAGCAAACAGATCTGAACGACTTCTACACAGAGATCTTCATCACAGAGAGAGGCAGTGGGATCAACAAGGAACATGAGGTCAGACTGATTGAAACAGCTTCCAGGAAACCAGCCAAGGAAGAAACACCAATCAGATGTGAAGACATATTTAAACCCTTACCTGGACACGATCAACCAATAAGAACAATGATGACAACTGGAGTGGCCGGCATTGGTAAAACCGTCTTAACACACAAGTTCACTCTGGACTGGGCTGAAGGCAAAACCAACCAGGACATACACTATACATTTCTCCTCACTTTCAGAGAGCTGAATTTACTGAAAGGGAAAGAGTTTAGCTTGGTGGAACTTCTTCATCACCTCTTTATTGAGACCAAAGAAGCTGGAATCTGCAGATTCGACAGGCTCCAAGTTGTCTTCATCTTGGATGGTCTGGATGAGTGTCGATATCCTCTGGGCTTCCAGAACAACCCGATATGGAATGATGCCAATAAGTCCACCTCGGTGGACGTGCTGCTGACAAACCTCATCAGGGGCGACCTGCTTCCCTCCGCTCGCATCTGGATAACCACACGCCCTGCGGCAGCCAATCAGATCCCTGCTGAGTGTGTTGACATGGTGACAGAGGTGAGGGGGTTCACCGACCAACAGAAGGAGGAGTACTTCAGGAAGAGATTCAGAGAGGAGACGCTGGCCAGCACAATCATCTCCCACGTCAAGAAATCACGAAGCCTCCACATCATGTGTCACATCCCAGTCTTCTGTTGGATCACTGCTTCAGTTCTGGAAGACATCTTCAAAAAATCCGAGATCGAAGAGATGCCCAAGACCGTGACTCAGATGTACAGCCACTTCCTGAGGGTTCAGTCCATACAGGGGGACAGGAAGTACCATGGGAGGGCTGAAACAGATCCAGACTGGAGTTCAGAGAGCAAGGAGATCATTGTTTCTCTGGGAAAACTTGCTTTTAACCAGCTGGAGAAAGGGAACCTGATCTTCTACGAGGCAGATATGGCAGAGTGTGACATCGATATCAGAGCAGCCTCAGTGTACTCAGGAGTGTTCACCCAGATCTTTAAAGAGGAGTGTGGGCTGTACCAGGACAAGGTGTTCTGCTTTGTCCATCTGAGCATCCAGGAGTTTCTGGCTGCCCTTTATGTCTTTTT
Organism: Pollachius pollachius; assembly: GCF_949987615.1. Taxonomy (NCBI): domain Eukaryota; kingdom Metazoa; phylum Chordata; class Actinopteri; order Gadiformes; family Gadidae; genus Pollachius; species Pollachius pollachius. Next base: position 181,451 of record NC_136945.1, on the reverse strand, counting down.
GTCCTTCATCGATACTGGTGTAAATCTGCTCTCAAACTCCAGGAAAGATGAACTCCTCCTCTACCAGAGTGCTGTGGACAAGGCCTTACAGAGTGAGAACGGACACCTGGACTTGTTCCTCCGCTTCCTCCTGGGCCTCTCTCTGGAGACCAATCAGATTGTCCTACGAGGTCTGCTGGGACAGAAAAAAAGATTACTGACCACTCCGATTAAAACAGGTCTGCTGCGACTGACAGGAAGTAGGTCAAAGACCAATAAGGGAACAGTGTCTTACATCAAGGAGAAGATAAAAGGAGACCTATCTCCAGAGAGAAGCATCAATCTGTTCCACTGTCTGAATGAGCTGAACGACTGTTCTCTAGTGAAGGAGATCCAACAGTACCTGACATCAGGAAGTCTCTCCGGAGAATCTCTCTCCCCTGCTCAGTGGTCAGCTCTGGTCTTCATCTTACTGACATCAGAAGAGGAGATGGACGTGTTTGACCTGAAAAAATATTCTGCTTCAGAAGATGGTCTTCTCAGGCTGCTGCCAGTGGTCAAAGCCTCCAAAACATCTCTGTAGGTTCACTAATAACATGTATTACAATACACACTGCACAATATAAATACAACTGGAATATAAGGTTAAAATAATATGAAAAAGATTTCTGTAGGTTCAGTACAACATCTATTACTATTCTGCTCATAACAGAATAAACATACTAGTTATAATAATATACAAAACATCTCTGTAGGTGTCCTATTAACGTGTAATGTATTATAGTACACATCAGAGAATATTCAGAACAATAGAATATAGAAGGAGTATTCATTTATACATCTAATTATTTAGGTTTTTTGTTAAACTAATAACATTCCTTCATTATTGAATAACTTAAAGATGTATTTTATTTTAATCACAGTTCCTGACATGTTCTCTTTATTTTGTGTGAAGGCTGAAGGGCTGTGATCTATCGGAGAGATGCTGTGAAGCTCTGGCCTCAGTTCTCAGCTCCAACTCCTCTAGTCTGAGGGAGTTGGACCTGAGTACCAATGATCTGCAGGATTCAGGAGTGAAGCTGCTCTCTGCTGGACTGGGGAGTCCACACTGTACACTGGAAACTCTCAGGTCAGTTTCACCCAATGGTCAAACAGTTACACCACAAGGTGCAATATCAGAAGACATTCAACAGATTTACATCCATCAAAGTGTGCACGTAAAGTAAAGCAGCACGAAACTGACACCCCCAAGCACACAAATGCTGTCTAAAGGTACGGCAACACTGAACATCCTCGTTAAAGGCATTGAAAATCCGCAATTTTGCATTGGGAACCATTGGTTTTTGGGGCGTACATGTGTTACATGCACTAAAGTAGCACTTTAGGAACGTTAGACGCGTTTTATGCACCTATATAACGTGCCCAACGCACCTACGTGCCAAACGCACCTATGCGCGGAGTTCAAATAATTGAACTTTTTAGGCTCCTACGCGTGACGCTTAGCCGCGATAGCCAATCAGCGTTGAGCTTGACCCGACGTCACCGGCAGAGAGACGGAGGACAGGCGCTCCGCAGCTGATATGGAGCGCCTGTAGTTGGTGTCCTGACGGGAGATCCTGACACCAACCCGGGCTAGCAGGTCATCGAACATGGCCCCAGTCAACCGAAAATACTGCTGGAACCGGCCGTCATCCAGGCGGAGTTCCTGGAGGAGGTGGTGAAACTCACCCAGCTATGAGCACCTACGGAGGATGTCATGCACCCAAACACGATGGCATTTGGGTTTCATACTCTCCTCAAACTCCCACAACATATACAGAGCAGCGATGGTGGTGATCTCAGCCATGTTTGTGGAGCAAATGAAAAGTAGCGGGGGAAAATAAGTTTTGGGCGGGCTCATCTAGCTCCGTAGGTGCGTTGAACCATTTTTGTGACACACAATGATGAAACGGCAGGTTAGGCCTAATCCTACGCACGTAACGCGTTCAGTGTGGCTGTACCTTTAGTTCTTCCGTGCTCGCCAAGTGTTTTCCTGATCGCTGTGATGTTTATTCTCCTCACAACACAGTATACATAATGATGGAATAAATCTTCTAATTATATACTCTGGTTGTTAACATAATTCACCCACGGAGCTATGGGTGGGGGGCGTGTTTAGCAGAATCTTTTAGCAGACGGAACGACCGTCTGCTAAAAGTTCAGTCCTGTTGGTTTTTGGAATGTACTGGTTTTCAAGTTGTTAATTAAAACTCAGTGCTGGATACTCCGCCTCCGACTCCCGTCTCTCGGCACTACACTGGTGACGTAGGTCTCGCTGAAGCTTCAGGGACCAAAACGAACATGGCAAAAAACGCTTTTATCAAGTTGCCGGAGTTCTGGGAGTTTTCACAGACGGCGTGGTTCGCGCAGACGGAGGCGCAGTTCGCCATCCGTGACGTCACGGACGACACCGCACGCTATTACCACGTCGTATCGGCGCTGGGGAGATCAACTGCGACCCGGGCAGCGAATTTCATTGCGAATCCCCCGAACCAGGGCAAGTACAGAGACCTCAAAGCCTTCCTCTTGAAGACTTTTGAGCTCTCGCAGACAGAGCAGGCCCAACGGTTGTTGGCTATTCGGGGCCTCGGGGACAGCAAACACTCTGAGCATATGAAGATGCACCAGTTAGGCTCTTCCGCACCCAGCAGGTGCGGAAGAGCCTAACTTCCTCTTCATAGAACTGTTCCTCCAACACATGCCACCGCAGGTCCGGACGGCACTCACGGGCACGAGGATTACTGAGCCACGCGCGTTGGCAGAAGAAGCCGACCGGTTTTTCCAGGCTGCTCGGAGTTTCGTACCCGAGGTGCTAGCCCCAACACGCAGTGTCTATCCCCCAGACAATGACGGACTAGCTAACAGAGCCCCAGTGGCCGCCAAGGGCCGCGCCAGCACAGGTGTGTGCTATTTTCACGCGCGTTTCGGCGCTAAGGCAAAGAGGTGCCAGTCCCCGTGCAATTTCAAACCGACGGGTAACGCCAAGGCTTGCGCTCATTAGTGGCTGTGAGTGCAGGCACGTCAACCCGGCTATTCTTCATCAGGGACACTCTCTCCGGCCGCGAGTTTCTTTGCGAGGACCCGCACTCAGAGAAGCGTCCTGCAGGCTACGGTGGAGGACACCGCGCCTGGTGTCCACGGCCCACAGTTGAGGTCCGCTAACGACACACCCATCCGCACGTATGGTACAAAGACTGCGGACCTGTGCTTTGGAGGCCAGCAATTCAGGTGGGATTTCGTCACGGCCGACATCTCCTTTCCCCTCCTCGGCGCGGATTTCCTTTGTGTGCACAATCTACTAGTAGACGTCAAAAACAACCGCCTGGTGGACGCACGGACGTTCTCCTCATTTGCATGTGCCCGCGGTCAAGCAGCTTAGGGCGGGTATTCCAGCTCCCTCTCAGAAGGAGACGAATATCAACGCCTGCTCAGGGAGTTCCCCGGTATAACCCGACATACCTTTTCCATGGTCACGGCGAAACATGGCGTACAGCATCATTTAGACACCAAAGGCCCACCCGTCTATGCTAGGGCCCGACGACTTAACCCCGACAGCCTGAAGGTCGCTAGGTCAGAGTTCGCCAACATGGAGCGCCTGGGCATCATCCGCCGCTCAGACAGCCCCTGGGCCTCACCCCTTAACATCGTTCCCAAGCCAGACGGTGGGTGGCGACCTTGTGGGGATTACCGCCGCCTGAACGATGCTACCACGCCCGACCGCTATCCAATCCCGCACATCCAGGACTTCTCAGCACACCTGGCGGGCAAGCGGGTCTTCTCGAAGTTGGACCTGGTGCGCAGTTACCACCAGGTGCCAGTGCATCCTTCGGACATCGCCAAGACGGCGGTAGTGACACCTTTCGGGTTATTTGAGTTCCTGCGTATGCCGTTCGAACTCAAAAACGCCGCTCAGACCTCCCAGCGGTTAATGGACTCGGCGCTCAGGGGGATGCCTTTCGTCTTCGTATATTTGGATGACATCCTGGTCGCCAGCTCCTCTGAAAAGGAGCACCAGGGTCACCTACGCGACCTCTTCATGAGGCTCGACCAGCACGGACTGATCATCAACCCGGCAAAGTGCCTGTTCGGGTTGTCCTCCATCCACTTCCTGGGGCATCTCATCAACAAAGATGGGGCCGCCCCTCTTCCGTTGAAAGTGGAGGCGATTTCTGCTTTCCCCCGCCCACACATAGCTCGGGCGCTCCGGGAATTCCTGGGGATGGTGACGTTTTACCACCGGTTCATCCGCCAGGCGGCTCATGTCATGCGCCCGCTGTACGGGGCTCTCAAGGACAAGTCCCCTGGCCAGGCTGTCGACTGGATGGCGGAGAGGGAGAAGGCATTCGATGCCATGAAGGCCGCCTTGGGCCAAGCCGCCATGTTGGCCCATCCGTCACATAATGCCCCCATCGCCATCACCACCGACACATCTGACTACGCCGTTGGCGCGATGCACGAACAATGGGTCGCAGCCGCTCGCCTTTTTCAGTCGCCAGTTGACCCCCAGGGAGCACAAATACAGCGCATTCGACAGGGAACTCCTTGGACTCTGGCTGGCGATCCGCCACTTCCGGTTCCTCCTGGAAGACCGAGAGTTTGCGGCTTTCATGGACCACAAGCCACTAACATTCTGCATGTCCAAGGTGGCAGAACCGTGGTCTGCCCGCCAGCAGCGCCAGCTTTTGTACATCTCCAAGTACACCACGGACATCCAACACATTGCTGGCAAGTCCAACGTGGTCGCAGACTGCCTCTCAAGAACAGTCATCGGAGCCGTCCAACTGGGCCTGGATTATGTCCGTATGAGCGCAAGCCAGGCCTCCGACCATGGGGTCCAGACCCTGAGGAATTTGGATACGGGTTTGCGCCTGGAGGAGGTTGCGGTTGGCAGCTCAGATGTGAGGCTATGGTGCGACGTCTCCACGGGCCAGCCTCGACCGCTGGTCTCGGTGACCTGGCGCCGGCCCGTTTTTGAGGCGTTGGATGGCCTTTCCCACCCCGGCAGGAAGCCGTCGGTGAAATTGGTTTCCCAGAGGTTTGTGTGGCAGGGGCTTAGAAAGGACGTTAGTTTTTGGGTCAGCTCATGCGTTGACTGTCAACGGCCCAAGGTGCACCGCCATATTAAGGACCCCTTTGGAGAGTTTACTGTTCCCAAGAGGAGGTTTGACCAGGTCAACGTCGACCTGGTTGGACCGCTTCCCTAATCTCACAGGTTTACTTACCTCTTCACCATGGTGGACAGGATGACCCGCTGGCCTGAAGCTGTTCCCCTCTCCTCGACGTCGGTTTCTGACGTGGCGCGGGTGTTTATCGGCACATGGGTCACGCGCTTTGGGAATCCTTCAGACCTCTCCTCGGACCGGGGCTCGCAGTTCACCTCGGAACTTTGGAATGCGGTGGCTGAGGGGTATGGGGTCAAGCTGCACCACACTACCGCCTATCACCCCCAGGCCAACGGCTTGTGCGAACGTTTCCACCGTTCCATGAAGGCAGCCTTATGGGCCAGCTTGAAGAATGGCGACTGGGTGGATAGGCTGCCATGGGTTATGCTCGGCCTCAGGTGCGCCCCTAAGGAGGACCTGCAGTCCTCATCGGCAGAGCTGGTCTATGGGCAGGCCCTATGGGTGACAGGGGGTTTTATTCCTGACGCCTCGGTATCATGGTCGGCAGCCAAGCACCGTTCCCACGTCGCAACACGGCACACCCACTTTCCGCATGCCCCCCGATCTGCGCGCGGTGGACTAGGTCTTTATTCGCCACGACGCCCACCGTGGTCCCCTACGTCCTCCTTACTATGGCCCGTTCAGGGTTTTACGCCACTGCGACAAGTGCCTGGTGGCAGACGTCGGGGGTAGGCCTGAGACTGTTTCCTGGGATAGGATTAAGCCAGCTAACGTGGACGTTTCCAGACAGGTGGAGGTGGCGCAACAACCACGCCGGGGACGTCCGCCTGCGCCGCCCCCCACACTGACCGCTGAGACTCCCTTGACCTCGTTGACCCCCGGGAGCTCCGAGTTGGTGGACGGCACCGACGTGCCTGCTGCTTACTCTGCCTCGGCCCTTGTCATCCGCTCGCGACGGGGTCGGGTCGTCGCCCCTTTCCGTCACAAGGACTTTGACTATGGTTGAATTCTGGGGGCCTTGTGTGGTGGTTAACATAATTCACCCACGGAACTATGGGTGGGGGGCGTGTTTAGCATGGACTCTTTTAGCAGACGGAACGACCGTCTCAGTTCAGTTCTGTTGGTTTTTGGAATGTACTGGTTTTCAAGTTGTTAATTAAAACTCAGTGCTGGATACTCCGCCTCCGAATCCCGTCTCTCGGCACTACAATACAAAGCATCGCTTTAGATTAACTGATAACATTACAATACATAATATACATAATACAACAACAAAAAGTAATATTAATATACAAAATTAATTTTCAAACGCTGCAAAACAACTATCTTGTATTTTTCTACATTTTACACCCAATTTGAATAACCACAATTTCTTCATTATGTAATAAGTTGAAGATGTAAGTTATTTTAATCACAGTTCCTAACCTGTTCTCTTTATTTTGTGTGAAGGCTGAAGGGCTGTGATCTGTCAGAGAGATGCTGTGAAGCTCTGACATCAGTTCTCAGCTCCAATTCCTCTAGTCTGAGAGAGCTGGACCTGAGTACCAATCGGCTGAATGATTCAGGAGTGAAGCTGCTCTCTGCTGGACTGGGGAGTCCACACTGTACACTGGAAACTCTCAGGTCCATTTTACCCAATGGTCAAACAGTTACACCACAAGGTTCAATATCAGAAGACATTTACATTTACATTTAGCAGGGCATTTAGCAGACGCTTTTATCCAAAGCGACTTACAATAAGTGCATTTGTTACAATAAGTACATTTGTCATAAGAAGTGAAACAATATATCGCTGTCGATACAGTAACGATGTTCATAGAACCAAGTGCAAGTATTACAATCGCTAGGCTAACCCATTCCCCGTGTAAAGCAATGATAGCAGCTACTGTAGATGCTGCACAATTAAGTACCTTGAATAAGTGCAATGTACAAGTGCCAGGACGTACAACGTTCGATGGTGGCTGTGCATTGGTTTCTATGCAGAGTCGAGGTGAACTCTGAACAGGTGAGTTTTGAGTCTTTTGCGGAAGCTGGTGAGCGACTCTGCGATCCTGACATCGGTAGGGAGCTCGTTCCACCAATGAGGTCCCAAAAGAGAGAAAAGCTGTGACTTCGCTGATCGACCTTTGCTTGCTCTTAGCGATGGCGGTACCAGACGTCCAGTTGAGGTAGTTGAGCGGAGGGATCGAGCTGGGATGTGTGGCTTTACTAATGCTTGGAGGTAGGCAGGGGCAGTTCCATCGAATGCCTTGCATGCCAGTACCATCATCTTGAATCTGATGCGAGCTATTACAGGGAGCCAGTGGAGGTCTCGGAAGAGGGGGGTTACACATGTGAGAACTTTGGTAGGTTGAACACGTGGCACGCTGCCGCATTCTGGATGCGCTGCAAGGGTTTAATCACAGAGGCAGGGAGTCCAGCCAAGAGCGAGTTGCAGTAGTCGAGGTTGGAGGTGACCAGTGATTGGACTAGAAGCTGAGCTGCTTCCATTTTGAGGAAGGGCCGGATCCTGCGGATGTTGTAAAGTGCAAATCTGCAGGATCGGGCCACCGTAGTGATGTTTGCGGTGCAGCATAACTGATGGTCCAACACTACACCAAGGTTTTTGGCAGTTGGAGAAGGAGATCCAATGATGTTCTCAACAGTGACCAGTAAGTCCATGTGTGGGCAATCTTTCCCTGGTATTAGGAGGAGCCCAGTCTTGTTGAGGTTAAGCCTCAGGTGATGGGCAATTGTCCAGGTGCTGACTTCTGCCAGATATTCAGATATGCGTGTTGCAATCAGGGCTTTGTCAGATGAGGGAAAAGAGAAAAATAGCTGAGTGTCGTCAGCATAGCAGTGATAGGAAAAGCCGTGAGATGTAATTACAGAGCCCAGAGATCTGGTATAGAGGGAGAACAGAAGTGGCCCCAGTACAGAGCCTTGAGGGACACCAGTATCAAGCGTGCAAGGTTTGGACAAGGAGTCATTCCATGTTACCTGATAAGTGCGATTCATCAGGTAGGATGTGAACCTGGAAATGGCAGATTCAGCTATGCCAAGTTCGGCGAGAGTGGCGAGGAGGATCTGGTGGTTCACAGTGTCAAATGCTGCAGACAGGTCAAGGAGAATGAGAACCGATGAGAGGGACGAGGCTCTGGCCGTACGGAGGGACTCAGTCACCACGAGGAGACTGAGTCAGTCTCAGTGGAGCGTGCTTTTTTGAAGCCTGACTGGTGAGGGTCAAGCAGGTTGTTAGATGAGAGATAGGAGGACAGTTGGTTAGCGACGGCACGTTCCAATGTTTTAGAGAGGAATGAAAGAAGAGATACCGGACTGTAATTCTGGATGTCAGTGGTATCAAGGGTTGGTTTTTTGAGGAGAGGATTTATTCTGGCAGTCTTGAAAGACGTTGGAACAATGCCAGAAGCGAGGGAGGAGTTAATAGGTGCGGTGAGAAATGCAGGATGTCGTTTGACACAGCCTGGAGGAGGGAGGAAGGTATAGTGTCAAGGGGGCAGGTGGTGGCATGGTTAGATGTTATAATTCCGTTGACCTCGTCTGAGGTGAGAGGGATAAATTGGGTAAAGACAGAGGTGGGGGTGGAGGGAGGGAGGATGGTGGCAGTAATAAAAAAGGAGCTAATGTCCTTTACTTTCTGGGTAAAGTAGGTAACAAAGTCATCAGCAGTGAGGCAGGAAGGAGGAGGAGGGGAGGGAGGGTTGAGGAGGGAAGAGAAAAAGGAACATTTAACAGATTAACATCCATAAAACTGCGCACATGAAGTGAAGCAGCACGCAACTGACACCCCCAAGCGCACAAATAATGTTTTAGTTCTCGTGCTCCCAAAGTGTTTTCCTTATCGCTAAGATGTTTATTCTCCTCACAACACAATTTACATAATATTGGAATAAAACTTCCAACTACATACAAAAAATCGCTTTAGATTAACTGATAACATGAATTACAATACAATGCATAATATACATAATATTGCAACTAAAAGCAATATTAATATAAAAAACGACTTTTCAAACACTGCAAAACAACTATCTTATTGTTATACATTTTACACCTAATTTGAATAACCACAATTTCTTCGTTATGTAATAAATTGAAGATATAAGTTATTTTAATCGCAGTTCCTAACCTGTTATCTTTATTTTATGTGAAGGCTGAAGGGCTGTGATCTGTCAGAGAGATGCTGTGAAGCTCTGGCCTCAGTTGTCAGCTCCAACTCCTCTAGTCTGAGAGAGCTGGACCTGAGTACCAATGATCTGCAGGATTCAGGAGTGAAGCTGCTCTCTGCTGGACTGGGGAGTCCACACTGTCCACTGGAAACTCTCAGGTCAGTTTTCAGCCTCTTCAAACTGGGTCTTGGGGTTGTTTAATATGTAAGGGATGGTCAACGACTAGTTGGACCGTAATCAAAAAATGAACTTACAAAACGGTATGCATGTAATATGTTATGTAACTCTGCCCCGCTGATGTGAGGGTTAGGGTGTGGTAGGAAATAACGAGTTCTATCACTTCAACTAACTAAGACTTACTCACAAACAAAGCTGTTTCCCATATGAGATGTCCGCCCACGGCCGGTCAGTCATAAATTCCTTTGAGCATGTGGTCAACAACAACTAATCTAAAACACGAGGTTGAGGTCAGCACGCCTTGACCCCAGACTCTCTGGCACTGTGTCAAGCCATGGAGGTGTTTTAGATGTTTTCTACTATTAGATATATAGGCCTATTAATAATCATAGTTTGCCATAAAAATGTAATTGTTAATTTCTTCCATAAGGGGTTAACTACTAGTATGTTATGTTTGTTATATGTTATATAGCTCTGGCCAGCTGATGTGAGGGTTAGGGTTTGACCTGTTAACTACTAGTATGTTATGTATGTTATGTGTTATGTAGCTCTGGCCAGCTGATGTGAGGGTTAGGGGTTGACCTGTTAACTACTAGTATGTTATATTTGTTATATGTTATGTAACTCTGGTCAGCAGATGTGAGCTGAGGAGTTGTCATTAGTGTAGACATGGGGATGAGGCTTTAGCTGTGCTGTGATCTGAATATAATGTACACCTCTCCATAGAACATCACTGGCCGTGGTAAAGTGAATCATATTGAACATTAAAGATGGACCTTATTCACATCACATTAGTTTTGTGTAGTGCTGCTCATGTCCGATGCCTTTCTGCTGCTCTTTTGCCTGCTGAAAAAACTCTCCCTTGTTCTACACAATGTTAGAACCTGTGAAGAAACGGTCTCAGCGTACCAAACACAGTGGACTTCTCCTGACGCAAACCAAACAATATCTCATTGAGTTGTAGCTATTGAGAAAGGAGCATTTGTTAAAGATCCTGTTTCACATCCAAGTGAAGGAAGTTCTGATGTCTGTGATGATGTCATCTCTCCACTTCCTCTTCCTGTTCTCCTTGTCCTCCAAATGGAATGAATACACTTTATAAATGTGGTTACTTTAGTATGAACTGCTCTCAACAAGAATAAATATAATAAAGTGTGTGTGTGTGTGTGTGTGTGTGTGTGTGTGTGTGTGTGTGTGTGTGTGTGTGTGTGTGTGTGTAGCTTGTCTTTCTGCCTGATCACACAGGAAGGCTGTGCTTCTCTGGCCTCAGCTCTGAGCTCCAACCCCTCCCATCTGAGAGAGCTGGACCTGAGCTACAATCACCCAGGAGACTCTGGAGCTGCGCTGCTCTCTGCTGGACTGGAGGATCAACGCTGGAGACTGGACACTCTCAGGTCCGTTTTACCCAATGGTCAAACAGTTACACCACAAGGTTCAATATCAGAAGACATTTAACAGATTAACATCCATAAAAATGCACACATAAAGTGAAGCAGCACGCAACTGACACCCCCAAGCGCACAAATAATGTCTTAGTTCTCGTGCTCCCAAAGTGTTTTCCTGATCGCTATGATGTTTATTCTCCTCACAACACAATATGCATAATATTGGAATAAAACTTCCAACTACACACAAAATATCGCTTTAGATTAACTGATAACATGTATTACAATACAATGCATAATATACATAATATTGCAACTAAAAGTAATATTAATATACAAAACGACTTTTCAAACACTGCAAAACAACTATCTTATTGTTATACATTTTACACCTAATTTGAATAACCACAATTTCTTCATTATGTAATAAGTTGAGGATGTAAGTTATTTTAATCAAAGTTCCTAACCTGTCCTCTTTATTTTGTGTAAAGGCTGAAGGGCTGTAATCTGTCAGAGAGATGCTGTGATGCTCTGGCCTCAGTTCTCAGCTCCAACTCCTCTAGTCTGAAAGAGCTGGACCTGAGTACCAATGATCTGCAGGATTCAGGAGTGAAGCTGCTCTCTGCTGGACTGGGGAGTCCACACTGTACACTGGAAACTCTCAGGTCAGTTTTCAGCCTCTTCAAACTGGGTCTTGGGGTTGTTTAATATGTAAGGGATGGTCCACGACTAGTTGGACCATTATCAAAAAACGAACTTACAAAACGGTATGCATGTTATATGTTATGTAACTCTGCCCCGCTGATGTGAGGGTTAGGGTTTGGTAGGAAATAACGAGTTCTATCACTTCAACTAACTAAGACTTACTCACAAACGAAGCTGTTTCCCATATGAGATGTCCGCCCACGGCCGGTCAGTCATAAATTCCTTTAAGCATGTGGTCAACAACAACTAATCTAAAACACAAGGTTGAGGTCAGCACGCCTTGACCCCAGACTCTCTGGCACTGTGTCAAGCCTTGGAGGTGTTTTAGATGCTTTCTACTATTAGATATATAGGCCTAATAATAATCATAGTTTGCCATAAAAATGTAATTGTTCATTTCTTCCATAAAGGTATAACTAGTATGTTATGTTTGTTATATGTTACGTAGCTCTGGCCAGCTGATGTGAGGGTTAGGGGTTGACCTGTTAACTGCTAGTATGTTATGTTTGTTATATGTTATGTAGCTCTGGCCCGCTGATGTGAGGGTTAGGGGTTGACCAGTTAACTACTAGTATGTTATGTTTGTTATATGTTACGTAGCTCTGGCCAGCTGATGTGAGGGTTAGGGGTTGACCTGTTAACTACTAGTATGTTATGTTTGTTATATGTTATGTAACTCTGGTCAGCATATGTGAGCTGAGGAGTTGTCATTAGCGTAGACATGGGGATGAGGCTTTAGCTGTGCTGTGATCTGAATATAATGTACACCTCACCATAGAACATCACTGGCCGTGGTAAAGTGAATCATATTGAACATTAATGATGGACTTTATTAACTTCACATTAGTTTGGTGTAGTGCTGCTCTTGTCCGATGCATTTCTGTTGCTCTTTTGCCTGCTGACAAAACTCTCCCTTGTTCTACACAATGTTAGAACCTGTGAAGAAATGGTCTCAGCGTACCAAACAGAGCGGATTTCTCCTGACTCTATCCAAACAATATCTCATTGAGTTGTAGCTATTGAGAAAGGAACATTTGTTTAAGATCCTGTTTCACATCCAAGTGAAGGAAGTTCTGATGTCTGTGATGATGTCATCTCCCCACTTCCTCTTCCTGTTCTCCTTGTCCTCCAAATGGAATGAATACACTTTATAAATGTGGTTACTTTAGTATGAACTGCTCTCAACCAGAATAAATATAATAAAGTGTGTGTGTGTGTGTGTGTGTGTGTGTGTGTGTGTGTGTGTGTGTGTGTGTGTGTGTGTGTGTGTGTGTAGCTTGTCTGGCTGCCTGGTCACACAGGAAGGCTGTTCTTCTCTGGCCTCAGCTCTGAGCTTCAACCCCTCCCATCTGAGAGAGCTGGACCTGAGCTACAATCACCCAGGAGACTCTGGAGCTGCGCTGCTCTCTGCTGGACTGGAGGATCCACGCTGGAGACTGGACACTCTCAGGTATGGAGAAGACAGCTCACCACTCAGGGACAAAGTCTCCTACGAGGATTCAAGCCGCTGCTAGATGAAGTGGTTTGAAGAGGCAGCTGTCACTCATGTTGTGTAGAACGTGATGAGACGGCAGATGATGAAGGAAAATGTTTCAACATGCTGCTCTCACTTTGTTTACCCCCAGTGTGGAGCACGGTGGAGTGTGGAGGCTGCAACCAGTTCCACAGAGATGTAAGTGTCGCTTTAGTTTATGTATATATATTTATATATACATACATATATATACATACATTCATACATGCATACATACATACATACATACATACATACATACATACATACATACATACATACATGCACAAGGATCGATACTTGGCCCGCTTTTGTTTAGTCTGTATATTAATGATCTGCCGTTGGTTTGCCCTGATATCAAAATACAAATGTATGCAGACGACACTGTAGTATATGTGCATGCCAAAACAAAAGATCTGGCTGCTGCTAAACTCACCACAGCTATGGACCAGATCACTAATTGGCTAAACCATTGCTGCCTCCAACTTAATGTTAATAAAACCGTAGGAATGTTTTTTACCAAAAGACAATGTAACACCATGTCAAACATAAAAATATCAGGTCAAAACATAAGTATTATGCCACAATTTAAGTATCTGGGCATTATCATTGATTCTGCTCTTTCTTTTAAAGCACACATTAAGAAAGTTTGCAACAGGGTCAAGTTTAGCCTAGCCAATTTTAAATATATTAGAAATTCCCTAACTTTTAATGTTGCCAAACTTTACATGGATGCCATGATTATGTCACATCTTACATACTGTATGACAAGCTGGGGGCAAACTAACAGTTTGTCATTGAAGCCATTAGCAACTCTTTATAAGAGAACACTCAAAGTGTTGGACCAGAAGCCTGACAGTTCACATCATTGTAATATATTAAATAACCGTAAACTGCTGAGCTGGGAAGATGTAATCAAATATAAAAACATCTGCCTGGTTTTCAAAATTCTGCATAACACCGCTCCTCCTCCTTTAAAGTCATTCATGATCCAACGTAACAGCAGCAATCAGATCACCAGAAGCGCCACACGGGGTGACCTTCTAATCCCATTTAGAAAAAGCACATTTGGACAACAATCATTTTCTGTTAGAGCAATGCAAAATTGGAATTCACTGCCTACCACTATCAATGATATACATACATATTCCACCTTTACAGCACACCTTAAAACATGGCTGTCCGACAACTATAATTGCACACATCAACTTCTGTCAGACGTGATGTGTGCGTTTGATGTAACATAGTCTTAGTCATTGTTGCTGCCGCTCCATCTCTGCTACCTGCCTGCATGTTCTGCCCTATGTGCTTTCAATGTGATCTTTGTGGCCTATTTTCCCTTGTCTCCTGTGTGTTTGTGTTGTTGTTGCATGAACTGCCTTGATATCTTTGCCATCATCTGTGCTTGCCTGTTTGTTCTTGTTCCAACTGTGTGCAATATGTTTGTTTGTCTTTTTCCCCTTTTTGCTCAGGCCTGCTGTAATTATATATGTAATGTATTTTTTTTTTTTACTGTTATGTATTGAAGGTTGCCTACTGAGAACTGGCTGGGGACTACAGCTGGAAATTAGCCAAATAGGCTAAAGCTGCTCCTTCTCAAAGGGGACTGTCCACAAAACTATAAACAAATAAACTAAACTAAACTAAACTACATACATACATACATACATACATACATACATACATACATACATACATACATACATACATACCCACCCACCCACCCACCCACCCACCCACCCACCCACCTACCTACCTACCTACCTACCTACCTACCTACCTACCTACCTACATACATACATAGAAACATACCGCTGTGTTTTTTTTGGAAATAGTTTGCCAAGTAAGGATCGCTTTTAGCTAACTGTATTTGGTAAAGGTTTGAACTAGTCTCTATGAAGCAAAAGGAGGGGAATTGTATAGGCACGCGTGGAGATGCACTTAGTAGGGCATCTGAAGGATGCGTCACCTGGAGCTCCTATGTATGATATGTTAATGTGAAGTAAATATTGAGGGAGTAAATGCACTCTACAAATTTCTCCTCATTTCAATGTTTTGATTGGGACAGCCACTCACTCGCACATGGGATTTCCAATCAACTTTAACTTTAATTATCTTAAACACAATGTGTCCTATTGCTTGGAAAATATACAGCACTTGATTCCAATATAGTACCTATGATTTTTTTTGTCTTTCTATGTTAATGTTTGAAGAAGAGAGCGATCACAAAAAAAGTCTGAAAGAGAATAAAGAGAAGAAGAGCACAGGAGAACAGTACAAGTGATGATGATGATGATGATGATGAGTATGAAGAGCGGTTCAGCAGCTCATCATGTCTGGTTCTCCCTCAGATGCCTGTGAACTCACACTGGATCCCAACACGGCCCACAGACTCCTCTCTCTGTCTGAGGACAACAGGAAGGTGACGCTGTTTGGAGAGGACCAGTCGTATCCGGATCGACCACAGAGATTTGATTCCCGGCTCCAGGTGTTGGGTAGAGAGGCTCTGACTGGCCGCTGTTACTGGGAGGTAGAGAGGGAAGGACCTGTTGAGATAGGAGTGACATACAGAGGAATCACAAGGAGAGGACGGGGTGATGACAGCAGGCTTGGACTGAACAACAAGTCCTGGTGTCTTTATTGTTATGATGATGGTTACTCTGCCCAGCACAACGGTACAGTAACAGTCCTCCCTCTCCCCCCCGCTGGCTCCACCAGAGTAGGAGTGTATCTGGACCGGCCTGCTGGCTCTCTGTCCTTCTACAGAGTGTCCCCAGGTGGAGGAGGGTCCTCAGACACACTGACACACCTCCACACCTTCTGGTCCTCCTTCACCCAGGAGGACCTCCTCCCTGGGTTGGGGGTATGGGGGTGGGCCTCAGCGTCTGTGTTGGTTGTAGAAAAAAAATCGTACGGAAGCTGTGGACCAGCATCTCTGTGATCTCTCAGCGGGGGGATTAGGGTGGGGGCCCTCAGTGGGGGCCTCAGCGTCTGCGTTGGTTGTAGAAAAAAAAAATGTGCCCCCGTACCTATACACACCAACACACACACCTACACACACACAGACACATACACAAACACACACACAGACACACATAGACACATACACATACACACAAACACACACACTAGTAAGAGGATGAGAGGCTCTCTCTCTATCTCTCTCTCTCTCTCTCTCTCTCTCTCTCTTTTCTTTCTCTCTCACTGTGTGTCTGTGTCTGTGTCTGTGTGTGTGTCTCTCTCTCTCTCTCTCTCTCTCTCTCGCTCTCTCTCTCTCTCTCTCTTTTTCTTTCCCTCTCTCCCTCTTCTAGACAGTATAGTATGATAAACCATGAAAAGACTTTTAAGATCTTCCATAGTTAGAGAAGCACATTTATTATTTGAAATGTATATAAAATACCTATTGATGGTAAATGTTTGTATATTTTCAGACATCACCAGTTTTGGTCTTAAGGGCTCTGATATCATCATTTTTGTCATAATCCTGATTTGCAACCTGATTTAAAGCAGATTTTATATTTTATTAATAATAAGCAAGAGGTCTGTGGGATAATGTTGCACGTTGTAAATTACTTAAGACTAAATCTTGATTTTTTAGATTTTTCGTGTTCTGTTGAGAACCAAGCGGCCGCAGAACATGCTCAGTTATTAAAGATATGTCCAAACCTGTTGATGATTTGTAAAGTCTGCTGCTTCTATTGTTTTACTAACCATAGACTGTAACATCTTTTTCCATGTCAGGTGACGAACATGTGACTTTATTTCGTAGACTTATATTACGCCACATGAAAGTCAGCTTCACGCGCTATAAATCTAAAAAAATAACAATTAACTTCTCCCTCGAAAAGGTGCCCATCACGGGTCACTGTCTGAACAGTGTCTCATCCCTCCACCACTAAAGCAACTCTCAGTTTCCTTGTCAGACTCTTTGAGTAAGTCCTTTTTTTAAGGGACTATTTTTCTGTAAAGGGACATTAGCACCCCCTATCGCCTATTGACAGTACTTCAGGTAGGACGTCCCTCCCTCAGCCTCCATTGACCCATTCATTTCCCCGAAAGTCACATAATCCTGATGTACGACCTGATTTAATGCAGATTTTATATTTTATTCATAATAACCAAGAGGTTAATGGGATAATGTTGTATGTTGTAAATTACTTTAAACTGAATCTTGATTTTTTTGTGTTCTGATGGTAAAAAAACGGCCGCAGAACATGTTGTTGTTTTAGTCCTTGTGTTTATTCTGTACATGAAAGGGACTATTTTTCTGTTGTATTTATTAATGAAACATAATTGCAATAAACAACTCGGTGGATCCAACTGAATGTTCTTGTGTGTTCAGCTGATGATTTCTCGTTTTTTTAGTGAATAATGCTTCCATAAGTGCCTTAAGAAAAATAATATATTAATTATGGCTGTCAAATTAACGCAGATTAATCACGCTTCTATAGTGCCCTTTGACCCGGTGCGTCATTTGCGTTGAAACAAAATGGAGACAGACGAGAAGACGCTGCTCGGTCCGTGCACGGAAAAGTTAAAGTTTAAACTCCCAGACGGAACTGTAGATAGGAACACCGTTATCTGCAATCTCTGTAGTAAGGAATTTTCCTATCACCGAGTTCATCAACCCTTAAATATCACCTCAACGCAAAACGTTTGGTAGCAAGCTGGCAGGTACGAGCTGCCACCGCCCCTGAAGCTGGCGCTAGCAGCCAGCCTCGTCAAGCCACACTCGACTGAGATGCATTGAATCCTGAGTGAGATGGAAATGTTATTCATTTGATCTTAACATGCACCGTATGTTAATGAAAGACACTCATCTGCCATAATTTACTTGAATTAAATTATTTTTGAAATACCTTCTCGGAAAAATGAAAGTATGAGATTAATTTAGATTAATTAATCACAGATGCTGTAATTAATTAGATTATGTTTTTTAATCGCTTGACAGACCTAATATTAATCAGAAATTATAAATAAAACCACAAATGTTTTTCCTCCCTGGGTTTTGGTTGGGGGGGTTCTCAGTGTCTCTGTGTCGGTTGTCGAAAGAAACCACAGACAGACGGCCGGACACCCTCTGTCTCTCTCCCCGTCTCCCTCTCCCCCCCCGTCTCCCTCTCCCTCTCCCTCTCCCCCCTCCAGTCTCCCTCTCCCCCCCCCCCCGTCTTTATTTATTACCCATAACTACTTTCCGTCACACGGATCACACGTCCTGGTCCCTTGGCAGAAGAACAGCCCCAAAGCATGATATTTCCACCCCCATGCTTCACTGTAGGTATGGTGTTCTTTGGATGCAACACAGCATTCTTTCTCCTCCAAACACGACGAGTTGAGTTTTTACCAAAAAGTTCAATTTTGGTTTCATCTGACCATATGACATTCTCCCAATCCTGTTCTGGATCATCCAAATGCTCTCTAGCAAACTTCAAACGGGCCCGGACATGCACTGGCTTTAGCAGGGTGACACGTCTGGCACTGCAGGATTTGAGTCCCTGGCGGCGTAGTTTGTTAGTGATGGAAGCCTTTGTTACTTTGGTCCCAGCTCTCTGGAGGTCATTCACTAGGTCCTACCGTGTGGTTCTGGGATTTTTGTTCACTGTTCTTGTGATCATTTTGACCCCACAGGGTGAGTTCTTGCGTGGAGCCCCAGATCGAGGGAGATTATCAGTGGTCTTGTATGTATTCCATTTCCTAATAATTGCTTCCACAGTTGACACCAAGCTGCTTATCTATTGCAGATTCAGACTTCCCAGCCTGGTGCAGGTCTACAATTGTGTTTCTGGTGTCCTTTGACAGCTCTTTGGTCTTGGCCATAGTGGAGTTTGGAGTGTGACTGTTTGAGGTTGTGGACAGGTGTCTTTTATACTGATAAGCAGGGCTCTAAATTAACACCCGCCAACCCGCCAAATGCGGGTGAAAATTCATTTTAGCGTGTATTAAAAAAAACTCACTAGCCGGCTTGGCCGGTGATAAATGAGTTACTTTACCATCTATTTCGCGGGACGCGTGAGCACGGTTTTTATGGGAACGCGTCCGTCGAGGCTGCCGTACTAGGGGAGGGGGGGTAGGTCACTCTTGGGTTGGAAAAAACGATAGACGCCGGTACAAATACAAATACAGACACAAACACAAACAAGATGTGGCGATGGTTGGGACAGCCGGCCATCAAGAGAAAGGATATTCCTACCAAAGAGGTAGGGGAGGAGGAGGATATTGGACCTCGCGAAAAAAAAAGAAGGAAATTTAACTGTAAATGGCTAACTGGTCGTGAGTGGCTCGTGTATGATCACGAAAACAGCGTAATGTTCTGTCAGGATTGCCGAATGTATGCTAAAGAAAAACACAAAACGAATAATTTCGTGGTAGCAACCAATAATTTCAAAGTAGAAGCAGTAAAGGATCATGAGAGTGCCCGAAGTCATCAGGAGAGCCTGAGGACGAAAACCGCCAAGACGTGTCGTATCGAAGAGAGTGAAGCTGGAAGGAGCCTTGCCTTAATGAAGACGTCCGAGTTCGAGAAGATGGAGCTACTTTTTCGCAATGCCCACGCCATCGGGAAAAAAGGCAGGCCTTTCACCGAGTTCACATGGTTGTGTCAGTAAGTGGATTAACTTTATTATTTACATGTTTCATTTTATACGGTATATTGACAGTACTATTTTAGTAACTATTTTAAAGTTCAGCCTCATACTTTATCAGTCACATAACATGCAAAGGTTTAACATGAATATATCATGTGGCCACCACGATTGCCCTCATACAAGCATTTTTAAGTATGTGTTTTTGGTTATTATTTATTTCAGGGTTGATAGAAAGAAAGGCTTGAAGATAGGAGAGATATACACAAATGACTATCAGGCAAAAGAGTTCATTCACTACATAGCGAAGGATGTGAGGAGAAAGATGAGGGCAAGATTGTCAGATGTCAATTTCATCTCTGTCATGTCAGACGGATCCCTGGAAAGTGCAGTGATTGAAGAAGAGATGGTCTATGCCAGGAGTGCCAGTAAAGGAAGATCAAAGTTGATTTTGTCGGGATAAAAGCTGTTTCAAAGCCAGATGCTACAAGCATAGCTGAAGCTGTGTGTAATGTAATGGAGAGTGAAGTCAGCACTGATTGGAAGAGCAAGCTGGAGGCCATCACCACAGATGGAGCAGCTGTAATGACAGGAGTCAACAATGGTGTAGTTACCAAGCTGCGTGCAGACCGATCGTATGTGCTGGGGATCCATTGCATGGCCCATAGACTTGAGCTCGCCTTTTCAGATGCACCTATTGAGTGGACTCTACACCTTGTATCACAAGAGTGGAGTAAACAGGGCCAGCCTAAAGCAACACTTCGGGGAGCTCCACATGAAGGCTTTGATGCCAACCAGAGTAGGTGGAACCAGGTGGCTGCCACATCTCCTCAAAGCACTAGACCATTTCCTCAGGGGCTATGCTGCTGTTGTACGCCACTTACAGGAAAAGGTATGATAATTTATAGCCTACTAAAACCAACAGTGTAGGTGGATAATTTAATATTTGTGCCTTGCTTAATACATTTACATGTCAAACACATGTCTGTCAGTGATATAAACAGGTAGGAGACACAATACAAGCCAAGAATTGCATTGGAAAAACAAAATAAATATGAGACTAAAATCATATTTGCATAATAATTTGGAATTCAGTGTAAATGTTGTCTGTGATTTAATGCTGTTGTTTTGTTTGTAGGCCCAGGAGGAGACCACTGTCAGTGTTCAGAGGGCAAAGGCCAAGGGCTTCCTTAACATAGCAAAGGATGGCGGAGTCCTACGGTTTTGCTGTCTTCTCCATGACATCATCTTTCAATTGAGCAACCTTTCCAAGTCACTGCAGAAGTCAGCAGTAACCCTGGCTGAGGCTCATAGCTGCCTGTCCTCCACTCAGGCTGTCATAGAAAAGTACAAGTCAAGGTATAGAATAGAATACTTTTTTTCATTCTGCCCATGAGACATGAAAAGAACAAAATGCAGAACTCAGGTCTCGGTATAATGATAAATAAAAACAATAAATACTAATTAAAATCACCATCTAAAATATGGTGAGTATGTATTATGTATATGTATGTATAAGATATGTATCATATGTCATACAATTCATTATTTGATTTTAGGTTGTGTTAGTGTGTTTTCACACTTTTTTCACAATATGTATGTAAAGATAGATAATTAATCAAATCCATCCATTCATCTCTGCACAACTGTAGACCCGGGCCTAAGCTGAGAGCAGCACAGGAGACGGACATCTATGAGGGAGTCCTTCTGAAACCGACAAAGCCTGACCAGCATGACAAGTCCAAGAATGATCTCATAGATGCCATGTGCCAGTGCATCGCTTCTAGGTTTGCCGATGTAAACAGTGGTGTCCTGAAGGCAATGCGACTGATAAATTTCCAGTGCTGGCCAGAGACAGACACAAGTGCAGGTCAGTAATAATTAAAATGTAATGAACAAATATATTCCCATTTTATGTTTTAAGACAACTCCTTAAAGCTGCAGTCTGTAGTTAAAGTGGACTTAGCCAGAAAATTTGAATGAGTACAACCTCCAGGTCCCTCCTCCTTCCTCTCTGCTGTGCTGCAGCTCTGCTTTCTAAGACCCTCTCCACAGATATAAATATAACAAATATAACACAAAAATAGTTATAGGCTGCAGCTTTAACTTTGTATCAATGTTTTTCCCCTTTGTTCTCAGATTTTGATGATGATGATGTAGACCAGGTTATTAGTCACTTCCGACCTCTTCTACTGACAGCTGGAGTGGATATTGACTTGATTCCAGATCAATGGACCATTCTGAAAACACAACTTTACACTGCAGGTTTCAGCCAAGGTACTGTTGAATGAAGTTTAAGAAAATGAAGTCTGATGTGACTCTTTAAAAATAGTCTTGAGTAGGTCATTTGTTAAAGGTACAATCCAAATGTGATGCCATCTTTTACTAACTAAATTTGCATTTGTTTTCCATGTGCTTGAAAGTCACTGAAAGTGCATACCGTAACATCTCATTTTGTATTGTCTGTCTGACCCTGCAACAGGGACCATTGAGAAGACATGAACTGCAGTAAACAGAATGCTGCGCCATGAGTGTCCTGATGTCCTACACCTGTTTGATGCCCTGCTCACCAAGTACAGCTGACTGTGAGAGGGGGTTTAGTGTCATGAAGCAGGTTAAGAGTGACTGGCGCTCAAGCCTGAAAGGGGAGACACTAGCTGACCTTTTGAAAACACAGTTGTGCTCACCGGACATCAAAGACTTCGACCCACGCAAAGCCATAGAAATCTGGCATGGTGACAGTGTGCGTACACACCGGCCACACTTTGTGAGGAAGAAAAATGGAACTGATGTAGATGGGGGCTCTGAGTCAGAGTCCTCAGAGAGCTCTGCCTCTGATGATGTTTAACCTGTCTCTTTGTACATAATACATTTGTGTAATTTTGTACATTATCTGCACTAAAATATGTTTAGAGCTGTTTAAAGTTTTAAGTTTAAAAACGCTGGCCCCAGCCCCACCTTCTGGCGGTTAGGATTTAATTTTAATTGGATATACATTCCCAACTTCACTGTAAGATGAATTTAAAGCTTTAGTTAATAAAATGATCAAATGAATTCAGTGGCTCTCATAATCTGTCTTTTTTGCACGGGAAAAAATGTGGCTAGTGGAAATTCTGATTGGCTGGTAACTTCAGAAACTTACCAGCCACATTGGCTGGTGATCAAAAAAGTTAATTTAGAGCCCTGGTTATAAACGTGACGTTTTGGGGTAGCCTGTAACTTTGTTTCTGACGCGGGTCTGGCGATAAATAAAAGTACCCTTGACATGATTCCCCTTGGTCAAGTGAAAAATGGTCGATGAAATGTGCAGTTAATGAGCTCTTAGTGAATACAATAGCGTGAGTTTTATTGTGGTATGATTCTGAAAGCCATAACTTCACTCAGTCCATATCCATAGCCTATCCAATTAAAGTTGTAAATAATCCTTTTGGTTTATCCGTAATAAATGGGCTTGTCATCCCGACGTCATGTGTTTGGGAGCTGCACAAGGGAATTCTGTGGTTGTGTTTCGGCGTTTGACAATTTTGGGAACAAAAAAAAAAACCTTAGATTTTTAAACTTGTAGTCTTTGGGATAGAGTTAGCCAAGTTGATCAGTCTATTCTTTTCTGTGTTAAATCGTCAAATTAAGGGGTTTTCAATTTGTTATTTTTTAAATGGTTCATTTTGACCCCTGTTAATTTAGATATAGCCCTTTTTATCAAAATATGTTCACCTTTATAGGAGAGGCTAGAGAGGATGAGAGAGAAGAAGAACAGGCTACCAAACAGGATGAGATAGAGGAAGAACAGGCTACCAGTGAGAGAGAAGGGGAGGAGAGTGAAGGGAGAGAGAGAGAAAGACACAGTGATTCAGGAGGAGTGGATCCATCCCCCAGAGTAGAGGAAGAGTCAGAG
This sequence comes from Pollachius pollachius, assembly GCF_949987615.1. Classification (NCBI taxonomy): domain Eukaryota; kingdom Metazoa; phylum Chordata; class Actinopteri; order Gadiformes; family Gadidae; genus Pollachius; species Pollachius pollachius. The sequence continues at coordinate 157,885 of NC_136945.1, read as the reverse complement.
GTTACCAGTCAGAGACAAAGTCACAGCGAAGGAGGAGGGGCTCATTCCCCTGATTACCATGACCCTGCATTATGGCCAGCAAAAATGGAAGATGCTGACAGAGTAACCGTTGTGCGTGCAATGGCGAAAAGAATCCCATTTTCAGAGATGGCAAAAGAGTTGCCAGCAGATGCAGAAGGCAGGGCATTTCCCCACTATTTAACATATTTTTCCTCTCACAATGGACGGGAAAAAAACGATAGGGACTGGATTCTCTGTAGCAGGACGAAGAAAGCCTTATTTTGCCTTCCATGTTTACTTTTCTCTCATGAAGTAGAGAAAAGGTCAACAAGTGCACTAAATTCTACAAATGGAATGCAGATTTCCAAAGTCAAATACAAAAAATTATATGAAAGATTCCCAGAACATGAAAGAAATGTGGCACACAAACATTGCTATTGGAAATGGAAAAACCTGCAACATTCTGTCTTGCATACAGCTGGAATTGATAGTGAACAACGGATATTGCTGGACACAGAAATTGAAAAAAACAAAGCACTACTGAAGCGACTGCTGGATGTGACCCTGTACTTGGCCTTCAGAAATATGCCATTCAGGGGCAGCTCAAACAAAATTGATGAACCAGATAATGGTAATTTCATGGGCTTAATTGAGCTATTATCGAGGTATGACGCTGTCCTAAAGGATCATGTGGAAAACATCAGACAGCAGCGGCTACAGGGCAAAAGGCTGCAAGCACATTACCTCTCACCTGACAGCCAAAACGAGTTCATTGAACTTTGTGCACAACGTGTCCTGAAGGCTATTTTGAAGGAAAGGCAAGAGACCTCATTTTATTCAATTATGTGTGATGCAACCCCAGACATCTCTAATGTGGAGCAAAATGTATTGTTACTGAGGTATGTCAGTCAAACCTCCACTGAAAATGCATGGGAAATTAATGAGCGTTTCCTTCAGTTCAAAGATTTTTCCAAAAAAAACAGGAGAGGAAATAGCCAACATGATGGAGGAAGCACTTGACCAGCATGGAATAGACCTAGCTGATTGTAGGGGTCAGTGCTATGACAATGGTGCAAACATGGCTTGAAAGGTAAAAGGGGTGCAAGCGCGCATACTAGATAAGAACCCCTTGGCCAGAATCTCCCCATGTGCATCTCACACCTTAAACTTGGTTGGTGTCCATGCTGCCAGAGCTTGCCCAGAAGTTGATCTTTTCTTTGGCTTTGTAAATCAGCTGTACAAACTGTTCAGTGGAAGTCCTCAACGGTGGGGAATCCTCAAAAAAGTTTTGGGATGTTGTCTTCACCTCTTATCAGACACGCGATGGAGTGCTCGGATTGAAGCTGTGCGCCCAGTGGCAAAACATTTGCCAAGCGTGATACAGGCACTTGACACACTCATTTCAACAGGAAACCTGAGCAATGACATTTTGGACGAAGGTGCTACAATGTATCGAGGACAGGAACATTATAAGTCAGTCCTCAACAATCTCATTGGATGTCCAAGCAGCTAATATTAAAGAGTTGGAGGGGGAGATTGCATTATTGCGTTCCTCTTGGAACAATTTTTTGAAAGAGGCAACTACTAGATCTGCAGTGAGTTCTGTGTCCTCTGGAAGTTCAGGGAGATGCCGGAGGACAGCATCAAGGAAGCCTGCAAAAATCTCACTGAAAAGTACAAGAGTGACCTGACGGAGTCCATTCAAGACCAAATCCTGCACATTAAAAAAATATACAGTGCAACATTCAAAGAAAATCTTGGATCCCTGGATCTTTTGAATGCCATATACGAAATGGGGCTTCAGAGCATTTATGGGGACCTCTGCATTTTGCTCAGGATCTTCCTGTCCATGCCTGTGACTGTGGCTGGAGGTGAGCGAGCCTTCAGCAAATTGAAGCTAATAAAAAACTACTTGCGCTCAAAGATGTCACAGGAGAGGCTCAACGGGCTGGCAATGCTTTCCATAGAGCACAAGCTTGCAAAGAAGCTGGACTTCAATGACCTCATTGATGACTTTGCCACCACAAAAGTCCGGCGCATGGCATTTCGCACCTAAATAGTTGCACACAAAGTTAATGTTAAAATGTTCAAATAAATTGTTTGTTGAGTAATGAGTATTTTTTTGAATTTCCGTCATTTAAGGGTAGGGTAGGGACTGAGAAAGTAGAGGTGTGTGTGGTTTTTCTTTTGGGGGGGGGGGGGGGGGGGGGGGGGGGGGGGGGGGGGGGGGGGAGAATTTTGTCCCGGGCCAAGCCAAACCTGTCAGCAGCCCTGCTTATAATCACAGGTGAATGTGTGTGTCCTGTCCTTGTGTATGTTTGTATGCGGGCGTGAAAGACAGATGTTTGTTATTGAGGAATCTTGAGGAGTTATATAATGGTTACAAAATATTAAAATAAAAATGTTCAAGTCCCTCTTACCCCCCACCCTCCCCCAAACATTTAAATATACATTGTATAAAAGCTCACTATCACATTCTTAGATTTGATCATGGTCATTATTAAAAGTATACTTTAACTATCCGTTATGTGTATTATTTGCTTGGTTCCTTTGCTAATTGTGTATATGTATAGAACAACAAGCAGATATATCATCAGTGTCATCGACATCCTTGGTATTTTATAGTCTCTGTAGGACGTGACAAGTGACATACATGAAGTTTCCCACAGGATTTTGGTCAGATTTCTTCATGAAATAACTTTTAACCATATGATAGTTGAATCCTTTATTAATGGTATGAATCATACAAGTGAAAATTCATCACATTAACAAGAATATTAAAGAGTCATTTATTGGGGTGTTGTTACTGTTGCCTGAAGCACCCCTGAACCTGTGCAGAATTAGTAAAAGAACATAAAGGGCTACAGTTTGTGTCCGAATTGCCACAATAGGCTTTAACTGAAAATGACAGTCAATTATCTATCTTATTGCACTGAATGAATCATGTCAAAGCAAACTGGACATAGGAAATCTATACCTGACTTTAACATCTTATTGGTCAATTACATGGCGAACTATCACATCATAAGTAATGGTATGGCCGTTTAAATGCCTATAGGCCATCTTTCAATGTAGACACATAATATATAATCTTGTCAGTTTTAACCTTCAAGTCAACTGTTCAATCTGTATACAATTAATGACCTAAATAAGTCAAATCTATGTCCTTTCAAACATCGCCTGTTTCAATCTGAGACACGTGTGCATACGCGTGCTACTGCAGCCTCCTGCTATTATTGAAACGAGTCCAGCGTTATGCAGAGAGAGCTGTGGGGTAATGATAATGACTACCATTGATCAAACATCCTTTAAATAACCCAATATCCATTTTATGAGGTAGAAGCCTTGTTTAACATCGTGACACACATTGTGTCTTCCCCATTGCTCTATTCATGCTATATTTAATACCATTTGGTTTACCCGTCGCGATCTTTGATCGGTCACCCACCCCGGGCTGCCATCTTGGTCTTGTGACGCGGCACTACTATTTACGATGTTTTAAAATTTAATTCTATTGCCTGATATGACGCCCCATTGACCCCCCTGTCCCCTTACCAGTAGTATTATTATGCTGGTGTGTATTTTTTATTTTTTAATACGTTGCTCCAAGGTTTAAAACATAATTGTTTATTCCACCGTCCCACGGCCCCGCCCCCGTGGGGGGCCCTGATTGGCTCAGGGTCACGCGGAGCTCTCGGATATACTTCTTTTCGTGTTTCCTGTTGTCACTACTGTTCTGTCTCTGCGTGCGTCTACCTGTGTCCTGTCACCGCGGCTCGGTTTTTTGAAAAGTGCTCGGACTATTTCACGGTTTGAATTGTAACCCTGTACCTGATGAAGTCACCCATTGTGACGAAACGTTGTACTACAACAACGATATCTATCCGTTTGTAATAAACCACAGAATTTATCGGACCACTTTGCATTTTCTTGCTTTGAACCTTCCATCATCGATTTATTTTATTTTATTTTTTACATTCTTACCGTAGAGGATGCCTGCCCCGAACCGTTATGACGAATGGACACTGGTGCAGCGCGGACGACGCCAGAACTGACCCCAGAACATTCCACCACTGGTTAGTCAATCATTTAGACGAGAACCTACCATGAGGCGTTCATACGCAGCAGTCGCGGACCCTTACGGTCGCGACTGGGACCCCCGTGACTCTTCTCCACGGGCGTGGGATAACTATACACGTCCCGCTAGGGGTCGGTCCCCTCACGGGCCAACCCGTTACCCTCCTCCTCTCATGTCTCATACCTACTGGCCCGCGCCTTCAACGCGTCGCGATGAACGCCACACAGGCCTAGTTGACGAGCACGAGGCCTTCCGCCAGAACTCATATGACCGAGACTTCCCTAATTACGCTTCACGGCTCCAACGCCAGGCGCCTCCCCGTCCTGATCCCAGACCCCGGACCCGACCCCGTCCCCCCAGACGTCCCGGACCGCATGAGGCAACGAACGCACGTGCTAGGCCTTCGCGCCTGCCACCCACACACGCTGCGCCTCGTACTCCTGACGTTTCGCGATCAGACGACCCAGACTTCTCACTTAAAAATAGACTGGTCTTTGCGGTTATCAAGTCGTCCCACCATCTCGCCAACGCCACCGGTCCTGAGCCCCTCCCGATCATCGCCAGGCTCACCGAGGTCTTGAGGACGTCTCTCCGCCCTGCGGTTCCCAATGCTGAGGCCCTGGCGTGGATAGACGCCAACGCACGGAACTGGGGACACACCACGACCATGGTGCTGCGGGACCACTACCAGGCCACGATCATGAACAGGGTGAGTGCTCTCGCCGAACTCACAGACCCGTCGTGGCATCGGAACTTTGAGGTGGCGTCCTCCTGGGCCACCCGCCAGTACGGGCGCCACCTCCGTCCTGAGACCCTGGAGGACGTCCGCTCGTTGCTCCGACGGGAGCTTGACGCCCCGGTTCCTTCCGGGCTCTCCATGGACGGCTCCCTGCCTGCCTTCGGCCAGCCGCCTCTCTCCCCGTCTCCACCGGTCGGATCAGACCCCGGACCCCTGGACAGCGATGGATGTTTCGAGCGCTCCCCGTCCCGAGCCCGCTCCGTTTCTCTCTTCACCTCCTCCCTGTCTATTCCCTTCTGCCCCACCCCCAGGCTCCCTACCTCCCTTCCCCTCCTCCCCTTCCCTCTGACCCTGCCCTCCCCCCCTCCTCCATCTCCTCGACCTTCCACTGCAGGTTCGAGACCCCGTCCGGCCGCACCGCTGACGCAGACGATGAAGGCGCGAGCCTCCACCCGGTTTCAGCGCCGGACCCTCGCCGCTCTCCTCCGGACCTCTCTTCAGTCTCCCAGCACGACACCCGGCTTTGGGTTTGCCCAGACTGCTCCTCGTCGTGGCGTCTCCGCTCTCCTCTGGACGTCTCCTCGGTCTCCCGGCACGACACCCGGCTTTCGGTTTGCCCAGACTACTCCTCATCGTGACGTCTCCGCTGCCCCCCCCCGCCGTCGCCACCACCACCCCCCTTGGCTCGGCCCACGCCAGACTCGCGCCCGAGATTCCTGCCGACGGCGTCACCCCGGACACGCCCATCCGGAGGCCCACGCGTCACGTCAACACCGCACACAAGGACATAGAGTGGTCCCTCCGAGCTAGGGAGCGACACATCATCATCGGTGACTCTAACCTTTCCAGGTTCCCCCCGTTCCAACACCCCAATCTACAGGTAGATAGCTTCCCCGGTGCCACCTTCGCCCACGCCGCTTCCATTCTGGCCAAGACTACCATCACCTCTAACGTGCTTAAAGTCGTTTTAGCCTTCGGCCTCAACGACAGGTCTCATCTGGCCGCTCAGACAGGCATTCGTAATTAAGTTAATGCTCTTAAAAAGGCATGTGCGCCCTTCCCCCGGGCCAGCATCCTGGTACCGGTTGTTAATTTCTCTTGCTCCCTCCCACACAGGGAGCAAGAGAATCTCCGCCGACTCAATGATTATATCGAGTCCCGGTGCGAATCAGTCCCCGCCCTGGCTAGGAACTCCTTTGTTGTTGACCGGGACGGGTTCCACTGGTCTCTGCATACGGCTAGCCTCATCCTGGACCACTGGGTTGAGGCTTTAAACTGACCGCTCCCGCGTCTGATAACACGCAACGAGGGAGTACGTCCGTCATCAAACTCTCTGCAGAAGTCTTCCTGACCAGATTCACACAACATAGATGCATAGATGTAAGAAGCAAGAAGGCTACTCACCTCCCTTTGGTGAACCACTTCGTGCTACATGGCTGGCCTGCCCTTATGGCTACTGTTCTCGAGGCCAACCCCGTCTGGTCCGTCGCCAAGCGCCGCAGAGTGGAGGCGATTTGGATCGCCAGACTGGGCTCCCTGCAACCTGTGGGATTGAATGTGGGTGTGGGTCGGGGATCTCGGGGTTTAGTCTGATGATGGCCCGTGCACCCGCCGTCGCCGGCTTTAATTTTGACCTAACCCAAACCTCTAACCCTAACCCTAACCCCTCCCCTTCTCCTAACCGTAACCTCTCCCCCTTCCCCACACCAAACCCTAACCCTTCCCCTTCTCCTAACCCTAACCTCTCCCCCTTCCCCACACCTACCCCTAACCCCTCCCCTAACCTTAACCCTAACTCTAACCCTAACCCACCTAAATGAATTCCCGACGATATGTGTACTTTGGTATTGATAAAGACTTGACTAGGCTATCTATCTATCTAGGCTATTAATTAACAATTATTTGCCGAAGGCGAAGTGAATAGTGGGGAATAGCCCCCGAGACCGAAGGTTGAGGGGGCTATTCCCCACTATTCACGGAGCCTGAGGCTAGTTAGCTGCGCTAGGCTACGGTTCTGCGTTACGATGTTGACAGCTTTTGCGAAGTAAGGATCAGGTCGAACTTAGCATCAGTCCGATGACGGTGAGGGGGTCCCTTGTCGGCATCAATTCAGTGAGGTTTCAATACGCTTTAATGCCCGCACTGTCAAAATCCAGCTCCGGTGGCACTTTGCCCTTGAAATGTTAAGGCTAAATGTTAAGAAATGTTAAGGCTCCGGGAAAAATAAAATGAGTGGCATGTTTTCTCTCATCCGTGGATAGTTTGTCCAAAAAGAAATTGGCCAAGTGACAAAGTCAGAGTAACTCTTTAACCTTCATGTCTTCTCTTGTCTCAACCGCTTCACAAGATTATTGGTACGCACATGCAACCCTTTGAGCCAGCCACACTTCACAAATCGTAAGACAACCCCGCAACCGAGTGTACAGATATCAGAAATTGTTTGTCGTACATGACTACAAACTGGCCAGAATCATAAGACATTTCTGAATAAGTGTAAGCACACACACGCACAAACACAAAATCAGCAGCATGATAAGAGATTTTCAAGAGACGTGCAAATAACTTACTTATAATTATTTTTTTTGCAGATCAAGGCGCAAATGGCTAATTTGCACACTCGCACAGGACTGGCTGGCTCCGCTTTCCAAAAAACTAGAACATAGCCTATTTGTGAATGTAAATAGTTTGATAATTTGCAAATGAAGAAATATCTAATTTCGATACGTTTTACAATTTATGCTCACCATGTCCAGTATTCAGAATTCAAAACATTCATTCACAAATAGGCTATGTTCTATTTTTAACTGACCCCGCCACTCTCTGCCTCCAAATGGTCTCTGAGACAGCTTTCCCAGGTCTGAGGAAAGTAGCCCTGTACACATTGACCATGTGTGAAGATGTGAATGGCATCTTCACTGTGTTAAACCATGTTTTAAAAGATGCACATGTTCCTGTCCGGCTGTTAGCCGTAATAGTCTGCAGCTGTGGCTCATAGGTTAATTGAGCCACACCCATTCTGGTGCTCCTTAAGAGGGCCAGAGATCTAGATTGGGGGAGGCTTGAGTTGTGCAAGTGAATCGACTGTTGTGCTATTGTTTGTTTTTAAGTTAAAAATGTGCTTTTTACCAACAACATTGTGCGTCAAAGAAACTGTTTCTCACATTTGGTGGCAGCGGTGGGATGAGTCCTCTAGCCGAGTGGAGGGGACCCACATTTCGATAAACATTGTGGTTAGGGTTAGGGTTAGGGTGGACCGCAGTGAAAGGTGAGCAGGTAGACAAAGAGACCTGCTAGGAGAAGAGATCACTGGTGGAGTTGAACTGCTATCCTATGGGGTTGGCCAGAGCCTGAAGGAGGAATAGCTTGGGAACCCCTTGTTGCTGACGTGAGCCTTGTGGGGAGCTATCGCCAAGCCTTGACAGAACAGCAGTGGCGGAGGACAGCAACGGCTGAGGACTTCCTGATGAGATCCAGTGGTGGACCAGTCTGCGGCCCAGGGAAAGGGCCGGTGCTCAGAGGCCAAGTTATCTGCTGGTACTGCAGAGGCCTGAGCGGATTTTGCAGGTGGTCTGGAGGTCTGGATGGAGGAAGTCTCAGAGCTGGGCTGTTTACTGTGAAGAGTGCAGTGTTTGGCCAAAAAGGAGTGCTCTTGGAATGAAGATTGGAGGTCACCTGAGAGTCTTTTTGAACTGTTTATTTAGCACAAATGACTTACCACACAATATTTTACCTTTTTTATCTACTGCGCTTGAAACTGTGTTTGCAAGCTTAAAAGAGGGGGAAGGTAATGTGAAGATGTGAATGGCATCTTCACTGTGTTAAACCAGGTTTTAAAAGATGTACATGACCCTGTCCGGCTGTTAGCCGTAATAGTCTGCAGCTGTGGCTCATAGGTTAATTGAGCCACACCCATTCTGGTGCTCCTTAAGAGGGCCAGAGTTCTAGATTGGGGGAGGCTCGAGTTGTGCAAGTGAATCGACCGTTGTGCTATTGTTTGTTTTTTTAAGTAAAAAATGTGCTTTTTTCCAACAACATTGTGCGTGAAGGAAACTCTTTCTCACACCATGTTTGGCTCCACATACAGCTGCGAGGCAGCTTTCTCTGCAATGAACATAATTAAAAGTAAATTTCGATCCAGGCTCACCAATGAGCACCTGCACATGTGCATGAGAATGGCCCTGACATCATTCCAGCCTAGCTTGAAACTCCTGGCAGGACAAGCTAGAGCTCAGTTCTGTCACTGAACAACAGAAAGTGGGGGGCGGGGGGTGCATAAAAGATGGAAAGAAAGAGAAGCTAAAACTGTTCAATTGTGTTGAGATATCTGTTTTTGAAATTGGTTGAGACTGTTAAAACGTTCAAAAAGAAAAAGGGGACACTCAAGCTGCTGCTTTACTTTATTTAATTTAAAAAAAAATAATAATATATTTTATCTTTATTTTAAGATTATTATTAAATTTACGTTCACCATTTTGATTTTAAATGCAGCCCTTTTACTTGAAGAGATTAGTTTCAGTTGAGTCAGTTGAACCTCCTTAAATAAAACATATCTTCAGTATTATCTGTATAATTGTATAAAAGTGACAATAAATATTGTCGAAAGGTTTTTGAATTGTTCTTCCTATATTGATCTGTCAGTTGTTGATTACATGCAGACGTTGATACAACTACTAGGCTACTTCAATATATATCACACTGAATCATAACGCAAGTTAGAAATAATGATCCGGACCTTTGCTTGAGGACATTATCTCTAACTGGACCTATTTGAAATTTAGTTGAATACCCCTGCTTTAGAGTATGAAGTAAGACGCAGGGCGAACTCCCATCTGAGGCCTCAGATTATTGTAGTGTATGCCTGTTATGTTGTTTGTTGATGCATGTTGTGCATCAACAAACATCAGCTCATTCAGTGCAATGATATCCTGGTTCTCTATGCAATACATGATTCATTCACACAAATACAACCACGTTAACATCCCAGGTGAGCACTGTGTTTCGATGTTTCATTGCTGTAATCCCGAAGCAGGCAGGCTGGTTAGGCTGGCATAAATGGCAGCATCGCATCATCCGAGTCCAGCATGCACACCCCACTTCCGCGTTGCACGCTTGTTTTCATTTCTTCGCTTGGGGTCCATGCTTGCGGCAGACATCGTTCGTCGATCGAAAGGTGAACAAGAACGGATGCTTTGCAAGACGTATTTCCTCCAAAACCACGTTTATCGTCCAGTCCCTGCGTTTGTCTGCTAACAGTTGGAGAGTTAGCTGCACTAGCTGGCTGGCTAGTTAGCTGCGCTAGGCTACGGTTCTGTGTTATGATGTTGACAGCTTTTGCGAAGTAAGGATCAGGTCGAACTTAGCATCAGTCCGATGACAGTGAGGGGGTCCCTTGTCGGCATCAATTCAGTGAGGTTTCAATACGCTTTAAAGCCTGCACCGTCAAAATCCAGCTCCGGTGGCACTTTGCCCTTGACATATTAAGGCTAAATGTTAAATGTTAAGGCTCCGGGAAAAATGAAATGAGTTGCATGTTTTCTCTCCTCCGTGGATAGTTTGTCCAAAAATAAATTGGCCAAGTGACAAAGTCAGAGTAACTCTTTAACCTTCATGTCTTCTCATGTCTCAACCGCTTCACAAGATTATTGGTACGCACGTGCAACCCTTTGAGCCAGCCACACTTCACAAGTCGTAAGAAAATCCCGCAACCGAGTGTACAGATATCAGAAATTGTTTGTCGTACATGATTACAAACTGGCCAGAATCATAGACATTTCTGAATAAGTGTAAGCACACACACGCACAAACACAAAATCAGCAGCATGATGATAAGAGATTTTCAAGAGACGTGCAGATAACTGTTACTTAAAATAATTTTTATTGCAGATCAAGGCGCACATGGCTAATTTGCACACTCGCACAGGACAGGCTGGCTCTGCTTGAAAAAAAACTAGAACATAGCCTATTTGTGAATCTAAATAGTTTGATAATTTGCAAATGAAAAAAAATCTAATTTTGATTTGTTTTACAATTTAAGCTCACCATGTCCAGTATTCAGAATTCAAAACATTTATTCACAAATAGGCTATGCTCTATTTTTTTGGCAGGCGGAGCCAGCCAGTCCTGTGCGCCAAACAAAAGAAAGGCGCAATGTATAGAACTGATTGTTGTGCATATTATGCACAACAATGTGTGTAAAGGGTTAAAAATATAAATACATTTGGGGCATAAGTAAAAATATAAAAGTAGACACTTTATTTTTTTGTTTTCGACTATAATAATCGAATAATCAAATTTTATAATGTCGCGTTCGCTAGAATGACTCTCCAAGCCACTAGATGGCGCACGGCGCCCAGGGGATCATTAACACAACAGGACACGTTACCGCCGAATAATTCCTGCAAGCAAGACTAGTGGAAGCTTTGGTTCGTGTCTGTTTGTTAAACAATAAGTGGGTTAAAACTCCTTAAATGCAACACAATATACTTTGTAGAGTAGGCATGTTAGTAGGGTCATGAGGGTAATAGTTTTGGTCAGAAGAAGAGAAATGGGCTTTGTGAATGTTGTGTCGAGGACAATCGAGGTACTCTGGGATCCCCAAGAGAGGGGTATCCCGTGCATCTGATTTTATTTGTTTCTTTTCCTAAAATACATTCAACTAGTATTTCATTTTTGTGAATAAATATGTGAATGAATACTTTTACATTTAAAATACAGTTGTGGTGGTCATTTATTAAAATTATCTAACAGTAACATATGAATCAAAAGTTGTAGTTTCCTACAACGAGCCCAGGCCCAGTCTTATTGTATTAACCACTCTAGATTTATTATTTAACTACATGGGACAAGGGTTACACTCGAAAGATGGATTGTCTGAGGAGCCAGGTCTTCCCCTTTTCTCTGAGGCTCCTTGAGTCTCAGAGGACAACTCTGACAACTCTGACACTGCTCTCTTACCAGGCTGGGCTCCTGGGAGGGAGGCTTCACTGGTCTCCACTTCAGACTCTTCTCCCTGGCTGTCTGTTTCTAGACTCACGGATTTCTCAGAGTCTGAAGTGGAGTCCATCTCAGCTCCACCGGCTGCCTGGGCCCCACCAGCCTCTTTCACCTCACCACTAGGTGGGGCAACCTCAGGCCCCGCCCCCTCTCCCCCAATCAGAGTTATTACTTCCAGCCTGGTGTCTTCAATTGTTTGTGCACCCCCGTCTGCCAATTTCCTTGCATTTTGCTTTACTTTGTTAGCAAAAGATTTCGGGCAATCTCTGAAGAGATGGTTTGAGTCTCCACAGAGGTTGCACTTCCTGCCATTGGTACATTCTTCAAAAGAGTGTCCAATTTCTCTACATTTGCCGCAAACAACCTTGGTACACGCTTCCGCCAGGTGCCCTTGCTCACCACACTTGCGGCAGAGCTTGGGCTGTCCATGGTAGTGAATGTAGCCCCTGTTCTTTCCAAGAACCATCATGGATGGGAGATGTTTCAGGCCCTGGAAGCCATGTGGGTCCCGCCATTGTTGTATGGGGACCCTCCATGAACAATTCCAGATGCCGTCCTCATCTCTCACCTTGGTGGCCTGGGCCCTCACAGTGCAGTATCTTGCCAGCCATATACAAATATCATCAGCATTTACCGTTTCATTGAACATCCTGACGATTACGGTTTTAATGGAATCGTCATTTAGTCTCTCCACTTCAAATGCTGAAAACTGGTCTTTTACCGTGTCGTAGCGTGTCCAAAATTCTTTGAGGGATGTTGCCGCTGCGAAGCTTACATCGAATCCTTTGTTAAAGGGCAGAGTAAGAATACAATTCAAGTCATTTGCAGAAAACTTCAGGATTCCTTGGATGTGCTTCCTTGAAAAATCGAGCCGGGAGATCTGAATAACGGTTCCATTTACTGACTTCAGTTTAAAACGTACGCTGTGGTGCCTCCTCATGCCGGTAGGGTTAACCGACATGGTGGAGACACCACACTCTTAAAATACAAGGAGGTTAAAAGCAATAAAACACTGAATATACTAGAAATAATAAATAAACAAAAAATACAGGCAACAATAAAATCCACTTACCTTACCTGGACAATGGACTTCTTGGTAGAGGGTATCAGCATCTGATATTTGACCCCAACTTACCAAGAAGATGGTGCTATATCCTCCGAACCTGCTATATAATTGCCACAAAAAGGCAGTATATAGACAGCCAAGGGAGGTGATCACTGTCTTAGCCAAAAGGCCGAGAAGCGATCCCCACACACGCTCAGACCAAGAGTCCAGCTTCCCAAACATATCTTTCCACTTGGCGGTTTAACAGACGACGACAAAACAAAAAAAAGAACAGTCACCCTGTGTGCATGTTTGTGAAAGCTGAAGAAAAATGCCGAGGTCGCTGCATCTCTCTGCTGCTCCCTGCTGCCATCGTCCCTAGAGTGTCTGCATGTTTCACAAATAGAGTTTGGAGAGACGTTGTCAGTGTCTGCATGTTGCTTAAATTCTCCCAAACAGTGGGCGTAAAGATCAGGGCACGGCAGGCCATTGCAGCCAATGAGCTCGAGTTGAAAAGGAAAAATCCTTACAGCACCTGGTATTCCCAGGCGGTCACCCATCCAAGCACTAACCAGGCCCGACCCTGCTTAGCTTCCGAGATCAGACGAGATCGGGTGTGATCAGGGTGGTATGGCCGTACGCAAATATTACCGGGTCCATACTAGCTTTTATACAGCAGGAGCACATAAGGACAGAGCGCTGCCGTGGCCAGAGACGGGACTTGTATAGAAACAATGATTAGATCCATAATGAAGGATAGCAATGAATGAACTAAAAGTAGCAACACGGCCTTCAATGAACTCTAGACATTGAAGGCCGTGTTGCAGGGTTTATTTTCCAACAAGTGTGTGCAATGTGCTTGTTCGTAATACAGATTTAAACTGTTATCCAATTTATTTCATGTTGTTAGGTATCACAAAATGGAATGTAATACGAAAAAGTAGGTACTATTTTAGCGTTTGTTACGTTAGACATTTCAAATAGTCACCGGAGTAAAACACACACAGCCGCCATCAACTCTTTGGTCGGGGAACTACTCGGACCGTTTATTCTGCGCATGATCTCATGACATTAAACAGTGCACCCAGGCACGCATGCTCATATAATCACGTCTATGTGTAGGCTTTTTAACATGGCTTTGCACCTGCACTTATATTCAGTAATATACTTAACAGTTTGATTCTCTTTTCCCCCAGGATAATTATATATGTTCTATTATTTGCCTTGCGGAGCCAGCCAGTCCTGTGCACGTATGCAAATTAGCCATGTGCACCTAACAGAAGAATGACGTAATGTTGAGAATGAGTCATACTAAAAAGGGAGAGCAACCGAAAGCTAAACCAGACTGTATCAATCACACACGTTGAGTCCATTCTAAATTATGATAAGAGGCTAGTCTTTAAATCTTTGCAGTGACTGAATGGTGATGATAAAACAGATTTTTTTGCATACGATGAGTGTGTGCGACTGTGCGTTTGTCATTTCCGGCTTCGGCATACCGCATGGTAATGAAGGCCTCGTGGTGAGTTCCTTTCTAAGTGAAGCAGCCTAGCCTTGGAGTTGGATTAGTTGGAGTGATATAAGTTGTCAGTGTCTGTATGTTGCTTAAATTCTCCCAAACATTGGGCGCTAAAGATCAGGGCACGGCAGACCATTGCAGCCAATGAGCTCGAGTAGAAAAATAAATATGCTCACAGCACCTGGTAACCAGGCCCGACCCTGCTTTGCTTAGGGTTAGGGGTTAGAGGTTAGGGGTTAGGGTTAGGTTAGGGATATATAAACGACGCTCCCACTGGAAGCGACGCCGAAATGCACTGTCCATTAAACTGTTCCCTCGAACACGATCCCCAAGCCCCCCCGCACATTGAGGCCCCCCGGTTAATGAACCCCCATGAGAACAAACCTCGTCCCAACGCCACAGTCATCTTAATATGGGAATAAACTCTCTATATGTTATGCAATGCAAACCTGGTAAGAATAAAACCCATCACAAGTAAGACTATAAACATCAGAACACCCATTGTGTATGTTTGTGTAATGCAGATCCGGTAAGACTATTACTCATCACAGGTGTTACAGTAAAGGGAGATGAAGCAGGTCAACCAAGTTAAATAAACATTGGGACATGGCTTCATAACAGGACACAAATAACTTATGTTTTATAGATCCGGTAAGTAAATCACTCATCACAGAATTAAAACAGAATGTGTATGTTGTGTAATTCAAACCAGCAAACCGCTAAAATAGCACCTACTTTTTCGTATTACATTACGTTTTGTGATACCTAACAACATTAAATACAATGGATAACAGTTTAAATCTTTATTATCAACAAATTGCTAAAATTCGTTGGAAAATAAACCCTGCAACACAGACTTTAAATACTGAGTCACCTGTCCCTCAGGGGTGCTGCCATTGGCCGGCCTGGAAATGGCAGGGTGGATTTCAAGCTGGGCGCAGCTTCCTATTGGCTGTCGGAGCTCCCGCTTGTCACTATATAGAAGCGTTATAAATTGAAGAGTCCTCACTGCAGCTGCCGTAGACGAAACAACAAGGACAATGATGGCCTCAGTACATCCCGACTATTAACGGATATAGTCCCTCCCTTATTACCGACCACTACACGGACTGTACGAGACCTAGCGACCGGCAGCACGTAAACAAAGACTCGAGTCTGGGTCCGATGGACTACAGGGTGGAGGCGCACCGGGTCAGGACCCGCCGCGAATAGGACCCGCCGCACCTCCGCGTCCTGCCCGCCGGGGGAGGAGAGCGATGGGAGGAGAAGGTGCGCCGAGTGCCGCGGCTGCGCAGCATGGCACAGCCCTGGTCTCCCACCACAGTAGCCTTCTAGACCCTTGTCCCGCTCGAGGGGGTTTTGGTTCGAGTCTCGCAGGGACCAGCGGGTCAACAGGACAGACCGGAACCGAGGATCACGGACGTGTTCGGAGACCACGTGGCCGCCGCAAGCCGCCATTAGGCGGTCCCGGGAGAAGCCCCCGGTACCGGAGGGTTCCGGTTGTCATCGGTTGCACCGTGACGACAGAATGCCGTGTGGTGGTCCGATGAGGTAATTTGTTGACGTTTGGGTTCGGACCGCTAGTGATGTTGTGTATATATGACGTTTTGGTGCAAAGCATGTGATGTAAACAATAAAGTATTTGTTCTACTCTATTGTGCTCTGGTTCTCTACTCTGTGGGGTATAATACGAACCAGTGGCGTAAATATCGATGGTGCAACGGTGTCTTAATGTTTACTAAAACATAGACGTACAATGAATGAACTGGGCCTCCTCATTTGCCAGGAGGTTCAGTGATGCGCAGCACTTTAATAAAGCTTATAATCACAGGTGAAAGAATAACAGCACATTAACGGTTACCGTTTTTTCCTTTTCACGGTATGTCAATATCGCCATCAAGTCATCAAAAGGACAGGATGCTAGTCAAGGTGAGGAAGCATGGGTTGGAACGCCACCCCTCCCAAGTCGCGTTGGCCGCCGTCGCCAGTAAGCCTGCCAAGACCCAGCCCGAGCCTGGCAGGCCCGCGGCTCACAGCTACAACCCCGGGGGCTTTGAGTTGAACCTGGAGAAGGGCCGCGTGTTCGTCATCAAGAACTACTTGGAGGACGACGTGTCCCGCGCCGGCGTGTGGGCGCGGGACAGATGGACGGGCAGGCAACCCAAAGAAGGGAAGACCCTCCCTCCACCCACTACCACCACCACCACCACACTTGGTTTTAGTGTCTGGCCAATGACAAGCATTAAGCCACTTTGATCATGGTTCTTAGTTTTCAAGATGTGTGTGCAGTTTTTTGTTTTTGTTTAACTCCTTCTGTTATAGATAGACCTTGATCTGCAATAAAAATAATTTTCACCACCACCTCTATGATAGAGGTACACCACCTCTATGATAGAGATACAGCTTCTATGAGATACCCCTCTATTATAGATACACCTCCTCTATTGTAGACATCACTCTATTATAGAAGTGGTGTATCTATGCAACTCTTGTTGTTTTCTCTGAACCCTTGTTGTTTTTTAAACCAGACTGGTTAAAGCCACCAGACTAGCTTAAGTCCCTATACAAGGCTAACTTGAGCCAACATACTAGGTTTACTGAAGCCCCCAATGCAAGAAAAATGCAGTTGCTATAGCTTGCTGAGATGGCTCAACAACACGCTAAAAGTTAAATTTAATCATGTGTCACAGACATGCTCAGGTGCCACTCACTGCCAGTACATGCACTGGCTGTTCCCAGGCTCGCTCGACATGAGCCAAGTGAAGTTCCAGGCAAGGAACGAGGAGGAATTCAGGCACAACTACAATTTGATTCAAGAAGCATTTGATAAGAGCGGCATTACCAAGGGAATTCCCGTTGGAGAACTGGTCACCGGCTCATTCAAAGCAAACTTCGTCTTCTTGAAGTGGTTCAAGACGTTTTTTACAGAAAACAACAAAGATATGGACTACGACCCAGTCCAAGCACGGGCTGGTGAAGGAATCTGTCCCGCGCTTATAATGATGAACTCCCCAAAAAGAGCGAGTTGGAGACTGGAACCTGATGTTGAAGAAGGGTTAGGGTTAGGGTTTAGGGTTAGGGTTAGGTCAAAATTAAAGGGTTAGGGTTAGGTTAGGGTTAGAAAAACGACGCTCCCACTGGAAGCGACGCCGAAATGCACTGTCCATTAAACTGTTCTCTGGGATCCAATCCCCAAGCCCCGGGGGGTTAGGGTTAGGGGTTAGGTGAGATGGTTAGTGGTTGGGGGGGACTGTGTGGTCGCTGTTGCTCTGGCCTATTGTACCGAGTGTGTGAGAGGTGTAGGTGAGGGTGTGATGTGTGATGGATGTAAGTGAGTGAAAGATGAAGGTGTTGTGTGTCGTGAGTAGGAAATGGGTGAATAGGTGTGGTAGATGTGTATGCATAATGGGTGTATGCTTACTGCGGTGAATGCATGCTAGGATTTGTCATTTAGGCCTGTGGGTGTGAGTGTATGTAGGCGGGTGATCCAGAGGTGTTCAATGTGTCTGCGTTGAGGGGTGGACCAACTGGGGTCTGACTGTAAGCCGGAAATGGTGAGGTGGGTGACGGGGTGCTGTGTGAAGTGAGTGACCAGGGTGGTTTGTAAGTGTTGTTGTTTAATGTTGCGGAGGTGTTGTTTTAAGCGGGTGATCATAGTGTGTTTTGTTTCTCCGATATAGTGTTTATGGCAGTAGGTGCATGTGATGATGTAGACTAAGTTGGGAGAGTCAATACTTGGGGGATGAAGAATGGGTAGAGTAGTGTGGCTGTGTGGGTTGGTGATGGATTTGTGTGGTTTAAAATAGTGTGTGATAGATGGTGGTGATTTAACGGGTTTGCGGGAGAAGGTAGAGGTGACCAGGAGATCTTTGAGGTTTTTGTTTTTTCTGTAGGCTGAGATTATGGTGTATTGTTGTAATGGTGTGTGTTGTTGTTGTATGGTAGTGAAGTGGGATTTTATGTTTTGGTGTATGGAGAGGGTTCTATGGGAAAAGGTGGTGACGAAAGGTAGGATGGTGGTGGGGCGAATCTGTGGGTTAGGGTGAGGTGTATGGAGGGGGTGGAGGTTAGGGTTAGGAGAGGGGGAGGGGTTAAGGTTAGGGGAGGGGTTAGGGTTAGGTGTGGGGAAGGGGGAGAGGTTAGGGTTAGGGTTAGGGTTAGGGTTAGGGTTAGGGTTAGGAATTGAAAAAAAAGGCAGACGCCGCCGCCGAAGGCGCCGACGTCAAGTGCACAGTCCGTCAACTGCTAACTACCCCGGGCCCCCAAGCCCACCCCCACGTTCAAACCCATGGGCTGTATGGTGTCCAAACGGCGCATCCAAAGGCGCTCCGCCCTGCGTCTCATCGAGACGGACCACCTGGGGTTGGACTCCAACACCGTGGCCGTCAAGGCAGACCAACCGTGCTCGATAAAGTGTTTTACCAGGGGGAGGTGCGTGTTCTTCAGCCTACAAATGTTAAAACGGTGTTGTGTAAACCTGGTCAGGAGATTGTTTTGTGTTTCCCCCACATATTGGGCGTCGCAGGTCTTACACCGGATGAGATAGACACAGTTTTTAGTGAGAGAGTCACACTGTCTCTGCGTAGGGAACACGTCACCGTTGTGTCGGTTACGCACCCAGGGCTGGTATTTATAGAAATCCCCGCGTCTATTGGATCTGGGGCGGGACAGTGGGCGGAGCTTGGCCCTAACCAGGATGTCCTGCAGGTTCTTGTTTTTGCGGTAGGCCGCGATAATGCCATAGTCCCGCAAGAGCCGAGTGCCGTCCAACAGACGGGAGAAATGAACTTTAATGGCCCTGACTAAGCGTACAGACGACGGAGAGTAGGTTGTGACGAAGGGAAGTCGCGAGCCTACGACGACCGGTTTAGTGTCCCCAAAGGTCCTGAAGGCCTTCCGTAGGAAGGACCTAGAGTACCCCCTGGTGGACAACGCGGCGAAAAGCACTTTGGTGGCTTTAATAAAGTCCTCTCGGTTAGTGCATATTCTGTGGAATCTAAGCAATTGCGATTTCAACAGGCCGGCGTACGTGTGCTTCGGATGGAAGCTGGATCGGTGTAGTAGAGCGTGGGTGTCGGTGGTCTTAAAGAAAACTTTAACGTCCAACTTATGTTGGGAGGAGAACGTGGGGCCCTTGAACGTCGTCGTGTCGAGGAAGTCGACCGAAGAAGCGTCGAGACAAGATTTGAGCGTGATGGACGGATTGTGGGCGTTCAACGTGATAAGGAACTGATTAAAATCTCCCTCCGAGTGGGGCCACACCCCCCAGATGTCATCCAAATATCTAAGGTAGTAGAGGGGCTTTTTGGAACAGGAGGCCAGGGCCGCGACCTCCCACTCTGCCATGAAAATGTTTGCGTAGGCCGGCGCGAATTTCTTACCCATGGCCGTGCCCTTGATTTGAAGGAAGAATTGCCCGTCGAATTCAAAATCGTTACGGGTAAGATTAATTTCTAAGAGCTGCAGAAGTTCCTTATCGGGCCTAGTGGCGTCCGGGAACGCGCGAAAAATATTTTTAACAGCCTGTAAGCCCTCGGAGATGTCAATGTTCGTGTAGAGGCTGTCGACGTCCATGGTGAACAAGAGGGAGTCGGCGGGAACGTGCATGTGATTAATTTTATTAACAAAATCGTAGGTGTCCTTAACATAACTGGCGTGTCTGGTCGAGAGCGGATTAAGGTGAAAGTCGATGAACTCTGCCGTGTAGTAGGTTTCGCTGCTGCAGTCCGACACGATCGGCCTACCGGGAGGGATCTCGTGAGGCCTGCTCCAAGACGCGGGGTCCTTATGGATTTTGGGCAGCATATAGAAGAGCCTGGGCCTGGGCGCAGCACCCCCCACGAGATAGTTGCGTTGCTTATGGTCGATAAATTTCTTACCCCACAGCGCCCACACGATATTAACGACGAGGGGGACAGTGTCCGGGTAGATGGGACGTGTTAATTTCGAATAGTAGGTGGGATTATTCAACTGTCTATGTCCCTCCCACAGATATTGTTCTCTGTCCATAAGAACTACAGCGCTGCCCTTATCCGCGGGTTTGATGACGACGGCGTCATTGTTTTTTAACGATAAGAGCGCGGCAAACTCCTCCGCATCGAGGTTATCCCTGACCCGGCCTATGCGGAACTCATCCTGAAAAAACCTAACGTCAGAGTCGACCAAAGTGGAAACCTCCGCAGGGAGACTGCCCTTGGGGGGAACCCACTGCGATCTAGGTGTGAAGGGGGGTCGCGACGAGTCCGGCTGGCCCTCGAAGTAAACCGCCAGTTTGACCCTGCGATGGTATTGCTGTATGTCGGATCGTATTTGATGTCGCATGTTATCAGCGCCGCCTCCCTTGGTGGGAATAAAGGCAAGGCCCCTCTCGAGGACGGAAAATTGCGCCGCAGACAGTGTGAAATTTTTACAGAGGTTAATGACGGATTTGCTCCCCTTTTGCGTATCGTCGTGCGCGGGGGTCACTAATTTAACGACTGTATCCAGTGCTCTAGGAAGAGCTTGGCGGTAGGATGGGACCAGTGGATACCGTCTCTATCGGTGCTAAAACATTTCCTAGAAAGCGCCGGGATAAAGTGGCAATGGGCGGTGATGTAATCATTAAGACGGCGCAGATTATCCTGCTCTCTATGGGGCAAGGACCTGGAGAAGTTAATTTCAGGGACCATGACCCTTGCTAGGGGAAAGCAGAGCTTAGCCATCCTAATGGCGTTCCGGAGCTGCCTAATAGTGCCCTGGTCCGACACGCAAGCCCTGTCGTTGAGGCCGAAGGCGAGAATTACCTTGCGGACATCGGGGGAGACGGCAGTCTTGGCCAAGATGGCCCCGGCGTGTCGAAACGTGGCCCCCGGGAAACTGTCGACCTGAAGGCCAGGCCGCTGGAAGGGAGGGAACCTGGCCAGGTTGGAGTCCCCCAAGATGAGGCACTCCTCCCTAGCACGGAGGCCCCACTCACTCAGCTTCTTTGTGGTGCTGACGTGCCTGGTGGTGCGGCGGGTGGGCGTGTCCGGAATGACGACCCCCGAAGAGCGAAGGCGCAGACAGCGCTGGACAGGGCCCAGGGGTGTGGAGAGAGGAGCGCCGCCCCGGTCGGCGGACGTGGAGGGCTCTCCGGCTGAGGGCGTCGTACCCAAGGGCGCGGGCGCGGGGGGAAGAGGAGTGGCTGCCTTCAGGCCCGTAGTGCGCGTGGAAGGGCACGATCCCCGCTGCCTTCTGGGCGGGTCCGGAGAGGGCCGCGAGCCTGGAGGAGGGAGAGGAAGGACAGGGGAGAGGAGAGAGGAGCCGGAGGGGAGGGGGAGGGGGGAGGGCTGGAGAGGGGGGAGGAAGGAGGAGGAGGACAGGGAGAAAAAAGAGAGGCAGGAGGGGGAAGCACAGGAGAGAGGCCAGCGTCCGCGTCCCAGCGTGGATCCTCGAGGACCTCAGCAACACGATGAGCGCTGATGGAAGGCCCGGTCGGCGGTGCAGAGGAGGGCGGCTGCGTCGTCGGGCCTTCCGTTGACCCACAGCCGTCCAAACGGCGCCCCAGCAGGGCACGTGCGTCATCCAGGGTCGTCTGGCGTAACCTGGGGCCAAAGTGTCGCCTAGCCCAGGCAGCCGCGATATCAAAGTTCTGGCGCCAGTCGGGCTCCAGCAACCGTGTCAGGAGCTGGATTTTATCCGCAACCGTGTCCCGGTAGTGGTCCCTCAGGATGAGGGCCGTGGTGTGGGCCCAGTTCTTGGCGTTCCCCGCAATGAGGGACAGTGTAGCTGCGTTGGGGGCCGCCGGCTTGATGGTCATGATTAATGTTCTGGTTATTCTGGAGATGGTGACCGGGGGCTCAGGTCCGGTCACATTGTCGAGATGGTGAGAGGCCTTGATAATGCCAAACACTAACCTGTTTTTCAGGCTGAAGTCCGGGTCGGTGGACAGCGGGGCGTCGGGGACACGAGTCCGGACTCCCTCCCGCGGCGGCACTGCAAGTTGGGCCCTCGCGTCGTCATCGGTTCCGGAGCGGGGAATAGGCCCCCGGCCGAGGTCGCGGGCCCCGCGGTCACGGCGGTGACGTCCGGGGCGCCACGGCGGGCGGTACCGTTCCACCGGAACGGGGCGGAAGGTCGGGTCAAAGTCCCGGTCCCAAGGGCCGCCACGGCGGCGCTCGAACCCACGCGACGGCAGGTCGGAACCCGTGGCCCGATAGGGATCATTGCGGCGACGACGGGGTGCCCGAGGCAATGGGCTGCGCGGGACCCGGACGTGGTCGGGTAGACCGCGCCAGGCAACACGCGGCGATAGGTCGCGCGAGGCCCAGGCGCGGCAGTCTGTTCTAGTCACCGACGCATAGGTGCGTCTCATGTGGTGCGGCCGTAAAAGAGGTCGACTCACCGGTGCAAGGGCCTCGACCGGGTCCCGGGATCTCCTGCGACCCCTAACGCGGTGGACAACCGTCCAATGGCCGTCTCCGTGGCGGTCGGACATGGCAACAGGTCGGAAGGAATCACGGTTGATGGTTAAGAAAAAACGGTAACAAATGGTCAAAATAAAGTTTCTTTTATTTTAAAGAAACTATTCGCTACGTTTCGGTAATAAAAATACCTTCATCAGGCGAATAAACAGTGTGTAACATTCCCTTAGAGTTATGCGACCGAGCCGTGGTGTTAATGTCCGAAAAACATGCTGGTTGAAGAGAGCGCGAACCAAGGGGACATGAACCCTCAGTGACCTCAACCTCCTTCCTGTAAACGGGCCAATAAGAAGGCCTCATGTTAACTCGGCTTGAACAACCGTCAACAACAAACAAAAAAAATGGCCACCCGGAAGTGCAGCAGCCAATCACACGACAGTACGGGTCCATGTGGGTTGTTCCATATATGGAAACGCGATCAAAACAAGAAACCAAATGGCCACCAGGAAGTGCATCAGCCAATCACACGACAGTGCGGGACCATGTGAGTTGTTCCATATATGGAAACGCGATCAAAACCCAAAAGGGTGTACAAAACCCCTAAACACACGGATAATAATACAATAGTAATAAGGAGGAGGGAAACAACATAGATAAAGAAAAAGAAAAAAGAAAAACAAAAGAAAATAAAGGGTTAGGGTTAGGGTTAGGGGTTAGGGTTAGGGTTAGGGTTAGGGTTAGGGGTTAGGGTTAGGGTTAGGGTTAGGGTTAGGGGTTAGGGTTAGGGTTAGGGTTAGGGTTAGGGTTAGGGGTTAGGGTTAGGGTTAGGGTTAGGGTTAGGTTAGGGTTAGGGTTAGGGTTAGGTTAGGGTTAGAAAAACGACGCTCCCACTGGAAGCGACGCCGAAATGCACTGTCCATTAAACTGTTCTCTGGGATCCAATCCCCAAGCCCCCACGCACGTTAAGACCCCCTGGTTGTAAGGTGCCCAGTCTGTAGATCCAGACCCGCTCTAACTGCAGAAAGCTGGGCCCCCGTCAATGTGAATTCTTTGCATAAATTAATAACTGATTTATACCCCTTCTGCGTATTAAAAGCCGCGGGGACCCCTAGTTTAACATCTGCACCCAGTGCTCCAATACCAGTTTGGCCGTGTGGTGCGACCAGTGGATGCCGTCCCTCTCGGTCTTGAAGGAGTTTCTGGACAGGGCCGGAATGAAGGGGTGGTGGGAGACAATGTGGGCGTTGAGCTGCCTCAGGTTGTCCTGTTCACGATGAGGGAGGGACCTGGAGAAGCTGATTTCCGGTATGAAGATCTGAGCTTGGGGGAAAACGAGTTTAGCCATACGGAGAGTACTCTGCAGCTGTCGGATAACAGATTGGTCTACCTTGTGGGCCCTATTGTTCAACCCGAAGGCCAAAATGACCTTTTCCACAACTGTGGAGACGGTAGTCTTCGACAGGATGGACTCGGCGTGCCTGAAGGTGGCACCCGGAAAAGCATCGATCTGCAATCCCTCATGCTGGAAAGATGGGATTCTACCTACATTAGAATCACCCAGCACTAACCATTTCTCCCTCGCCAGCAGACCCCACTCTTTGGTCTTATTGATCGTATTTACGTGACGGGTGGGTCTCCTTGTAGGTGTGGCTGGCGTGGAGGCCGCAGGAGAGACGAAGTTGAGCCGGCTCTGGACGGGGCCCCGGGGCGTGGCAGGAGGGCCTCCACTCGAGGCCGTGGGGGTGTGGGCATCCCCTGCACAGGACACAACAGGTGGTGTGCCCTCCACCGTCCGTTCAGCATCCGGAGACGTGGGGCGGGAGGGAAGAGCAGGACTATGGGGGCGGCCAGCAGTCTGTCGGGTCCGCGCCTTCCTCTTTGTTTTGGGCGGTACCGGGCAGGTAACCAGGCCTGAGGAAGGGAGAGAAAAGTCGGGAGGGGGGGGAGGAGAGGGGACAAACAGAGGGGGAGACAAGGGGGGGAGGAGGAAAAGAGGGAAAACAGGAGACCGGCCTCCATCCGCGTCTGGCTGCGATGCTGGGGGACTCCCCTCTCGTGGGAGCGCGCTGGAGGATGGCTGGACCGATGGCGATGGGGGGGTGGTGAGTAGAACGCCCCCGTCGTCCGGGGCGTGGACCTGGGCGGTGATGATGGGCGGGTCCCTGGTCGGTTCCATCGTCTGCGATACCGGGGGACATGGAGGGGTCCGTGCTGTGGGCCTCTGGTCCGGGAGTGGGTCCGTGGACGATCCATCGTTGCCCGTTGCAGAGCACAATCTGGTGTGTGCGTCGTCCAGTGACGTCTGCAGGAGTCTAGGGCCAAAGTGTCTCCTCGCCCAAGCCGAGGCGATGTCAAAATTCTGGTCCCAACGGGGGCCCATTAATAGGGAAAACACCCGGACCTGGTTGATTATTGTGTCCAGATAATGGTCTCTGAGGATGATGGTAGTAGTATAGGCCCAATTCTCTGCGTTACCCTTAATGAGGGTCAACGTAGCGGGATTGGGAGATGCCGGTTTAATTATTGAATTTAGCGTATGGGCCATTCTGGCGATCGTGATAGGGGGGTTAGGGCCCATGATATTGTCCAGATGATGTACAGCCTTAATAATGTTATAAATAACCTTATTTTTGGTGCTGAAGTCGGGGTCCGACGAGCGCGGGACGCTCGGGGCCCCGGCGCGGCTGCGCTCCTCCACGCGTCTGTTGCGTGTTCCGTCGTCGGCCCCCGTTCGGGCTGGGCCGCGACGAGGACCCCTACCGGGTGGTGGACGACCCCGGTCGTCGTAGGTCCGTCGGGGGACCCGGTCGCGGGTCCAGACGGGCGCCGGGATCTCCGGGTCCCGACGGTGACGCTCCTCAGCGCGTGGTGCGCAGCCGCGCGCGGGGCTGCGGTGGAAGGCCCAAGCCTCGGCGTTGCGTGAGTGGCGCTGGCGCCACGGCCCCCGGGGCGGACTACGCGGAGCTGGGGTGTAGCGGGGAGCCGGTGGCTGGTAGCCAGGACGCAGGCCCCGGCCGTAATGATCCTCCCCATCAGGTGACGGGTCATACTGGCGGTGTGGGTGGAAGCCTGGGCCTCCAGGGCCACGGCCTCGGCCCTCGTGGTCAAGGCCTCGGCCCCCGTGGTCACGGCCTCGTGGCGGTGAACGACGGGAGGCCCACTCCTGGTGGCGGCCCTCCATCCCGTGTGCAACAGTGCGCCTTATCGGGTCAGCCCGGGGATAATTCGGTTCAAAAACCCGCCGACTCACCGGCTGTAAGGTAGCGGGGTGGTCCCGGAACACTGCTCGGCCCCGTCTCCTCTGGACCAGGGTCCAGGCCTCGTAATCTCGGTGGTGATTCATGGAGCGATGGTTTGTTCATACAATTATGAGCCAGTGGTCAAAAAGAAAATACCTTTATTTGTCGGTACAAATTTACAAAAAAGGTTCGCAACGTTTCGATATTATTATATCTTCTTCAGGCGATAGGTGTATAAACTTTCCGTGCTGTAAAAAGCGTCCGAGCCGTGGCAGTGGAAAATAGGAGAGAGGGGTCAGAGGTGGGAGGTGACTGATCGCAATAAACCCGCTAGGGGGCAGTAGATCATTGGCCAATGGGATGTCGGCGTGTTCATCGGATGAGGAAATACCTTTTATGGTGATACTAGTCCTATAAGGCGCTCACCCACACTCCATTAATAATAAATAAAAAATAAAAAATAAAAAAATAACAAATAATAATAATAATAATAATAATAATAATAATAATGGTAATAATAAATAGTAAAACAAATGAATAAGTAAATAAAAACAAAAACAGGGAAACAGAAAACCAAAGAAAACGAAAATAGTGTTACAGACCTACATAACCGGGAGTGGGTTTATGTACAGGAATGGCTAAGTAAAATGGTTAGGGTCAGGGGAGGGAGGGTAAAGGTAAGGCAAGGGAGGGGAGGGGTAAGGGTAAGAATGAGGGTTAGGGTTAGGTAAAGGTTAGGATCGGGGTTAGGGTTAGGTATGGGAAGGGAGGGGTTAGGGTGAGGATAAGGGTTGGGGGTTAGGGTTAGGGGAAGGTTAAGGTAAGGGATGGGATGGGGGTTGAAGGTTAGGTTTAGGTAAGGGTTGGGGTAAGGGTTAGGGTTAGGTACGGGAGGGAAGGGGTTAGGGTGAGGGTAAGGGTTAGGGGAAGGTTAAGTTAAGGGATGGGATGGGGGTTAAAGGTTAGGATTAGAGTAAGGGTTAGGGTTAGGTACGGGAGGGGAGGGGTTAAGGTCAGGATAAGGGTTAGAGGAAGGTTAGGTTAAGGGATGGGGTGGGGATAAAGGGTTGGGGTTAGGAAAGGGTTGGGGTTAGGATTAGGTTTAGGGCTAGGTGGGGTTAGAGTTGGGGTTAGGATTAGGGGTTAGGGTGGGGATAAAAGGTTAGGGTTAGGCAAGGGTTGGGGTTAGGTTTAAGGCTAGGTAGGGGTTAGGGTTAGGGGTTAGGGTGGGGATAAAAGGTTAGGGTTAGGCAAGGGTTGGGGTTGGGGTTAAGGTTAGGTTTAGGGCTAGGTAGGAAAGATTGGCAAGGGGATGGAGAGGTTTGGGTGGGGGCTAGGGGTTGGACGGGGCCCAAACAAAATAGCATAACAGGGTGCCTACGGCTCGGCTGGAGATACACATGACCAACATTTTAGGCTCATGAACAAACAATGGTGGTGTCAACATGCGATAACCACGAATAAGCGGATAGGGTTAAAAGATACCCAACACACAGTAGCAACATAAACCAACAATAAACCATTAATATTAATATTAACCACGAATAGGAATTGGGTTAAAAGGAATACAGAATGCATATAGTGTCAACATACATCACTAAGTATGAACCATAAATATCAACCATGAATAGGGAATTGGGTTAAAGGTACACAATATACACAATATCAACATGGGAATACATCAACTCCTTATACAATAGTACAGAGGAGGAGAACAGGGAAGCCCACATGCAGGGAGGCAAGGAGAAAGGGCAGGTGAACAGCAAGGCACGGGCGGGTTAGGTTAGGGTTAGAAAAACGACGCTCCCACTGGAAGCGACGCCGAAATGCACTGTCCATTAAACTGTTCTCTGGGATCCAATCCCCAAGCCCCCACGCACGTTAAGACCCCCTGGTTGTAAGGTGCCCAGTCTGTAGATCCAGACCCGCTCTAACTGCAGAAAGCTGGGCCCCCGTCAATGTGAATTCTTTGCATAAATTAATAACTGATTTATACCCCTTCTGCGTATTAAAAGCCGCGGGGACCCCTAGTTTAACATCTGCACCCAGTGCTCCAATACCAGTTTGGCCGTGTGGTGCGACCAGTGGATGCCGTCCCTCTCGGTCTTGAAGGAGTTTCTGGACAGGGCCGGAATGAAGGGGTGGTGGGAGACAATGTGGGCGTTGAGCTGCCTCAGGTTGTCCTGTTCACGATGAGGGAGGGACCTGGAGAAGCTGATTTCCGGTATGAAGATCTGAGCTTGGGGGAAAACGAGTTTAGCCATACGGAGAGTACTCTGCAGCTGTCGGATAACAGATTGGTCTACCTTGTGGGCCCTATTGTTCAACCCGAAGGCCAAAATGACCTTTTCCACAACTGTGGAGACGGTAGTCTTCGACAGGATGGACTCGGCGTGCCTGAAGGTGGCACCCGGAAAAGCATCGATCTGCAATCCCTCATGCTGGAAAGATGGGATTCTACCTACATTAGAATCACCCAGCACTAACCATTTCTCCCTCGCCAGCAGACCCCACTCTTTGGTCTTATTGATCGTATTTACGTGACGGGTGGGTCTCCTTGTAGGTGTGGCTGGCGTGGAGGCCGCAGGAGAGACGAAGTTGAGCCGGCTCTGGACGGGGCCCCGGGGCGTGGCAGGAGGGCCTCCACTCGAGGCCGTGGGGGTGTGGGCATCCCCTGCACAGGACACAACAGGTGGTGTGCCCTCCACCGTCCGTTCAGCATCCGGAGACGTGGGGCGGGAGGGAAGAGCAGGACTATGGGGGCGGCCAGCAGTCTGTCGGGTCCGCGCCTTCCTCTTTGTTTTGGGCGGTACCGGGCAGGTAACCAGGCCTGAGGAAGGGAGAGAAAAGTCGGGAGGGGGGGGAGGAGAGGGGACAAACAGAGGGGGAGACAAGGGGGGGAGGAGGAAAAGAGGGAAAACAGGAGACCGGCCTCCATCCGCGTCTGGCTGCGATGCTGGGGGACTCCCCTCTCGTGGGAGCGCGCTGGAGGATGGCTGGACCGATGGCGATGGGGGGGTGGTGAGTAGAACGCCCCCGTCGTCCGGGGCGTGGACCTGGGCGGTGATGATGGGCGGGTCCCTGGTCGGTTCCATCGTCTGCGATACCGGGGGACATGGAGGGGTCCGTGCTGTGGGCCTCTGGTCCGGGAGTGGGTCCGTGGACGATCCATCGTTGCCCGTTGCAGAGCACAATCTGGTGTGTGCGTCGTCCAGTGACGTCTGCAGGAGTCTAGGGTTAGGGTTAGGGTTAGGGTTAGGGTTAGGGTTAGGGTTAGGGGTTAGGTGAGATGGTTAGTGGTTGGGGGGGACTGTGTGGTCGCTGTTGCTCTGGCCTATTGTACCGAGTGTGTGAGAGGTGTAGGTGAGGGTGTGATGTGTGATGGATGTAAGTGAGTGAAAGATGAAGGTGTTGTGTGTCGTGAGTAGGAAATGGGTGAATAGGTGTGGTAGATGTGTATGCATAATGGGTGTATGCTTACTGCGGTGAATGTATGCTAGGATTTGTCATTTAGGCCTGTGGGTGTGAGTGTATGTAGGCGGGTGATCCAGAGGTGTTCAATGTGTCTGCGTTGAGGGGTGGACCAACTGGGGTCTGACTGTAAGCCGGAAATGGTGAGGTGGGTGACGGGGTGCTGTGTGAAGTGAGTGACCAGGGTGGTTTGTAAGTGTTGTTGTTTAATGTTGCGGAGGTGTTGTTTTAAGCGGGTGATCATAGTGTGTTTTGTTTCTCCGATATAGTGTTTATGGCAGTAGGTGCATGTGATGATGTAGACTAAGTTGGGAGAGTCAATACTTGGGGGATGAAGAATGGGTAGAGTAGTGTGGCTGTGTGGGTTGGTGATGGATTTGTGTGGTTTAAAATAGTGTGTGATAGATGGTGGTGATTTAACGGGTTTGCGGGAGAAGGTAGAGGTGACCAGGAGATCTTTGAGGTTTTTGTTTTTTCTGTAGGCTGAGATTATGGTGTATTGTTGTAATGGTGTGTGTTGTTGTTGTATGGTAGTGAAGTGGGATTTTATGTTTTGGTGTATGGAGAGGGTTCTATGGGAAAAGGTGGTGACGAAAGGTAGGATGGTGGTGGGGCGAATCTGTGGGTTAGGGTGAGGTGTATGGAGGGGGTGGAGGTTAGGGTTAGGAGAGGGGGAGGGGTTAAGGTTAGGGGAGGGGTTAGGGTTAGGTGTGGGGAAGGGGGAGAGGTTAGGGTTAGGAGAAGGGGAGGGGTTAGGATTAGGGGAGGGGTTAGGGGTAGGTGTGGGGAAGGGGGAGAGGTTAGGGTTAGGAGAAGGGGAGGGGTTAGGGTTAGGTGTGGGGAATGGGGAGAGGTTAGGGTTAGGATTAGGGGAGGGGTTAGGGTTAGGTGTGGGGAAGGGGGAGAGGTTAGGGTTAGGAGAAGGGGAAGGGTTAGGGTTAGGTGTGGGGAGAGGGTGGAGGTTAGGTTTAGGAGAGGGGGAGGGGTTAGGATTGGTGTTGGGTGTGGGGTTAGGGTTGGGGCTAGGGTAGGGATGGTGGGAGGGGGGAGGGGGGCGGATCGGGTTGAGGTAAGGGCCCAGAGGTTGGTTGGTGGTGTCTGTTTGTTTATGTTGTGTGGGGTGTAAGATAGAGGATGATGGTGGGGTAGCTGGTGTGGAGTCGGCCGCAGTGTATGAAGTGATGTGTAAAGGGGGTGGGGAGCGAGAGGGAGCGAGTTGTGAAAGTGTGCTTGATTTGATTGATCTGAGATACCTTTTGCTGTAACCCCGTGTCCTGAGTGCTGTGAAGAGTGTGCTTATGGCGTGATGGAGGTCCTTATGGTGGGTGCAGATTCTATGGTAACGGATGATTTGTGATTTAATTATGCCTCTAAAAGTATGTTTGGGGTGATAACTATGTTTGTGAAGAAGTGAGTGTGTGTCCGTGGGTTTGAAATATACTCTGGTGGTGAGTGTTTTATGTGTGAGGTCTGGGTGGGATTCTAGTGTGACCGTGGTGTCCAAAAAGTTGACTTGTGTGCTGTCTAGTATGTATTTGACCTTGATTGTGTTGTGGTGAGTATTGAGTGTGTGGATGAATTGTGGAAAAAGTGAGATGTCGTGTGTCCATGCCCCTATGATGTCATCTAAAAATCTGTAATAGAAAAGTGGTTTGTGTGTGCATTTGTGTAGTGCTCCCCGCTCCCACTCGCTCATGTAGATGTTGGCGTACGATGGTGCAAATCTTTGGCCCATGGCGGTTCCCTGTATTTGTAAATATTCTTTATTGTCAAAGGTG
This sequence comes from Pollachius pollachius, assembly GCF_949987615.1. NCBI lineage: Eukaryota > Metazoa > Chordata > Actinopteri > Gadiformes > Gadidae > Pollachius > Pollachius pollachius. Next base: position 126,642 of record NC_136945.1, on the reverse strand, counting down.
AAGTTATTGGTGGTGAGACAGATGTGTAGGAGTTGGAGGAGGTGGGTGTCAGGTCTGAGTGGGTCCGGGTTATTGTTGAAGGTTTTCTGTATTGCTTCTAGACCTAATGAAATATCTATGTTTGTGTATAAGCTGTCTATGTCTATGGTGAAGAGGTGTGTATGAGGGGGAACCTGTATGGAGTTGATTTTATTGAGGAAATGTGTGGTGTCTCTGAGATAACTGGGGTGGGTGGTGGAGAGTGGGTTCAGGTGGTGTTCAATGTAGTGTGCGATGTGATAGGTGGTGCTGTTGCAGTCGGAAACTATTGGTCTGCCGGGAGGGACTTCAAAGGGAACCGTCCAAGCAGTTGGGTCCTTGTGTATCTTGGGGAGAAGGTAGAATTTACGGGGTCTGGGGTTGTCAGGTCCATAGAGGTAGTTACGTTGTTTGGCGGAAATGAATTTATGGGTGTATAGTGAAGTGATTATGTGTCTGAGTTTAATTTGTGTTGTGGGTTGGATGTTGGTGGGAATGGGTCGATAATGTGATGTATTGGTTAATTGTCTATTGGCCTCAAAAAGATATTGGTGGGTGTCTAGTATGACGATCTTGGATCCTTTGTCTGCCGGTTTAATGATTATGTGTGGGTGTGATTTAAGTTGTTTGATGGCCAGTCTTTGTTGTGTAGTGATGTTGTCCGGGGTGTCTGAGGCAAGTTGTAGGTGACGAAATGAGTCCAGGTCTGTTTTGATGAGTCTAGTGATGTGTGGGTGACGTTGTGAGGACGGGGGTTGCCAATGGGAGGGTTGTGTGAATGGGGTGAACTTAGTGTATGGTGTGTATTGGAAGTGGTCCAGTAGTGTAAGTCGTCTGTGGTACTTGGACAGATCCCTTTGAAGTTCCCCCCGGTCTAGTGTTGTGGGGCGTGGGATGAAGGTGAGGCCTTTTTCTAAAAGTGATGTTTGTGCTGGTGTGAGGATGAGAGAGGTGGATAGATTAAGAATATTGGAGGGGGCTGTGTGTATGTATTGGATGTGTCTGATCCTATCTTCTGTGGGGGGATGAGGGATAGGAGAAGTGGATGTGTCCTGTCTATGTGTGGTGGAGGGTGTTGTAGTGGGAGTGTCCTGGGTGAGGTTATGTGTTAGTGGAAATTTAGTTGCGAACACCAGTTGGCAAGGATAAGTTGTGCAGTGTTTGGTGTCCAGTGTATGTTGTCGGGTTGAGTGGTGAAGGTGTCGTGGGGAATTTCTAGTAAGGGGCTGAGGTGAGTGACTATGTAACTGTTGATTGTGCGGAGGTTCTTCTGTTGTTTGGGTGTGAGGTTCAGTGAATGGTTGATGACGGGGAAGTGGATGGTGGCGTTGGGGAAAGTGGTGAGTGCCTGTTTGTAAAGTGCTGATAATTGTTTAATGGATGTGAGTTCTGGGTTGTGGTTCATGTTGTTCAGGCCGATTGAGAGGATAACTGTTTGGGTGTGGGTATGTGTGGGTGTTTTTTGAAGGATGTGTAGGAGGTGTCCTATGGTGGCTCCGGGATAGCTATCTATTTGTATGTGTGCGTGTGTGTGTGGGGGGATTCTATTGAGGTTGGAGTCACCGATGATAAGTGTGGGTGTGTGTCCTAGGAGTGTCCAATCCTGCAGTCTATTCCCTGTCCTTACCTTGTGGTAGGTGGGTCGATGGTATTTGACGACTGTAGGATTGTTAGGGGAGGGGATAGGTGGTGGTCTGATGTCTGAAGGGGTTAGTGTAGGGGGGGTAGTGTGAAGCAGAGGGTTGGTGTCAACAGTAACCTGGCAAAATGGTTGTGGGGGGAAGGTGGAAGAGTTAGTGTCAGATGGGTTTGTGATGGCCGTGTTGACCTGAGTGTGTCCCGTCATCATTACTCTTTGTTTTTTTGCCAGGCCACTGTTGGCACCTGTAGGTGAGAGGGGGGGAGAAGTGGAGTTATGTGAAATGCAGTCAACCAGGTCCACAATGAGGTTAGTGCGTTTGTGTCCTGTGTGGAGAGGCCTGGTCGGTGTTGGTGTGTAAGATGTGGTGGATTCCGGTTGAGAGTTATGTGTATGAATGATCTGTGCAACTGTGTGAATGTTTTTAACCTTGTGGGGTTTGAGATTAGGAGAGGTTGGATGAAGGTGTGTGGATGGAGTGAGGGGGAATTCTGGGGAGAGTGTAGTGTATGGGGGTGTGGTGATTTTTCCTTGGACCTCTGGAATGGAGGTTAGTCTAACGTGTCGGTCTTTGGTTGGGGGGAGTGAGGAAGAGGGTGGGGATAGGAGTGTTTGGGGTTGGTTGAGTTGGGGGGGTAAAAGATCTGTGCTGGTGTGGGGGGTGTGTAGTGGGACTCTGGTGGTGTCCTGGTTCCTGTTGGTGGTAGAGAGGGGGCGGGCCCGACCCCTACCTCTGTTCCTTGGGGGAAGGGGGGCGGGGATCGGTTGTGCAAGGGGTGAGTCAGTTGTGTCTGTGGTTGCGTGTATGGTTGTGAGTTCTGTCAGCGTGGGGCGTGAACCTAAATAAAGTGATCTAGAGTGTAAGTATGTGTTGGTTGGGGGAATCAAGGGAGGGAGAAGGGGGGGGAAATCTGTGTGGCTGAGTGTAGGTGGTGGGGATGTCGGTAAGGGGACGGTCCAGGCTGGAGGTGGGGTGGTATGGGGACTAGTTTGTGTGGGGGAGGGGGGGAGTGGTAAATTGAGGGAGTGTGGGTTGATAGTTGGTGATTTGTGGGGGGCGGGAGGTGTATGGGATAGTGTGTGTTCTAGTGTATGTAAGGTGGTGGGTAGTAGTCTTTGGCCGAACCTCTTGTGTGCCCAGTTGGTTGCAATCTTGAGGGACAGTGTATTGGTAGGTTGGGGTGATTGTGTGAGTTCATTTATTGTGTGTGAATAGTGTTCCTTTAAAATCAACATGTTGTTGTGCATCCAGGTGATGGTGTTGTCGTTGATTTTTTGTAAAGTGGTGTCAGTGGGTGATGCGGGTTTGATAAAATGTGCCAGTTTGTGGACTTGTCTTAACATTCCCCTTGGGAGTTCAAGGGAGGACACCGCTCTGTCTGCTATGTCTTTGTGATGTATGGCCTGGATTATTTTAAAATAGAGTTTTGCTTTTTCCCGTGTTGGGCCATCTGGTGCGATGTACTGAGTAGGAAGTGATGGTGGTGGAAGAAGTGGTCGGATGGATGGTGGAGGTGGTCTATGTGGTCTGAGTGGTTGTGTGTGTGGGTAAAATGGTCTAGTTCTGGTGTATTCTGTGGTTGAATAAGTGTGTGTGGGTCCATTTAGGTGATAGTTGGTGTGTGGTGATCTATATTGGAGATGGGGTCTGTAATAGGATGAAGGTGTGGGAAGTAGCGTGCGTCTGTTGTGTGTGTGGGGGTAGTGTGGTTGAGTGGTGTTGGTGCGATGAGTGTAGGTAGGTCTCCAAGGTGAATACATTTCAAAAAAGGAGATTAATTGAACTATATAATTGGTTGAAGCTGTGCAGGGGGGGCTCCAACCTGTTGATGGTGACGGTGGTGGTCCTAGGGTGAGTTGCCGGGGAAGGTGGTAGTTGTTGGTGCCGTTGATGATCGTGAGGTGAGTGCCGTAGAGGATGGTTGCTCTTGGTGGTGGTAGGCCGGTAGTTGGGAGCCTTGACGGCGTTGGCGTTGGATCCGTGGTAGGCTGGTAGGCTGGCGATGGCAGGTAGGCTCCTAGTTGTTTGCCAATGAGGTTGGGTGTGGAGGTCCCGTGGTGAAAACAGTGGAGAGCAGGCCGGTAGCTGGCAAACGGCGTCTGTAGTGGGGGTTCTAAAATGGATTGTGAGGGGGCGAGGACTAGGTGGGAGGCCCAGTGATGGTCTGGGCCTCTGGTTGGGCAGGAGTCCTCCCCACAGCTTTTAAAATACCTTTGTTTAATAGATTAAAAGTAACTATTAAAAATAGGGGTGGGCAAAATGTGCCATTAAAACAAGTTAATAAATGAAAATTCTTCACCTGGGAGGCCTGGTGCAAAGAAAGTGCTGAGAACGCCCTGACGTTTCGCAACTAATGTTGCTTCTTCAGAGAGCGTAGGGTTAGGGTTAGGGTTAGGGTTAGGGTTAGGGTTAGGGTTAGGTGAGATGGTTAGTGGTTGGGGGGGACTGTGTGGTCGCTGTTGCTCTGGCCTATTGTACCGAGTGTGTGAGAGGTGTAGGTGAGGGTGTGATGTGTGATGGATGTAAGTGAGTGAAAGATGAAGGTGTTGTGTGTCGTGAGTAGGAAATGGGTGAATAGGTGTGGTAGATGTGTATGCATAATGGGTGTATGCTTACTGCGGTGAATGTATGCTAGGATTTGTCATTTAGGCCTGTGGGTGTGAGTGTATGTAGGCGGGTGATCCAGAGGTGTTCAATGTGTCTGCGTTGAGGGGTGGACCAACTGGGGTCTGACTGTAAGCCGGAAATGGTGAGGTGGGTGACGGGGTGCTGTGTGAAGTGAGTGACCAGGGTGGTTTGTAAGTGTTGTTGTTTAATGTTGCGGAGGTGTTGTTTTAAGCGGGTGATCATAGTGTGTTTTGTTTCTCCGATATAGTGTTTATGGCAGTAGGTGCATGTGATGATGTAGACTAAGTTGGGAGAGTCAATACTTGGGGGATGAAGAATGGGTAGAGTAGTGTGGCTGTGTGGGTTGGTGATGGATTTGTGTGGTTTAAAATAGTGTGTGATAGATGGTGGTGATTTAACGGGTTTGCGGGAGAAGGTAGAGGTGACCAGGAGATCTTTGAGGTTTTTGTTTTTTCTGTAGGCTGAGATTATGGTGTATTGTTGTAATGGTGTGTGTTGTTGTTGTATGGTAGTGAAGTGGGATTTTATGTTTTGGTGTATGGAGAGGGTTCTATGGGAAAAGGTGGTGACGAAAGGTAGGATGGTGGTGGGGCGAATCTGTGGGTTAGGGTGAGGTGTATGGAGGGGGTGGAGGTTAGGGTTAGGAGAGGGGGAGGGGTTAAGGTTAGGGGAGGGGTTAGGGTTAGGTGTGGGGACGGGGGAGAGGTTAGGGTTAGGAGAAGGGGAGGGGTTAGGATTAGGGGAGGGGTTAGGGGTAGGTGTGGGGAAGGGGGAGAGGTTAGGGTTAGGAGAAGGGGAGGGGTTAGGGTTAGGTGTGGGGAATGGGGAGAGGTTAGGGTTAGGATTAGGGGAGGGGTTAGGGTTAGGTGTGGGGAAGGGGGAGAGGTTAAGGTTAGGAGAAGGGGAGGGGTTAGGATTAGGGGAGGGGTTAGGGGTAGGTGTGGGGAAGGGGGAGAGGTTAGGGTTAGGAGAAGGGGAGGGGTTAGGGTTAGGTGTGGGGAATGGGGAGAGGTTAGGGTTAGGATTAGGGGAGGGGTTAGGGTTAGGTGTGGGGAAGGGGGAGAGGTTAGGGTTAGGAGAAGGGGAAGGGTTAGGGTTAGGTGTGGGGAGAGGGTGGAGGTTAGGTTTAGGAGAGGGGGAGGGGTTAGGATTGGTGTTGGGTGTGGGGTTAGGGTTGGGGCTAGGGTAGGGATGGTGGGAGGGGGGAGGGGGGCGGATCGGGTTGAGGTAAGGGCCCAGAGGTTGGTTGGTGGTGTCTGTTTGTTTATGTTGTGTGGGGTGTAAGATAGAGGATGATGGTGGGGTAGCTGGTGTGGAGTCGGGCGCAGTGTATGAAGTGATGTGTAAAGGGGGTGGGGAGCGAGTGGGAGCGAGTTGTGAAAGTGTGCTTGATTTGATTGATCTGAGATACCTTTTGCTGTAACCCCGTGTCCTGAGTGCTGTGAAGAGTGTGCTTATGGCGTGATGGAGGTCCTTATGGTGGGTGCAGATTCTATGGTAACGGATGATTTGTGATTTAATTATGCCTCTAAAAGTATGTTTGGGGTGATAACTATGTTTGTGAAGAAGTGAGTGTGTGTCCGTGGGTTTGAAATATACTCTGGTGGTGAGTGTTTTATGTGTGAGGTCTGGGTGGGATTCTAGTGTGACCGTGGTGTCCAAAAAGTTGACTTGTGTGCTGTCTAGTATGTATTTGACCTTGATTGTGTTGTGGTGAGTATTGAGTGTGTGGATGAATTGTGGAAAAAGTGAGATGTCGTGTGTCCATGCCCCTATGATGTCATCTAAAAATCTGTAATAGAAAAGTGGTTTGTGTGTGCATTTGTGTAGTGCTCCCCGCTCCCACTCGCTCATGTAGATGTTGGCGTACGATGGTGCAAATCTTTGGCCCATGGCGGTTCCCTGTATTTGTAAATATTCTTTATTGTCAAAGGTGAAGTTATTGGTGGTGAGACAGATGTGTAGGAGTTGGAGGAGGTGGGTGTCAGGTCTGAGTGGGTCCGGGTTATTGTTGAAGGTTTTCTGTATTGCTTCTAGACCTAATGAAATATCTATGTTTGTGTATAAGCTGTCTATGTCTATGGTGAAGAGGTGTGTATGAGGGGGAACCTGTATGGAGTTGATTTTATTGAGGAAATGTGTGGTGTCTCTGAGATAACTGGGGTGGGTGGTGGAGAGTGGGTTCAGGTGGTGTTCAATGTAGTGTGCGATGTGATAGGTGGTGCTGTTGCAGTCGGAAACTATTGGTCTGCCGGGAGGGACTTCAAAGGGAACCGTCCAAGCAGTTGGGTCCTTGTGTATCTTGGGGAGAAGGTAGAATTTACGGGGTCTGGGGTTGTCAGGTCCATAGAGGTAGTTACGTTGTTTGGCGGAAATGAATTTATGGGTGTATAGTGATGTGATTATGTGTCTGAGTTTAATTTGTGTTGTGGGTTGGATGTTGGTGGGAATGGGTCGATAATGTGATGTATTGGTTAATTGTCTATTGGCCTCAAAAAGATATTGGTGGGTGTCTAGTATGACGATCTTGGATCCTTTGTCTGCCGGTTTAATGATTATGTGTGGGTGTGATTTAAGTTGTTTGATGGCCAGTCTTTGTTGTGTAGTGATGTTGTCCGGGGTGTCTGAGGCAAGTTGTAGGTGACGAAATGAGTCCAGGTCTGTTTTGATGAGTCTAGTGATGTGTGGGTGACGTTGTGAGGACGGGGGTTGCCAATGGGAGGGTTGTGTGAATGGGGTGAACTTAGTGTATGGTGTGTATTGGAAGTGGTCCAGTAGTGTAAGTCGTCTGTGGTACTTGGACAGATCCCTTTGAAGTTCCCCCCGGTCTAGTGTTGTGGGGCGTGGGATGAAGGTGAGGCCTTTTTCTAAAAGTGATGTTTGTGCTGGTGTGAGGATGAGAGAGGTGGATAGATTAAGAATATTGGAGGGGGCTGTGTGTATGTATTGGATGTGTCTGATCCTATCTTCTGTGGGGGGATGAGGGATAGGAGAAGTGGATGTGTCCTGTCTATGTGTGGTGGAGGGTGTTGTAGTGGGAGTGTCCTGGGTGAGGTTATGTGTTAGTGGAAATTTAGTTGCGAACACCAGTTGGCAAGGATAAGTTGTGCAGTGTTTGGTGTCCAGTGTATGTTGTCGGGTTGAGTGGTGAAGGTGTCGTGGGGAATTTCTAGTAAGGGGCTGAGGTGAGTGACTATGTAACTGTTGATTGTGCGGAGGTTCTTCTGTTGTTTGGGTGTGAGGTTCAGTGAATGGTTGATGACGGGGAAGTGGATGGTGGCGTTGGGGAAAGTGGTGAGTGCCTGTTTGTAAAGTGCTGATAATTGTTTAATGGATGTGAGTTCTGGGTTGTGGTTCATGTTGTTCAGGCCGATTGAGAGGATAACTGTTTGGGTGTGGGTATGTGTGGGTGTTTTTTGAAGGATGTGTAGGAGGTGTCCTATGGTGGCTCCGGGATAGCTATCTATTTGTATGTGTGCGTGTGTGTGTGGGGGGATTCTATTGAGGTTGGAGTCACCGATGATAAGTGTGGGTGTGTGTCCTAGGAGTGTCCAATCCTGCAGTCTATTCCCTGTCCTTACCTTGTGGTAGGTGGGTCGATGGTATTTGACGACTGCAGGATTGTTAGGGGAGGGGATAGGTGGTGGTCTGATGTCTGAAGGGGTTAGTGTAGGGGGGGTAGTGTGAAGCAGAGGGTTGGTGTCAACAGTAACCTGGCAAAATGGTTGTGGGGGGAAGGTGGAAGAGTTAGTGTCAGATGGGTTTGTGATGGCCATGTTGACCTGAGTGTGTCCCTTCATCATTACTCTTTGTTTTTTTGCCAGGCCACTGTTGGCACCTGTAGGTGAGAGGGGGGGAGAAGTGGAGTTATGTGAAATGCAGTCAACCAGGTCCACAATGAGGTTAGTGCGTTTGTGTCCTGTGTGGAGAGGCCTGGTCGGTGTTGGTGTGTAAGATGTGGTGGATTCCGGTTGAGAGTTATGTGTATGAATGATCTGTGCAACTGTGTGAATGTTTTTAACCTTGTGGGGTTTGAGATTAGGAGAGGTTGGATGAAGGTGTGTGGATGGAGTGAGGGGGAATTCTGGGGAGAGTGTAGTGTATGGGGGTGTGGTGATTTTTCCTTGGACCTCTGGAATGGAGGTTAGTCTAACGTGTCGGTCTTTGGCTGGGGGGAGTGAGGAAGAGGGTGGGGATAGGAGTGTTTGGGGTTGGTTGAGTTGGGGGGGTAAAAGATCTGTGCTGGTGTGGGGGGTGTGTAGTGGGACTCTGGTGGTGTCCTGGTTCCTGTTGGTGGTAGAGAGGGGGCGGGCCCGACCCCTACCTCTGTTCCTTGGGGGAAGGGGGGCGGGGATCGGTTGTGCAAGGGGTGAGTCTGTTGTGTCTGTGGTTGCGTGTATGGTTGTGAGTTCTGTCAGCGTGGGGCGTGAACCTAAATAAAGTGATCTAGAGTGTAAGTATGTGTTGGTTGGGGGAATCAAGGGAGGGAGAAGGGGGGGGAAATCTGTGTGGCTGAGTGTAGGTGGTGGGGATGTCGGTAAGGGGATGGTCCAGGCTGGAGGTGGGGTGGTATGGGGACTAGTTTGTGTGGGGGAGGGGGGGAGTGGTAAATTGAGGGAGTGTGGGTTGATAGTTGGTGATTTGTGGGGGGCGGGAGGTGTATGGGATAGTGTGTGTTCTAGTGTATGTAAGGTGGTGGGTAGTAGTCTTTGGCCGAACCTCTTGTGTGCCCAGTTGGTTGCAATCTTGAGGGACAGTGTATTGGTAGGTTGGGGTGATTGTGTGAGTTCATTTATTGTGTGTGAATAGTGTTCCTTTAAAATCAACATGTTGTTGTGCATCCAGGTGATGGTGTTGTCGTTGATTTTTTGTAAAGTGGTGTCAGTGGGTGATGCGGGTTTGATAAAATGTGCCAGTTTGTGGACTTGTCTTAACATTCCCCTTGGGAGTTCAAGGGAGGACACCGCTCTGTCTGCTATGTCTTTGTGATGTATGGCCTGGATTATTTTAAAATAGAGTTTTGCTTTTTCCCGTGTTGGGCCATCTGGTGCGATGTACTGAGTAGGTAGTGATGGTGGTGGAAGAAGTGGTCGGATGGATGGTGGAGGTGGTCTATGTGGTCTGAGTGGTTGTGTGTGTGGGTAAAATGGTCTAGTTCTGGTGTATTCTGTGGTTGAATAAGTGTGTGTGGGTCCATTTAGGTGATAGTTGGTGTGTGGTGATCTATATTGGAGATGGGGTCTGTAATAGGATGAAGGTGTGGGAAGTAGCGTGCGTCTGTTGTGTGTGTGGGGGTAGTGTGGTTGAGTGGTGTTGGTGCGATGAGTGTAGGTAGGTCTCCAAGGTGAATACATTTCAAAAAAGGAGATTAATTGAACTATATATTTGGTTGAAGCTGTGCAGGGGGGGCTCCAACCTGTTGATGGTGACGGTGGTGGTCCTAGGGTGAGTTGCCGGGGAAGGTGGTAGTTGTTGGTGCCGTTGATGATCCTGAGGTGAGTGCCGTAGAGGATGGTTGCTCTTGGTGGTGGTAGGCCGGTAGTTGGGAGCCTAGACGGCGTTGGCGTTGGATCCGTGGTAGGCTGGTAGGCTGGCGATGGCAGGTAGGCTCCTAGTTGTTTGCCAATGAGGTTGGGTGTGGAGGTCCCGTGGTGAAAACAGTGGAGAGCAGGCCGGTAGCTGGCAAACGGCGTCTGTAGTGGGGGTTCTAAAATGGATTGTGAGGGGGCGAGGACTAGGTGGGAGGCCCAGTGATGGTCTGGGCCTCTGGTTGGGCAGGAGTCCTCCCCACAGCTTTTAAAATACCTTTGTTTAATAGATTAAAAGTAACTATTAAAAATAGGGGTGGGCAAAATGTGCCATTAAAACAAGTTAATAAATGAAAATTCTTCACCTGGGAGGCCTGGTGCAAAGAAAGTGCTGAGAACGCCCTGACGTTTCGCAACTAATGTTGCTTCTTCAGAGAGCGTATAGGGACTGTGGCCGTTGAGCGGAGGGAAATAGGAATCCCTCCCTCAAGGGCGTGTCCTGGCAGTATGTGTGTCCAATCAGTAGTGTTGGTTGTTGGGCTGCAGGTGTTTCGGATACAAAGACTAATTGATATGTGTCAGCTGTGAGTGATGGATTTGATTAATGGAGGGAAAAAAAAGGTGTAATGTGATTGGTTGAAAAATGTGTGGTTAGGTCTGTAGAGAATAAACGGAAGAAATGAGGATGAGACATCCTTATGTGTGGCGTGGTTCAGTGGGCAGGGCATGGCTCCCTCACACAGGGGACCAGGGTTCAAGCCCCACACCGATGCATGTTGCGTGCACAAACAAAGAAATGAAAACAAAGGGTTGTGGCTGCGCCGCTTTTGTATACATGTTATTAATCAATATTTAAAAAAATCTTTTTTTTAATATAAAAAAGGGGGGGTGGGGAAAGTGGGGGAAAAGAAAAAGATGGCCGATCTGGGTCTGGAGTGGGGTGGCGGTTGTGGGGGTTAAGAGGTGTGTAATGTGGTTGGTTAAGATTTTTGGGTGGTCATGTCTGTTGTGAATAAGGAGAAAAAGTGAGAATAAAGTGTCAGTGTGTGTGGTGGTTCAGTGGGCAGGGTGCAGCCCCCTCCCCGAGGGGACCGGGGCTCAAACCCCACACCGATGTATGTTGAGTGCACAAAACAAAGAAATGAAAACAAAGTGTTGTAGCTCTGTTATTTTTGTATGTATGTTTTTATTTTTGTTTTTTTAAAATAAAATTATTATTTAAAGAAGATTAAAATGAGAGAAAGGGAAGATGGCAGGTCTGGGTCGGGAGTAGTGTAGGGGTTATGGGTTGTTGAGTTAAAAGGAATGTGTAGAGTTGTAAATTGAGATTGGTAGGTGGTTATGTATGTTTGAATAAAGAGAAGAAATTAGAATAAAATGTCATTCTGTGTGGTGGTATGGGGCAGGGCATGGCCCCTTCCCATAGGGGCCGGGGTTCAAACCCCCTCTGATGTATATATGGATGTAAAAATGAAAAGGAATGAAAACAATGTGTAATGGTGGTTTTACTTTTATGTATGTGTTTTTTATAAAAAAAGAATTAATTTTTTTTAAAAAAAAGGGGGAAGTTAAATAAGAGTGAAGAGTAATGGAAGGTCTAGACCTGGAATAGGGTAGGGTTTGTGGGTTAAGTAAGGTAGACTGAAAGTCTAGGGTTCTATCTGACCCGTAGGGGGAGAACAATAGTTCTCCCAGACGGAGAGGCAGGTTTAAGCCTGGAATAAGGGTTTTTTTTGGGGTAGTGTTTAAAGCAAAGTCAGGGTTGATTTTCTGACTTGTAAGGGGAGGACTGAAAAGTCTTCCCAGACGGGGAGGCAGGTCTAGGTCTGGAGTGAGGTGGTTAGGTGTATGACAGAAAACAAGATTAATGATGAAAAAGACAGGTATTTTATTTGTGAACAGAATTGCAATTTGGTAGCTCTCATGGTCTGGTGGCTGGAGGAGGCTTTCAGGATCCAGTTGTGTTAACCTGTGGACAGAGCGGTGAACTGGTTCGTTAGAGATGTGGGTGTAGTTACCGGTTGCTCCCAAGGGGGATGGTTTGTTTAGAAGGTGTACGTGTGTGGATGTAGTGAGGTGGTACAATGGCTCTGGCAGGGTTAGGTGAGATGGTTAGTGGTTGGGGGGGACTGTGTGGTCGCTGTTGCTCTGGCCTATTGTACCGAGTGTGTGAGAGGTGTAGGTGAGGGTGTGATGTGTGATGGATGTAAGTGAGTGAAAGATGAAGGTGTTGTGTGTCGTGAGTAGGAAATGGGTGAATAGGTGTGGTAGATGTGTATGCATAATGGGTGTATGCTTACTGCGGTGAATGTATGCTAGGATTTGTCATTTAGGCCTGTGGGTGTGAGTGTATGTAGGCGGGTGATCCAGAGGTGTTCAATGTGTCTGCGTTGAGGGGTGGACCAACTGGGGTCTGACTGTAAGCCGGAAATGGTGAGGTGGGTGACGGGGTGCTGTGTGAAGTGAGTGACCAGGGTGGTTTGTAAGTGTTGTTGTTTAATGTTGCGGAGGTGTTGTTTTAAGCGGGTGATCATAGTGTGTTTTGTTTCTCCGATATAGTGTTTATGGCAGTAGGTGCATGTGATGATGTAGACTAAGTTGGGAGAGTCAATACTTGGGGGATGAAGAATGGGTAGAGTAGTGTGGCTGTGTGGGTTGGTGATGGATTTGTGTGGTTTAAAATAGTGTGTGATAGATGGTGGTGATTTAACGGGTTTGCGGGAGAAGGTAGAGGTGACCAGGAGATCTTTGAGGTTTTTGTTTTTTCTGTAGGCTGAGATTATGGTGTATTGTTGTAATGGTGTGTGTTGTTGTTGTATGGTAGTGAAGTGGGATTTTATGTTTTGGTGTATGGAGAGGGTTCTATGGGAAAAGGTGGTGACGAAAGGTAGGATGGTGGTGGGGCGAATCTGTGGGTTAGGGTGAGGTGTATGGAGGGGGTGGAGGTTAGGGTTAGGAGAGGGGGAGGGGTTAAGGTTAGGGGAGGGGTTAGGGTTAGGTGTGGGGACGGGGGAGAGGTTAGGGTTAGGAGAAGGGGAGGGGTTAGGATTAGGGGAGGGGTTAGGGGTAGGTGTGGGGAAGGGGGAGAGGTTAGGGTTAGGAGAAGGGGAGGGGTTAGGGTTAGGTGTGGGGAATGGGGAGAGGTTAGGGTTAGGATTAGGGGAGGGGTTAGGGTTAGGTGTGGGGAAGGGGGAGAGGTTAAGGTTAGGAGAAGGGGAGGGGTTAGGATTAGGGGAGGGGTTAGGGGTAGGTGTGGGGAAGGGGGAGAGGTTAGGGTTAGGAGAAGGGGAGGGGTTAGGGTTAGGTGTGGGGAATGGGGAGAGGTTAGGGTTAGGATTAGGGGAGGGGTTAGGGTTAGGTGTGGGGAAGGGGGAGAGGTTAGGGTTAGGAGAAGGGGAAGGGTTAGGGTTAGGTGTGGGGAGAGGGTGGAGGTTAGGTTTAGGAGAGGGGGAGGGGTTAGGATTGGTGTTGGGTGTGGGGTTAGGGTTGGGGCTAGGGTAGGGATGGTGGGAGGGGGGAGGGGGGCGGATCGGGTTGAGGTAAGGGCCCAGAGGTTGGTTGGTGGTGTCTGTTTGTTTATGTTGTGTGGGGTGTAAGATAGAGGATGATGGTGGGGTAGCTGGTGTGGAGTCGGGCGCAGTGTATGAAGTGATGTGTAAAGGGGGTGGGGAGCGAGTGGGAGCGAGTTGTGAAAGTGTGCTTGATTTGATTGATCTGAGATACCTTTTGCTGTAACCCCGTGTCCTGAGTGCTGTGAAGAGTGTGCTTATGGCGTGATGGAGGTCCTTATGGTGGGTGCAGATTCTATGGTAACGGATGATTTGTGATTTAATTATGCCTCTAAAAGTATGTTTGGGGTGATAACTATGTTTGTGAAGAAGTGAGTGTGTGTCCGTGGGTTTGAAATATACTCTGGTGGTGAGTGTTTTATGTGTGAGGTCTGGGTGGGATTCTAGTGTGACCGTGGTGTCCAAAAAGTTGACTTGTGTGCTGTCTAGTATGTATTTGACCTTGATTGTGTTGTGGTGAGTATTGAGTGTGTGGATGAATTGTGGAAAAAGTGAGATGTCGTGTGTCCATGCCCCTATGATGTCATCTAAAAATCTGTAATAGAAAAGTGGTTTGTGTGTGCATTTGTGTAGTGCTCCCCGCTCCCACTCGCTCATGTAGATGTTGGCGTACGATGGTGCAAATCTTTGGCCCATGGCGGTTCCCTGTATTTGTAAATATTCTTTATTGTCAAAGGTGAAGTTATTGGTGGTGAGACAGATGTGTAGGAGTTGGAGGAGGTGGGTGTCAGGTCTGAGTGGGTCCGGGTTATTGTTGAAGGTTTTCTGTATTGCTTCTAGACCTAATGAAATATCTATGTTTGTGTATAAGCTGTCTATGTCTATGGTGAAGAGGTGTGTATGAGGGGGAACCTGTATGGAGTTGATTTTATTGAGGAAATGTGTGGTGTCTCTGAGATAACTGGGGTGGGTGGTGGAGAGTGGGTTCAGGTGGTGTTCAATGTAGTGTGCGATGTGATAGGTGGTGCTGTTGCAGTCGGAAACTATTGGTCTGCCGGGAGGGACTTCAAAGGGAACCGTCCAAGCAGTTGGGTCCTTGTGTATCTTGGGGAGAAGGTAGAATTTACGGGGTCTGGGGTTGTCAGGTCCATAGAGGTAGTTACGTTGTTTGGCGGAAATGAATTTATGGGTGTATAGTGATGTGATTATGTGTCTGAGTTTAATTTGTGTTGTGGGTTGGATGTTGGTGGGAATGGGTCGATAATGTGATGTATTGGTTAATTGTCTATTGGCCTCAAAAAGATATTGGTGGGTGTCTAGTATGACGATCTTGGATCCTTTGTCTGCCGGTTTAATGATTATGTGTGGGTGTGATTTAAGTTGTTTGATGGCCAGTCTTTGTTGTGTAGTGATGTTGTCCGGGGTGTCTGAGGCAAGTTGTAGGTGACGAAATGAGTCCAGGTCTGTTTTGATGAGTCTAGTGATGTGTGGGTGACGTTGTGAGGACGGGGGTTGCCAATGGGAGGGTTGTGTGAATGGGGTGAACTTAGTGTATGGTGTGTATTGGAAGTGGTCCAGTAGTGTAAGTCGTCTGTGGTACTTGGACAGATCCCTTTGAAGTTCCCCCCGGTCTAGTGTTGTGGGGCGTGGGATGAAGGTGAGGCCTTTTTCTAAAAGTGATGTTTGTGCTGGTGTGAGGATGAGAGAGGTGGATAGATTAAGAATATTGGAGGGGGCTGTGTGTATGTATTGGATGTGTCTGATCCTATCTTCTGTGGGGGGATGAGGGATAGGAGAAGTGGATGTGTCCTGTCTATGTGTGGTGGAGGGTGTTGTAGTGGGAGTGTCCTGGGTGAGGTTATGTGTTAGTGGAAATTTAGTTGCGAACACCAGTTGGCAAGGATAAGTTGTGCAGTGTTTGGTGTCCAGTGTATGTTGTCGGGTTGAGTGGTGAAGGTGTCGTGGGGAATTTCTAGTAAGGGGCTGAGGTGAGTGACTATGTAACTGTTGATTGTGCGGAGGTTCTTCTGTTGTTTGGGTGTGAGGTTCAGTGAATGGTTGATGACGGGGAAGTGGATGGTGGCGTTGGGGAAAGTGGTGAGTGCCTGTTTGTAAAGTGCTGATAATTGTTTAATGGATGTGAGTTCTGGGTTGTGGTTCATGTTGTTCAGGCCGATTGAGAGGATAACTGTTTGGGTGTGGGTATGTGTGGGTGTTTTTTGAAGGATGTGTAGGAGGTGTCCTATGGTGGCTCCGGGATAGCTATCTATTTGTATGTGTGCGTGTGTGTGTGGGGGGATTCTATTGAGGTTGGAGTCACCGATGATAAGTGTGGGTGTGTGTCCTAGGAGTGTCCAATCCTGCAGTCTATTCCCTGTCCTTACCTTGTGGTAGGTGGGTCGATGGTATTTGACGACTGCAGGATTGTTAGGGGAGGGGATAGGTGGTGGTCTGATGTCTGAAGGGGTTAGTGTAGGGGGGGTAGTGTGAAGCAGAGGGTTGGTGTCAACAGTAACCTGGCAAAATGGTTGTGGGGGGAAGGTGGAAGAGTTAGTGTCAGATGGGTTTGTGATGGCCATGTTGACCTGAGTGTGTCCCTTCATCATTACTCTTTGTTTTTTTGCCAGGCCACTGTTGGCACCTGTAGGTGAGAGGGGGGGAGAAGTGGAGTTATGTGAAATGCAGTCAACCAGGTCCACAATGAGGTTAGTGCGTTTGTGTCCTGTGTGGAGAGGCCTGGTCGGTGTTGGTGTGTAAGATGTGGTGGATTCCGGTTGAGAGTTATGTGTATGAATGATCTGTGCAACTGTGTGAATGTTTTTAACCTTGTGGGGTTTGAGATTAGGAGAGGTTGGATGAAGGTGTGTGGATGGAGTGAGGGGGAATTCTGGGGAGAGTGTAGTGTATGGGGGTGTGGTGATTTTTCCTTGGACCTCTGGAATGGAGGTTAGTCTAACGTGTCGGCCTTTGGCTGGGGGGAGTGAGGAAGAGGGTGGGGATAGGAGTGTTTGGGGTTGGTTGAGTTGGGGGGGTAAAAGATCTGTGCTGGTGTGGGGGGTGTGTAGTGGGACTCTGGTGGTGTCCTGGTTCCTGTTGGTGGTAGAGAGGGGGCGGGCCCGACCCCTACCTCTGTTCCTTGGGGGAAGGGGGGCGGGGATCGGTTGTGCAAGGGGTGAGTCTGTTGTGTCTGTGGTTGCGTGTATGGTTGTGAGTTCTGTCAGCGTGGGGCGTGAACCTAAATAAAGTGATCTAGAGTGTAAGTATGTGTTGGTTGGGGGAATCAAGGGAGGGAGAAGGGGGGGGAAATCTGTGTGGCTGAGTGTAGGTGGTGGGGATGTCGGTAAGGGGATGGTCCAGGCTGGAGGTGGGGTGGTATGGGGACTAGTTTGTGTGGGGGAGGGGGGGAGTGGTAAATTGAGGGAGTGTGGGTTGATAGTTGGTGATTTGTGGGGGGCGGGAGGTGTATGGGATAGTGTGTGTTCTAGTGTATGTAAGGTGGTGGGTAGTAGTCTTTGGCCGAACCTCTTGTGTGCCCAGTTGGTTGCAATCTTGAGGGACAGTGTATTGGTAGGTTGGGGTGATTGTGTGAGTTCATTTATTGTGTGTGAATAGTGTTCCTTTAAAATCAACATGTTGTTGTGCATCCAGGTGATGGTGTTGTCGTTGATTTTTTGTAAAGTGGTGTCAGTGGGTGATGCGGGTTTGATAAAATGTGCCAGTTTGTGGACTTGTCTTAACATTCCCCTTGGGAGTTCAAGGGAGGACACCGCTCTGTCTGCTATGTCTTTGTGATGTATGGCCTGGATTATTTTAAAATAGAGTTTTGCTTTTTCCCGTGTTGGGCCATCTGGTGCGATGTACTGAGTAGGTAGTGATGGTGGTGGAAGAAGTGGTCGGATGGATGGTGGAGGTGGTCTATGTGGTCTGAGTGGTTGTGTGTGTGGGTAAAATGGTCTAGTTCTGGTGTATTCTGTGGTTGAATAAGTGTGTGTGGGTCCATTTAGGTGATAGTTGGTGTGTGGTGATCTATATTGGAGATGGGGTCTGTAATAGGATGAAGGTGTGGGAAGTAGCGTGCGTCTGTTGTGTGTGTGGGGGTAGTGTGGTTGAGTGGTGTTGGTGCGATGAGTGTAGGTAGGTCTCCAAGGTGAATACATTTCAAAAAAGGAGATTAATTGAACTATATATTTGGTTGAAGCTGTGCAGGGGGGGCTCCAACCTGTTGATGGTGACGGTGGTGGTCCTAGGGTGAGTTGCCGGGGAAGGTGGTAGTTGTTGGTGCCGTTGATGATCCTGAGGTGAGTGCCGTAGAGGATGGTTGCTCTTGGTGGTGGTAGGCCGGTAGTTGGGAGCCTAGACGGCGTTGGCGTTGGATCCGTGGTAGGCTGGTAGGCTGGCGATGGCAGGTAGGCTCCTAGTTGTTTGCCAATGAGGTTGGGTGTGGAGGTCCCGTGGTGAAAACAGTGGAGAGCAGGCCGGTAGCTGGCAAACGGCGTCTGTAGTGGGGGTTCTAAAATGGATTGTGAGGGGGCGAGGACTAGGTGGGAGGCCCAGTGATGGTCTGGGCCTCTGGTTGGGCAGGAGTCCTCCCCACAGCTTTTAAAATACCTTTGTTTAATAGATTAAAAGTAACTATTAAAAATAGGGGTGGGCAAAATGTGCCATTAAAACAAGTTAATAAATGAAAATTCTTCACCTGGGAGGCCTGGTGCAAAGAAAGTGCTGAGAACGCCCTGACGTTTCGCAACTAATGTTGCTTCTTCAGAGAGCGTATAGGGACTGTGGCCGTTGAGCGGAGGGAAATAGGAATCCCTCCCTCAAGGGCGTGTCCTGGCAGTATGTGTGTCCAATCAGTAGTGTTGGTTGTTGGGCTGCAGGTGTTTCGGATACAAAGACTAATTGATATGTGTCAGCTGTGAGTGATGGATTTGATTAATGGAGGGAAAAAAAAGGTGTAATGTGATTGGTTGAAAAATGTGTGGTTAGGTCTGTAGAGAATAAACGGAAGAAATGAGGATGAGACATCCTTATGTGTGGCGTGGTTCAGTGGGCAGGGCATGGCTCCCTCACACAGGGGACCAGGGTTCAAGCCCCACACCGATGCATGTTGCGTGCACAAACAAAGAAATGAAAACAAAGGGTTGTGGCTGCGCCGCTTTTGTATACATGTTATTAATCAATATTTAAAAAAATCTTTTTTTTAATATAAAAAAGGGGGGGTGGGGAAAGTGGGGGAAAAGAAAAAGATGGCCGATCTGGGTCTGGAGTGGGGTGGCGGTTGTGGGGGTTAAGAGGTGTGTAATGTGGTTGGTTAAGATTTTTGGGTGGTCATGTCTGTTGTGAATAAGGAGAAAAAGTGAGAATAAAGTGTCAGTGTGTGTGGTGGTTCAGTGGGCAGGGTGCAGCCCCCTCCCCGAGGGGACCGGGGCTCAAACCCCACACCGATGTATGTTGAGTGCACAAAACAAAGAAATGAAAACAAAGTGTTGTAGCTCTGTTATTTTTGTATGTATGTTTTTATTTTTGTTTTTTTAAAATAAAATTATTATTTAAAGAAGATTAAAATGAGAGAAAGGGAAGATGGCAGGTCTGGGTCGGGAGTAGTGTAGGGGTTATGGGTTGTTGAGTTAAAAGGAATGTGTAGAGTTGTAAATTGAGATTGGTAGGTGGTTATGTATGTTTGAATAAAGAGAAGAAATTAGAATAAAATGTCATTCTGTGTGGTGGTATGGGGCAGGGCATGGCCCCTTCCCATAGGGGCCGGGGTTCAAACCCCCTCTGATGTATATATGGATGTAAAAATGAAAAGGAATGAAAACAATGTGTAATGGTGGTTTTACTTTTATGTATGTGTTTTTTATAAAAAAAGAATTAATTTTTTTTAAAAAAAAGGGGGAAGTTAAATAAGAGTGAAGAGTAATGGAAGGTCTAGACCTGGAATAGGGTAGGGTTTGTGGGTTAAGTAAGGTAGACTGAAAGTCTAGGGTTCTATCTGACCCGTAGGGGGAGAACAATAGTTCTCCCAGACGGAGAGGCAGGTTTAAGCCTGGAATAAGGGTTTTTTTTGGGGTAGTGTTTAAAGCAAAGTCAGGGTTGATTTTCTGACTTGTAAGGGGAGGACTGAAAAGTCTTCCCAGACGGGGAGGCAGGTCTAGGTCTGGAGTGAGGTGGTTAGGTGTATGACAGAAAACAAGATTAATGATGAAAAAGACAGGTATTTTATTTGTGAACAGAATTGCAATTTGGTAGCTCTCATGGTCTGGTGGCTGGAGGAGGCTTTCAGGATCCAGTTGTGTTAACCTGTGGACAGAGCGGTGAACTGGTTCGTTAGAGATGTGGGTGTAGTTACCGGTTGCTCCCAAGGGGGATGGTTTGTTTAGAAGGTGTACGTGTGTGGATGTAGTGAGGTGGTACAATGGCTCTGGCAGGGTTAGGTGAGATGGTTAGTGGTTGGGGGGGACTGTGTGGTCGCTGTTGCTCTGGCCTATTGTACCGAGTGTGTGAGAGGTGTAGGTGAGGGTGTGATGTGTGATGGATGTAAGTGAGTGAAAGATGAAGGTGTTGTGTGTCGTGAGTAGGAAATGGGTGAATAGGTGTGGTAGATGTGTATGCATAATGGGTGTATGCTTACTGCGGTGAATGTATGCTAGGATTTGTCATTTAGGCCTGTGGGTGTGAGTGTATGTAGGCGGGTGATCCAGAGGTGTTCAATGTGTCTGCGTTGAGGGGTGGACCAACTGGGGTCTGACTGTAAGCCGGAAATGGTGAGGTGGGTGACGGGGTGCTGTGTGAAGTGAGTGACCAGGGTGGTTTGTAAGTGTTGTTGTTTAATGTTGCGGAGGTGTTGTTTTAAGCGGGTGATCATAGTGTGTTTTGTTTCTCCGATATAGTGTTTATGGCAGTAGGTGCATGTGATGATGTAGACTAAGTTGGGAGAGTCAATACTTGGGGGATGAAGAATGGGTAGAGTAGTGTGGCTGTGTGGGTTGGTGATGGATTTGTGTGGTTTAAAATAGTGTGTGATAGATGGTGGTGATTTAACGGGTTTGCGGGAGAAGGTAGAGGTGACCAGGAGATCTTTGAGGTTTTTGTTTTTTCTGTAGGCTGAGATTATGGTGTATTGTTGTAATGGTGTGTGTTGTTGTTGTATGGTAGTGAAGTGGGATTTTATGTTTTGGTGTATGGAGAGGGTTCTATGGGAAAAGGTGGTGACGAAAGGTAGGATGGTGGTGGGGCGAATCTGTGGGTTAGGGTGAGGTGTATGGAGGGGGTGGAGGTTAGGGTTAGGAGAGGGGGAGGGGTTAAGGTTAGGGGAGGGGTTAGGGTTAGGTGTGGGGACGGGGGAGAGGTTAGGGTTAGGAGAAGGGGAGGGGTTAGGATTAGGGGAGGGGTTAGGGGTAGGTGTGGGGAAGGGGGAGAGGTTAGGGTTAGGAGAAGGGGAGGGGTTAGGGTTAGGTGTGGGGAATGGGGAGAGGTTAGGGTTAGGATTAGGGGAGGGGTTAGGGTTAGGTGTGGGGAAGGGGGAGAGGTTAAGGTTAGGAGAAGGGGAGGGGTTAGGATTAGGGGAGGGGTTAGGGGTAGGTGTGGGGAAGGGGGAGAGGTTAGGGTTAGGAGAAGGGGAGGGGTTAGGGTTAGGTGTGGGGAATGGGGAGAGGTTAGGGTTAGGATTAGGGGAGGGGTTAGGGTTAGGTGTGGGGAAGGGGGAGAGGTTAGGGTTAGGAGAAGGGGAAGGGTTAGGGTTAGGTGTGGGGAGAGGGTGGAGGTTAGGTTTAGGAGAGGGGGAGGGGTTAGGATTGGTGTTGGGTGTGGGGTTAGGGTTGGGGCTAGGGTAGGGATGGTGGGAGGGGGGAGGGGGGCGGATCGGGTTGAGGTAAGGGCCCAGAGGTTGGTTGGTGGTGTCTGTTTGTTTATGTTGTGTGGGGTGTAAGATAGAGGATGATGGTGGGGTAGCTGGTGTGGAGTCGGGCGCAGTGTATGAAGTGATGTGTAAAGGGGGTGGGGAGCGAGTGGGAGCGAGTTGTGAAAGTGTGCTTGATTTGATTGATCTGAGATACCTTTTGCTGTAACCCCGTGTCCTGAGTGCTGTGAAGAGTGTGCTTATGGCGTGATGGAGGTCCTTATGGTGGGTGCAGATTCTATGGTAACGGATGATTTGTGATTTAATTATGCCTCTAAAAGTATGTTTGGGGTGATAACTATGTTTGTGAAGAAGTGAGTGTGTGTCCGTGGGTTTGAAATATACTCTGGTGGTGAGTGTTTTATGTGTGAGGTCTGGGTGGGATTCTAGTGTGACCGTGGTGTCCAAAAAGTTGACTTGTGTGCTGTCTAGTATGTATTTGACCTTGATTGTGTTGTGGTGAGTATTGAGTGTGTGGATGAATTGTGGAAAAAGTGAGATGTCGTGTGTCCATGCCCCTATGATGTCATCTAAAAATCTGTAATAGAAAAGTGGTTTGTGTGTGCATTTGTGTAGTGCTCCCCGCTCCCACTCGCTCATGTAGATGTTGGCGTACGATGGTGCAAATCTTTGGCCCATGGCGGTTCCCTGTATTTGTAAATATTCTTTATTGTCAAAGGTGAAGTTATTGGTGGTGAGACAGATGTGTAGGAGTTGGAGGAGGTGGGTGTCAGGTCTGAGTGGGTCCGGGTTATTGTTGAAGGTTTTCTGTATTGCTTCTAGACCTAATGAAATATCTATGTTTGTGTATAAGCTGTCTATGTCTATGGTGAAGAGGTGTGTATGAGGGGGAACCTGTATGGAGTTGATTTTATTGAGGAAATGTGTGGTGTCTCTGAGATAACTGGGGTGGGTGGTGGAGAGTGGGTTCAGGTGGTGTTCAATGTAGTGTGCGATGTGATAGGTGGTGCTGTTGCAGTCGGAAACTATTGGTCTGCCGGGAGGGACTTCAAAGGGAACCGTCCAAGCAGTTGGGTCCTTGTGTATCTTGGGGAGAAGGTAGAATTTACGGGGTCTGGGGTTGTCAGGTCCATAGAGGTAGTTACGTTGTTTGGCGGAAATGAATTTATGGGTGTATAGTGATGTGATTATGTGTCTGAGTTTAATTTGTGTTGTGGGTTGGATGTTGGTGGGAATGGGTCGATAATGTGATGTATTGGTTAATTGTCTATTGGCCTCAAAAAGATATTGGTGGGTGTCTAGTATGACGATCTTGGATCCTTTGTCTGCCGGTTTAATGATTATGTGTGGGTGTGATTTAAGTTGTTTGATGGCCAGTCTTTGTTGTGTAGTGATGTTGTCCGGGGTGTCTGAGGCAAGTTGTAGGTGACGAAATGAGTCCAGGTCTGTTTTGATGAGTCTAGTGATGTGTGGGTGACGTTGTGAGGACGGGGGTTGCCAATGGGAGGGTTGTGTGAATGGGGTGAACTTAGTGTATGGTGTGTATTGGAAGTGGTCCAGTAGTGTAAGTCGTCTGTGGTACTTGGACAGATCCCTTTGAAGTTCCCCCCGGTCTAGTGTTGTGGGGCGTGGGATGAAGGTGAGGCCTTTTTCTAAAAGTGATGTTTGTGCTGGTGTGAGGATGAGAGAGGTGGATAGATTAAGAATATTGGAGGGGGCTGTGTGTATGTATTGGATGTGTCTGATCCTATCTTCTGTGGGGGGATGAGGGATAGGAGAAGTGGATGTGTCCTGTCTATGTGTGGTGGAGGGTGTTGTAGTGGGAGTGTCCTGGGTGAGGTTATGTGTTAGTGGAAATTTAGTTGCGAACACCAGTTGGCAAGGATAAGTTGTGCAGTGTTTGGTGTCCAGTGTATGTTGTCGGGTTGAGTGGTGAAGGTGTCGTGGGGAATTTCTAGTAAGGGGCTGAGGTGAGTGACTATGTAACTGTTGATTGTGCGGAGGTTCTTCTGTTGTTTGGGTGTGAGGTTCAGTGAATGGTTGATGACGGGGAAGTGGATGGTGGCGTTGGGGAAAGTGGTGAGTGCCTGTTTGTAAAGTGCTGATAATTGTTTAATGGATGTGAGTTCTGGGTTGTGGTTCATGTTGTTCAGGCCGATTGAGAGGATAACTGTTTGGGTGTGGGTATGTGTGGGTGTTTTTTGAAGGATGTGTAGGAGGTGTCCTATGGTGGCTCCGGGATAGCTATCTATTTGTATGTGTGCGTGTGTGTGTGGGGGGATTCTATTGAGGTTGGAGTCACCGATGATAAGTGTGGGTGTGTGTCCTAGGAGTGTCCAATCCTGCAGTCTATTCCCTGTCCTTACCTTGTGGTAGGTGGGTCGATGGTATTTGACGACTGCAGGATTGTTAGGGGAGGGGATAGGTGGTGGTCTGATGTCTGAAGGGGTTAGTGTAGGGGGGGTAGTGTGAAGCAGAGGGTTGGTGTCAACAGTAACCTGGCAAAATGGTTGTGGGGGGAAGGTGGAAGAGTTAGTGTCAGATGGGTTTGTGATGGCCATGTTGACCTGAGTGTGTCCCTTCATCATTACTCTTTGTTTTTTTGCCAGGCCACTGTTGGCACCTGTAGGTGAGAGGGGGGGAGAAGTGGAGTTATGTGAAATGCAGTCAACCAGGTCCACAATGAGGTTAGTGCGTTTGTGTCCTGTGTGGAGAGGCCTGGTCGGTGTTGGTGTGTAAGATGTGGTGGATTCCGGTTGAGAGTTATGTGTATGAATGATCTGTGCAACTGTGTGAATGTTTTTAACCTTGTGGGGTTTGAGATTAGGAGAGGTTGGATGAAGGTGTGTGGATGGAGTGAGGGGGAATTCTGGGGAGAGTGTAGTGTATGGGGGTGTGGTGATTTTTCCTTGGACCTCTGGAATGGAGGTTAGTCTAACGTGTCGGTCTTTGGCTGGGGGGAGTGAGGAAGAGGGTGGGGATAGGAGTGTTTGGGGTTGGTTGAGTTGGGGGGGTAAAAGATCTGTGCTGGTGTGGGGGGTGTGTAGTGGGACTCTGGTGGTGTCCTGGTTCCTGTTGGTGGTAGAGAGGGGGCGGGCCCGACCCCTACCTCTGTTCCTTGGGGGAAGGGGGGCGGGGATCGGTTGTGCAAGGGGTGAGTCTGTTGTGTCTGTGGTTGCGTGTATGGTTGTGAGTTCTGTCAGCGTGGGGCGTGAACCTAAATAAAGTGATCTAGAGTGTAAGTATGTGTTGGTTGGGGGAATCAAGGGAGGGAGAAGGGGGGGGAAATCTGTGTGGCTGAGTGTAGGTGGTGGGGATGTCGGTAAGGGGATGGTCCAGGCTGGAGGTGGGGTGGTATGGGGACTAGTTTGTGTGGGGGAGGGGGGGAGTGGTAAATTGAGGGAGTGTGGGTTGATAGTTGGTGATTTGTGGGGGGCGGGAGGTGTATGGGATAGTGTGTGTTCTAGTGTATGTAAGGTGGTGGGTAGTAGTCTTTGGCCGAACCTCTTGTGTGCCCAGTTGGTTGCAATCTTGAGGGACAGTGTATTGGTAGGTTGGGGTGATTGTGTGAGTTCATTTATTGTGTGTGAATAGTGTTCCTTTAAAATCAACATGTTGTTGTGCATCCAGGTGATGGTGTTGTCGTTGATTTTTTGTAAAGTGGTGTCAGTGGGTGATGCGGGTTTGATAAAATGTGCCAGTTTGTGGACTTGTCTTAACATTCCCCTTGGGAGTTCAAGGGAGGACACCGCTCTGTCTGCTATGTCTTTGTGATGTATGGCCTGGATTATTTTAAAATAGAGTTTTGCTTTTTCCCGTGTTGGGCCATCTGGTGCGATGTACTGAGTAGGTAGTGATGGTGGTGGAAGAAGTGGTCGGATGGATGGTGGAGGTGGTCTATGTGGTCTGAGTGGTTGTGTGTGTGGGTAAAATGGTCTAGTTCTGGTGTATTCTGTGGTTGAATAAGTGTGTGTGGGTCCATTTAGGTGATAGTTGGTGTGTGGTGATCTATATTGGAGATGGGGTCTGTAATAGGATGAAGGTGTGGGAAGTAGCGTGCGTCTGTTGTGTGTGTGGGGGTAGTGTGGTTGAGTGGTGTTGGTGCGATGAGTGTAGGTAGGTCTCCAAGGTGAATACATTTCAAAAAAGGAGATTAATTGAACTATATATTTGGTTGAAGCTGTGCAGGGGGGGCTCCAACCTGTTGATGGTGACGGTGGTGGTCCTAGGGTGAGTTGCCGGGGAAGGTGGTAGTTGTTGGTGCCGTTGATGATCCTGAGGTGAGTGCCGTAGAGGATGGTTGCTCTTGGTGGTGGTAGGCCGGTAGTTGGGAGCCTAGACGGCGTTGGCGTTGGATCCGTGGTAGGCTGGTAGGCTGGCGATGGCAGGTAGGCTCCTAGTTGTTTGCCAATGAGGTTGGGTGTGGAGGTCCCGTGGTGAAAACAGTGGAGAGCAGGCCGGTAGCTGGCAAACGGCGTCTGTAGTGGGGGTTCTAAAATGGATTGTGAGGGGGCGAGGACTAGGTGGGAGGCCCAGTGATGGTCTGGGCCTCTGGTTGGGCAGGAGTCCTCCCCACAGCTTTTAAAATACCTTTGTTTAATAGATTAAAAGTAACTATTAAAAATAGGGGTGGGCAAAATGTGCCATTAAAACAAGTTAATAAATGAAAATTCTTCACCTGGGAGGCCTGGTGCAAAGAAAGTGCTGAGAACGCCCTGACGTTTCGCAACTAATGTTGCTTCTTCAGAGAGCGTATAGGGACTGTGGCCGTTGAGCGGAGGGAAATAGGAATCCCTCCCTCAAGGGCGTGTCCTGGCAGTATGTGTGTCCAATCAGTAGTGTTGGTTGTTGGGCTGCAGGTGTTTCGGATACAAAGACTAATTGATATGTGTCAGCTGTGAGTGATGGATTTGATTAATGGAGGGAAAAAAAAGGTGTAATGTGATTGGTTGAAAAATGTGTGGTTAGGTCTGTAGAGAATAAACGGAAGAAATGAGGATGAGACATCCTTATGTGTGGCGTGGTTCAGTGGGCAGGGCATGGCTCCCTCACACAGGGGACCAGGGTTCAAGCCCCACACCGATGCATGTTGCGTGCACAAACAAAGAAATGAAAACAAAGGGTTGTGGCTGCGCCGCTTTTGTATACATGTTATTAATCAATATTTAAAAAAATCTTTTTTTTAATATAAAAAAGGGGGGGTGGGGAAAGTGGGGGAAAAGAAAAAGATGGCCGATCTGGGTCTGGAGTGGGGTGGCGGTTGTGGGGGTTAAGAGGTGTGTAATGTGGTTGGTTAAGATTTTTGGGTGGTCATGTCTGTTGTGAATAAGGAGAAAAAGTGAGAATAAAGTGTCAGTGTGTGTGGTGGTTCAGTGGGCAGGGTGCAGCCCCCTCCCCGAGGGGACCGGGGCTCAAACCCCACACCGATGTATGTTGAGTGCACAAAACAAAGAAATGAAAACAAAGTGTTGTAGCTCTGTTATTTTTGTATGTATGTTTTTATTTTTGTTTTTTTAAAATAAAATTATTATTTAAAGAAGATTAAAATGAGAGAAAGGGAAGATGGCAGGTCTGGGTCGGGAGTAGTGTAGGGGTTATGGGTTGTTGAGTTAAAAGGAATGTGTAGAGTTGTAAATTGAGATTGGTAGGTGGTTATGTATGTTTGAATAAAGAGAAGAAATTAGAATAAAATGTCATTCTGTGTGGTGGTATGGGGCAGGGCATGGCCCCTTCCCATAGGGGCCGGGGTTCAAACCCCCTCTGATGTATATATGGATGTAAAAATGAAAAGGAATGAAAACAATGTGTAATGGTGGTTTTACTTTTATGTATGTGTTTTTTATAAAAAAAGAATTAATTTTTTTTAAAAAAAAGGGGGAAGTTAAATAAGAGTGAAGAGTAATGGAAGGTCTAGACCTGGAATAGGGTAGGGTTTGTGGGTTAAGTAAGGTAGACTGAAAGTCTAGGGTTCTATCTGACCCGTAGGGGGAGAACAATAGTTCTCCCAGACGGAGAGGCAGGTTTAAGCCTGGAATAAGGGTTTTTTTTGGGGTAGTGTTTAAAGCAAAGTCAGGGTTGATTTTCTGACTTGTAAGGGGAGGACTGAAAAGTCTTCCCAGACGGGGAGGCAGGTCTAGGTCTGGAGTGAGGTGGTTAGGTGTATGACAGAAAACAAGATTAATGATGAAAAAGACAGGTATTTTATTTGTGAACAGAATTGCAATTTGGTAGCTCTCATGGTCTGGTGGCTGGAGGAGGCTTTCAGGATCCAGTTGTGTTAACCTGTGGACAGAGCGGTGAACTGGTTCGTTAGAGATGTGGGTGTAGTTACCGGTTGCTCCCAAGGGGGATGGTTTGTTTAGAAGGTGTACGTGTGTGGATGTAGTGAGGTGGTACAATGGCTCTGGCAGGGTTAGGTGAGATGGTTAGTGGTTGGGGGGGACTGTGTGGTCGCTGTTGCTCTGGCCTATTGTACCGAGTGTGTGAGAGGTGTAGGTGAGGGTGTGATGTGTGATGGATGTAAGTGAGTGAAAGATGAAGGTGTTGTGTGTCGTGAGTAGGAAATGGGTGAATAGGTGTGGTAGATGTGTATGCATAATGGGTGTATGCTTACTGCGGTGAATGTATGCTAGGATTTGTCATTTAGGCCTGTGGGTGTGAGTGTATGTAGGCGGGTGATCCAGAGGTGTTCAATGTGTCTGCGTTGAGGGGTGGACCAACTGGGGTCTGACTGTAAGCCGGAAATGGTGAGGTGGGTGACGGGGTGCTGTGTGAAGTGAGTGACCAGGGTGGTTTGTAAGTGTTGTTGTTTAATGTTGCGGAGGTGTTGTTTTAAGCGGGTGATCATAGTGTGTTTTGTTTCTCCGATATAGTGTTTATGGCAGTAGGTGCATGTGATGATGTAGACTAAGTTGGGAGAGTCAATACTTGGGGGATGAAGAATGGGTAGAGTAGTGTGGCTGTGTGGGTTGGTGATGGATTTGTGTGGTTTAAAATAGTGTGTGATAGATGGTGGTGATTTAACGGGTTTGCGGGAGAAGGTAGAGGTGACCAGGAGATCTTTGAGGTTTTTGTTTTTTCTGTAGGCTGAGATTATGGTGTATTGTTGTAATGGTGTGTGTTGTTGTTGTATGGTAGTGAAGTGGGATTTTATGTTTTGGTGTATGGAGAGGGTTCTATGGGAAAAGGTGGTGACGAAAGGTAGGATGGTGGTGGGGCGAATCTGTGGGTTAGGGTGAGGTGTATGGAGGGGGTGGAGGTTAGGGTTAGGAGAGGGGGAGGGGTTAAGGTTAGGGGAGGGGTTAGGGTTAGGTGTGGGGACGGGGGAGAGGTTAGGGTTAGGAGAAGGGGAGGGGTTAGGATTAGGGGAGGGGTTAGGGGTAGGTGTGGGGAAGGGGGAGAGGTTAGGGTTAGGAGAAGGGGAGGGGTTAGGGTTAGGTGTGGGGAATGGGGAGAGGTTAGGGTTAGGATTAGGGGAGGGGTTAGGGTTAGGTGTGGGGAAGGGGGAGAGGTTAAGGTTAGGAGAAGGGGAGGGGTTAGGATTAGGGGAGGGGTTAGGGGTAGGTGTGGGGAAGGGGGAGAGGTTAGGGTTAGGAGAAGGGGAGGGGTTAGGGTTAGGTGTGGGGAATGGGGAGAGGTTAGGGTTAGGATTAGGGGAGGGGTTAGGGTTAGGTGTGGGGAAGGGGGAGAGGTTAGGGTTAGGAGAAGGGGAAGGGTTAGGGTTAGGTGTGGGGAGAGGGTGGAGGTTAGGTTTAGGAGAGGGGGAGGGGTTAGGATTGGTGTTGGGTGTGGGGTTAGGGTTGGGGCTAGGGTAGGGATGGTGGGAGGGGGGAGGGGGGCGGATCGGGTTGAGGTAAGGGCCCAGAGGTTGGTTGGTGGTGTCTGTTTGTTTATGTTGTGTGGGGTGTAAGATAGAGGATGATGGTGGGGTAGCTGGTGTGGAGTCGGGCGCAGTGTATGAAGTGATGTGTAAAGGGGGTGGGGAGCGAGTGGGAGCGAGTTGTGAAAGTGTGCTTGATTTGATTGATCTGAGATACCTTTTGCTGTAACCCCGTGTCCTGAGTGCTGTGAAGAGTGTGCTTATGGCGTGATGGAGGTCCTTATGGTGGGTGCAGATTCTATGGTAACGGATGATTTGTGATTTAATTATGCCTCTAAAAGTATGTTTGGGGTGATAACTATGTTTGTGAAGAAGTGAGTGTGTGTCCGTGGGTTTGAAATATACTCTGGTGGTGAGTGTTTTATGTGTGAGGTCTGGGTGGGATTCTAGTGTGACCGTGGTGTCCAAAAAGTTGACTTGTGTGCTGTCTAGTATGTATTTGACCTTGATTGTGTTGTGGTGAGTATTGAGTGTGTGGATGAATTGTGGAAAAAGTGAGATGTCGTGTGTCCATGCCCCTATGATGTCATCTAAAAATCTGTAATAGAAAAGTGGTTTGTGTGTGCATTTGTGTAGTGCTCCCCGCTCCCACTCGCTCATGTAGATGTTGGCGTACGATGGTGCAAATCTTTGGCCCATGGCGGTTCCCTGTATTTGTAAATATTCTTTATTGTCAAAGGTGAAGTTATTGGTGGTGAGACAGATGTGTAGGAGTTGGAGGAGGTGGGTGTCAGGTCTGAGTGGGTCCGGGTTATTGTTGAAGGTTTTCTGTATTGCTTCTAGACCTAATGAAATATCTATGTTTGTGTATAAGCTGTCTATGTCTATGGTGAAGAGGTGTGTATGAGGGGGAACCTGTATGGAGTTGATTTTATTGAGGAAATGTGTGGTGTCTCTGAGATAACTGGGGTGGGTGGTGGAGAGTGGGTTCAGGTGGTGTTCAATGTAGTGTGCGATGTGATAGGTGGTGCTGTTGCAGTCGGAAACTATTGGTCTGCCGGGAGGGACTTCAAAGGGAACCGTCCAAGCAGTTGGGTCCTTGTGTATCTTGGGGAGAAGGTAGAATTTACGGGGTCTGGGGTTGTCAGGTCCATAGAGGTAGTTACGTTGTTTGGCGGAAATGAATTTATGGGTGTATAGTGATGTGATTATGTGTCTGAGTTTAATTTGTGTTGTGGGTTGGATGTTGGTGGGAATGGGTCGATAATGTGATGTATTGGTTAATTGTCTATTGGCCTCAAAAAGATATTGGTGGGTGTCTAGTATGACGATCTTGGATCCTTTGTCTGCCGGTTTAATGATTATGTGTGGGTGTGATTTAAGTTGTTTGATGGCCAGTCTTTGTTGTGTAGTGATGTTGTCCGGGGTGTCTGAGGCAAGTTGTAGGTGACGAAATGAGTCCAGGTCTGTTTTGATGAGTCTAGTGATGTGTGGGTGACGTTGTGAGGACGGGGGTTGCCAATGGGAGGGTTGTGTGAATGGGGTGAACTTAGTGTATGGTGTGTATTGGAAGTGGTCCAGTAGTGTAAGTCGTCTGTGGTACTTGGACAGATCCCTTTGAAGTTCCCCCCGGTCTAGTGTTGTGGGGCGTGGGATGAAGGTGAGGCCTTTTTCTAAAAGTGATGTTTGTGCTGGTGTGAGGATGAGAGAGGTGGATAGATTAAGAATATTGGAGGGGGCTGTGTGTATGTATTGGATGTGTCTGATCCTATCTTCTGTGGGGGGATGAGGGATAGGAGAAGTGGATGTGTCCTGTCTATGTGTGGTGGAGGGTGTTGTAGTGGGAGTGTCCTGGGTGAGGTTATGTGTTAGTGGAAATTTAGTTGCGAACACCAGTTGGCAAGGATAAGTTGTGCAGTGTTTGGTGTCCAGTGTATGTTGTCGGGTTGAGTGGTGAAGGTGTCGTGGGGAATTTCTAGTAAGGGGCTGAGGTGAGTGACTATGTAACTGTTGATTGTGCGGAGGTTCTTCTGTTGTTTGGGTGTGAGGTTCAGTGAATGGTTGATGACGGGGAAGTGGATGGTGGCGTTGGGGAAAGTGGTGAGTGCCTGTTTGTAAAGTGCTGATAATTGTTTAATGGATGTGAGTTCTGGGTTGTGGTTCATGTTGTTCAGGCCGATTGAGAGGATAACTGTTTGGGTGTGGGTATGTGTGGGTGTTTTTTGAAGGATGTGTAGGAGGTGTCCTATGGTGGCTCCGGGATAGCTATCTATTTGTATGTGTGCGTGTGTGTGTGGGGGGATTCTATTGAGGTTGGAGTCACCGATGATAAGTGTGGGTGTGTGTCCTAGGAGTGTCCAATCCTGCAGTCTATTCCCTGTCCTTACCTTGTGGTAGGTGGGTCGATGGTATTTGACGACTGCAGGATTGTTAGGGGAGGGGATAGGTGGTGGTCTGATGTCTGAAGGGGTTAGTGTAGGGGGGGTAGTGTGAAGCAGAGGGTTGGTGTCAACAGTAACCTGGCAAAATGGTTGTGGGGGGAAGGTGGAAGAGTTAGTGTCAGATGGGTTTGTGATGGCCATGTTGACCTGAGTGTGTCCCTTCATCATTACTCTTTGTTTTTTTGCCAGGCCACTGTTGGCACCTGTAGGTGAGAGGGGGGGAGAAGTGGAGTTATGTGAAATGCAGTCAACCAGGTCCACAATGAGGTTAGTGCGTTTGTGTCCTGTGTGGAGAGGCCTGGTCGGTGTTGGTGTGTAAGATGTGGTGGATTCCGGTTGAGAGTTATGTGTATGAATGATCTGTGCAACTGTGTGAATGTTTTTAACCTTGTGGGGTTTGAGATTAGGAGAGGTTGGATGAAGGTGTGTGGATGGAGTGAGGGGGAATTCTGGGGAGAGTGTAGTGTATGGGGGTGTGGTGATTTTTCCTTGGACCTCTGGAATGGAGGTTAGTCTAACGTGTCGGTCTTTGGCTGGGGGGAGTGAGGAAGAGGGTGGGGATAGGAGTGTTTGGGGTTGGTTGAGTTGGGGGGGTAAAAGATCTGTGCTGGTGTGGGGGGTGTGTAGTGGGACTCTGGTGGTGTCCTGGTTCCTGTTGGTGGTAGAGAGGGGGCGGGCCCGACCCCTACCTCTGTTCCTTGGGGGAAGGGGGGCGGGGATCGGTTGTGCAAGGGGTGAGTCTGTTGTGTCTGTGGTTGCGTGTATGGTTGTGAGTTCTGTCAGCGTGGGGCGTGAACCTAAATAAAGTGATCTAGAGTGTAAGTATGTGTTGGTTGGGGGAATCAAGGGAGGGAGAAGGGGGGGGAAATCTGTGTGGCTGAGTGTAGGTGGTGGGGATGTCGGTAAGGGGATGGTCCAGGCTGGAGGTGGGGTGGTATGGGGACTAGTTTGTGTGGGGGAGGGGGGGAGTGGTAAATTGAGGGAGTGTGGGTTGATAGTTGGTGATTTGTGGGGGGCGGGAGGTGTATGGGATAGTGTGTGTTCTAGTGTATGTAAGGTGGTGGGTAGTAGTCTTTGGCCGAACCTCTTGTGTGCCCAGTTGGTTGCAATCTTGAGGGACAGTGTATTGGTAGGTTGGGGTGATTGTGTGAGTTCATTTATTGTGTGTGAATAGTGTTCCTTTAAAATCAACATGTTGTTGTGCATCCAGGTGATGGTGTTGTCGTTGATTTTTTGTAAAGTGGTGTCAGTGGGTGATGCGGGTTTGATAAAATGTGCCAGTTTGTGGACTTGTCTTAACATTCCCCTTGGGAGTTCAAGGGAGGACACCGCTCTGTCTGCTATGTCTTTGTGATGTATGGCCTGGATTATTTTAAAATAGAGTTTTGCTTTTTCCCGTGTTGGGCCATCTGGTGCGATGTACTGAGTAGGTAGTGATGGTGGTGGAAGAAGTGGTCGGATGGATGGTGGAGGTGGTCTATGTGGTCTGAGTGGTTGTGTGTGTGGGTAAAATGGTCTAGTTCTGGTGTATTCTGTGGTTGAATAAGTGTGTGTGGGTCCATTTAGGTGATAGTTGGTGTGTGGTGATCTATATTGGAGATGGGGTATGTAATAGGATGAAGGTGTGGGAAGTAGCGTGCGTCTGTTGTGTGTGTGGGGGTAGTGTGGTTGAGTGGTGTTGGTGCGATGAGTGTAGGTAGGTCTCCAAGGTGAATACATTTCAAAAAAGGAGATTAATTGAACTATATATTTGGTTGAAGCTGTGCAGGGGGGGCTCCAACCTGTTGATGGTGACGGTGGTGGTCCTAGGGTGAGTTGCCGGGGAAGGTGGTAGTTGTTGGTGCCGTTGATGATCCTGAGGTGAGTGCCGTAGAGGATGGTTGCTCTTGGTGGTGGTAGGCCGGTAGTTGGGAGCCTAGACGGCGTTGGCGTTGGATCCGTGGTAGGCTGGTAGGCTGGCGATGGCAGGTAGGCTCCTAGTTGTTTGCCAATGAGGTTGGGTGTGGAGGTCCCGTGGTGAAAACAGTGGAGAGCAGGCCGGTAGCTGGCAAACGGCGTCTGTAGTGGGGGTTCTAAAATGGATTGTGAGGGGGCGAGGACTAGGTGGGAGGCCCAGTGATGGTCTGGGCCTCTGGTTGGGCAGGAGTCCTCCCCACAGCTTTTAAAATACCTTTGTTTAATAGATTAAAAGTAACTATTAAAAATAGGGGTGGGCAAAATGTGCCATTAAAACAAGTTAATAAATGAAAATTCTTCACCTGGGAGGCCTGGTGCAAAGAAAGTGCTGAGAACGCCCTGACGTTTCGCAACTAATGTTGCTTCTTCAGAGAGCGTATAGGGACTGTGGCCGTTGAGCGGAGGGAAATAGGAATCCCTCCCTCAAGGGCGTGTCCTGGCAGTATGTGTGTCCAATCAGTAGTGTTGGTTGTTGGGCTGCAGGTGTTTCGGATACAAAGACTAATTGATATGTGTCAGCTGTGAGTGATGGATTTGATTAATGGAGGGAAAAAAAAGGTGTAATGTGATTGGTTGAAAAATGTGTGGTTAGGTCTGTAGAGAATAAACGGAAGAAATGAGGATGAGACATCCTTATGTGTGGCGTGGTTCAGTGGGCAGGGCATGGCTCCCTCACACAGGGGACCAGGGTTCAAGCCCCACACCGATGCATGTTGCGTGCACAAACAAAGAAATGAAAACAAAGGGTTGTGGCTGCGCCGCTTTTGTATACATGTTATTAATCAATATTTAAAAAAATCTTTTTTTTAATATAAAAAAGGGGGGGTGGGGAAAGTGGGGGAAAAGAAAAAGATGGCCGATCTGGGTCTGGAGTGGGGTGGCGGTTGTGGGGGTTAAGAGGTGTGTAATGTGGTTGGTTAAGATTTTTGGGTGGTCATGTCTGTTGTGAATAAGGAGAAAAAGTGAGAATAAAGTGTCAGTGTGTGTGGTGGTTCAGTGGGCAGGGTGCAGCCCCCTCCCCGAGGGGACCGGGGCTCAAACCCCACACCGATGTATGTTGAGTGCACAAAACAAAGAAATGAAAACAAAGTGTTGTAGCTCTGTTATTTTTGTATGTATGTTTTTATTTTTGTTTTTTTAAAATAAAATTATTATTTAAAGAAGATTAAAATGAGAGAAAGGGAAGATGGCAGGTCTGGGTCGGGAGTAGTGTAGGGGTTATGGGTTGTTGAGTTAAAAGGAATGTGTAGAGTTGTAAATTGAGATTGGTAGGTGGTTATGTATGTTTGAATAAAGAGAAGAAATTAGAATAAAATGTCATTCTGTGTGGTGGTATGGGGCAGGGCATGGCCCCTTCCCATAGGGGCCGGGGTTCAAACCCCCTCTGATGTATATATGGATGTAAAAATGAAAAGGAATGAAAACAATGTGTAATGGTGGTTTTACTTTTATGTATGTGTTTTTTATAAAAAAAGAATTAATTTTTTTTAAAAAAAAGGGGGAAGTTAAATAAGAGTGAAGAGTAATGGAAGGTCTAGACCTGGAATAGGGTAGGGTTTGTGGGTTAAGTAAGGTAGACTGAAAGTCTAGGGTTCTATCTGACCCGTAGGGGGAGAACAATAGTTCTCCCAGACGGAGAGGCAGGTTTAAGCCTGGAATAAGGGTTTTTTTTGGGGTAGTGTTTAAAGCAAAGTCAGGGTTGATTTTCTGACTTGTAAGGGGAGGACTGAAAAGTCTTCCCAGACGGGGAGGCAGGTCTAGGTCTGGAGTGAGGTGGTTAGGTGTATGACAGAAAACAAGATTAATGATGAAAAAGACAGGTATTTTATTTGTGAACAGAATTGCAATTTGGTAGCTCTCATGGTCTGGTGGCTGGAGGAGGCTTTCAGGATCCAGTTGTGTTAACCTGTGGACAGAGCGGTGAACTGGTTCGTTAGAGATGTGGGTGTAGTTACCGGTTGCTCCCAAGGGGGATGGTTTGTTTAGAAGGTGTACGTGTGTGGATGTAGTGAGGTGGTACAATGGCTCTGGCAGGGTTAGGTGAGATGGTTAGTGGTTGGGGGGGACTGTGTGGTCGCTGTTGCTCTGGCCTATTGTACCGAGTGTGTGAGAGGTGTAGGTGAGGGTGTGATGTGTGATGGATGTAAGTGAGTGAAAGATGAAGGTGTTGTGTGTCGTGAGTAGGAAATGGGTGAATAGGTGTGGTAGATGTGTATGCATAATGGGTGTATGCTTACTGCGGTGAATGTATGCTAGGATTTGTCATTTAGGCCTGTGGGTGTGAGTGTATGTAGGCGGGTGATCCAGAGGTGTTCAATGTGTCTGCGTTGAGGGGTGGACCAACTGGGGTCTGACTGTAAGCCGGAAATGGTGAGGTGGGTGACGGGGTGCTGTGTGAAGTGAGTGACCAGGGTGGTTTGTAAGTGTTGTTGTTTAATGTTGCGGAGGTGTTGTTTTAAGCGGGTGATCATAGTGTGTTTTGTTTCTCCGATATAGTGTTTATGGCAGTAGGTGCATGTGATGATGTAGACTAAGTTGGGAGAGTCAATACTTGGGGGATGAAGAATGGGTAGAGTAGTGTGGCTGTGTGGGTTGGTGATGGATTTGTGTGGTTTAAAATAGTGTGTGATAGATGGTGGTGATTTAACGGGTTTGCGGGAGAAGGTAGAGGTGACCAGGAGATCTTTGAGGTTTTTGTTTTTTCTGTAGGCTGAGATTATGGTGTATTGTTGTAATGGTGTGTGTTGTTGTTGTATGGTAGTGAAGTGGGATTTTATGTTTTGGTGTATGGAGAGGGTTCTATGGGAAAAGGTGGTGACGAAAGGTAGGATGGTGGTGGGGCGAATCTGTGGGTTAGGGTGAGGTGTATGGAGGGGGTGGAGGTTAGGGTTAGGAGAGGGGGAGGGGTTAAGGTTAGGGGAGGGGTTAGGGTTAGGTGTGGGGACGGGGGAGAGGTTAGGGTTAGGAGAAGGGGAGGGGTTAGGATTAGGGGAGGGGTTAGGGGTAGGTGTGGGGAAGGGGGAGAGGTTAGGGTTAGGAGAAGGGGAGGGGTTAGGGTTAGGTGTGGGGAATGGGGAGAGGTTAGGGTTAGGATTAGGGGAGGGGTTAGGGTTAGGTGTGGGGAAGGGGGAGAGGTTAAGGTTAGGAGAAGGGGAGGGGTTAGGATTAGGGGAGGGGTTAGGGGTAGGTGTGGGGAAGGGGGAGAGGTTAGGGTTAGGAGAAGGGGAGGGGTTAGGGTTAGGTGTGGGGAATGGGGAGAGGTTAGGGTTAGGATTAGGGGAGGGGTTAGGGTTAGGTGTGGGGAAGGGGGAGAGGTTAGGGTTAGGAGAAGGGGAAGGGTTAGGGTTAGGTGTGGGGAGAGGGTGGAGGTTAGGTTTAGGAGAGGGGGAGGGGTTAGGATTGGTGTTGGGTGTGGGGTTAGGGTTGGGGCTAGGGTAGGGATGGTGGGAGGGGGGAGGGGGGCGGATCGGGTTGAGGTAAGGGCCCAGAGGTTGGTTGGTGGTGTCTGTTTGTTTATGTTGTGTGGGGTGTAAGATAGAGGATGATGGTGGGGTAGCTGGTGTGGAGTCGGGCGCAGTGTATGAAGTGATGTGTAAAGGGGGTGGGGAGCGAGTGGGAGCGAGTTGTGAAAGTGTGCTTGATTTGATTGATCTGAGATACCTTTTGCTGTAACCCCGTGTCCTGAGTGCTGTGAAGAGTGTGCTTATGGCGTGATGGAGGTCCTTATGGTGGGTGCAGATTCTATGGTAACGGATGATTTGTGATTTAATTATGCCTCTAAAAGTATGTTTGGGGTGATAACTATGTTTGTGAAGAAGTGAGTGTGTGTCCGTGGGTTTGAAATATACTCTGGTGGTGAGTGTTTTATGTGTGAGGTCTGGGTGGGATTCTAGTGTGACCGTGGTGTCCAAAAAGTTGACTTGTGTGCTGTCTAGTATGTATTTGACCTTGATTGTGTTGTGGTGAGTATTGAGTGTGTGGATGAATTGTGGAAAAAGTGAGATGTCGTGTGTCCATGCCCCTATGATGTCATCTAAAAATCTGTAATAGAAAAGTGGTTTGTGTGTGCATTTGTGTAGTGCTCCCCGCTCCCACTCGCTCATGTAGATGTTGGCGTACGATGGTGCAAATCTTTGGCCCATGGCGGTTCCCTGTATTTGTAAATATTCTTTATTGTCAAAGGTGAAGTTATTGGTGGTGAGACAGATGTGTAGGAGTTGGAGGAGGTGGGTGTCAGGTCTGAGTGGGTCCGGGTTATTGTTGAAGGTTTTCTGTATTGCTTCTAGACCTAATGAAATATCTATGTTTGTGTATAAGCTGTCTATGTCTATGGTGAAGAGGTGTGTATGAGGGGGAACCTGTATGGAGTTGATTTTATTGAGGAAATGTGTGGTGTCTCTGAGATAACTGGGGTGGGTGGTGGAGAGTGGGTTCAGGTGGTGTTCAATGTAGTGTGCGATGTGATAGGTGGTGCTGTTGCAGTCGGAAACTATTGGTCTGCCGGGAGGGACTTCAAAGGGAACCGTCCAAGCAGTTGGGTCCTTGTGTATCTTGGGGAGAAGGTAGAATTTACGGGGTCTGGGGTTGTCAGGTCCATAGAGGTAGTTACGTTGTTTGGCGGAAATGAATTTATGGGTGTATAGTGATGTGATTATGTGTCTGAGTTTAATTTGTGTTGTGGGTTGGATGTTGGTGGGAATGGGTCGATAATGTGATGTATTGGTTAATTGTCTATTGGCCTCAAAAAGATATTGGTGGGTGTCTAGTATGACGATCTTGGATCCTTTGTCTGCCGGTTTAATGATTATGTGTGGGTGTGATTTAAGTTGTTTGATGGCCAGTCTTTGTTGTGTAGTGATGTTGTCCGGGGTGTCTGAGGCAAGTTGTAGGTGACGAAATGAGTCCAGGTCTGTTTTGATGAGTCTAGTGATGTGTGGGTGACGTTGTGAGGACGGGGGTTGCCAATGGGAGGGTTGTGTGAATGGGGTGAACTTAGTGTATGGTGTGTATTGGAAGTGGTCCAGTAGTGTAAGTCGTCTGTGGTACTTGGACAGATCCCTTTGAAGTTCCCCCCGGTCTAGTGTTGTGGGGCGTGGGATGAAGGTGAGGCCTTTTTCTAAAAGTGATGTTTGTGCTGGTGTGAGGATGAGAGAGGTGGATAGATTAAGAATATTGGAGGGGGCTGTGTGTATGTATTGGATGTGTCTGATCCTATCTTCTGTGGGGGGATGAGGGATAGGAGAAGTGGATGTGTCCTGTCTATGTGTGGTGGAGGGTGTTGTAGTGGGAGTGTCCTGGGTGAGGTTATGTGTTAGTGGAAATTTAGTTGCGAACACCAGTTGGCAAGGATAAGTTGTGCAGTGTTTGGTGTCCAGTGTATGTTGTCGGGTTGAGTGGTGAAGGTGTCGTGGGGAATTTCTAGTAAGGGGCTGAGGTGAGTGACTATGTAACTGTTGATTGTGCGGAGGTTCTTCTGTTGTTTGGGTGTGAGGTTCAGTGAATGGTTGATGACGGGGAAGTGGATGGTGGCGTTGGGGAAAGTGGTGAGTGCCTGTTTGTAAAGTGCTGATAATTGTTTAATGGATGTGAGTTCTGGGTTGTGGTTCATGTTGTTCAGGCCGATTGAGAGGATAACTGTTTGGGTGTGGGTATGTGTGGGTGTTTTTTGAAGGATGTGTAGGAGGTGTCCTATGGTGGCTCCGGGATAGCTATCTATTTGTATGTGTGCGTGTGTGTGTGGGGGGATTCTATTGAGGTTGGAGTCACCGATGATAAGTGTGGGTGTGTGTCCTAGGAGTGTCCAATCCTGCAGTCTATTCCCTGTCCTTACCTTGTGGTAGGTGGGTCGATGGTATTTGACGACTGCAGGATTGTTAGGGGAGGGGATAGGTGGTGGTCTGATGTCTGAAGGGGTTAGTGTAGGGGGGGTAGTGTGAAGCAGAGGGTTGGTGTCAACAGTAACCTGGCAAAATGGTTGTGGGGGGAAGGTGGAAGAGTTAGTGTCAGATGGGTTTGTGATGGCCATGTTGACCTGAGTGTGTCCCTTCATCATTACTCTTTGTTTTTTTGCCAGGCCACTGTTGGCACCTGTAGGTGAGAGGGGGGGAGAAGTGGAGTTATGTGAAATGCAGTCAACCAGGTCCACAATGAGGTTAGTGCGTTTGTGTCCTGTGTGGAGAGGCCTGGTCGGTGTTGGTGTGTAAGATGTGGTGGATTCCGGTTGAGAGTTATGTGTATGAATGATCTGTGCAACTGTGTGAATGTTTTTAACCTTGTGGGGTTTGAGATTAGGAGAGGTTGGATGAAGGTGTGTGGATGGAGTGAGGGGGAATTCTGGGGAGAGTGTAGTGTATGGGGGTGTGGTGATTTTTCCTTGGACCTCTGGAATGGAGGTTAGTCTAACGTGTCGGTCTTTGGCTGGGGGGAGTGAGGAAGAGGGTGGGGATAGGAGTGTTTGGGGTTGGTTGAGTTGGGGGGGTAAAAGATCTGTGCTGGTGTGGGGGGTGTGTAGTGGGACTCTGGTGGTGTCCTGGTTCCTGTTGGTGGTAGAGAGGGGGCGGGCCCGACCCCTACCTCTGTTCCTTGGGGGAAGGGGGGCGGGGATCGGTTGTGCAAGGGGTGAGTCTGTTGTGTCTGTGGTTGCGTGTATGGTTGTGAGTTCTGTCAGCGTGGGGCGTGAACCTAAATAAAGTGATCTAGAGTGTAAGTATGTGTTGGTTGGGGGAATCAAGGGAGGGAGAAGGGGGGGGAAATCTGTGTGGCTGAGTGTAGGTGGTGGGGATGTCGGTAAGGGGATGGTCCAGGCTGGAGGTGGGGTGGTATGGGGACTAGTTTGTGTGGGGGAGGGGGGGAGTGGTAAATTGAGGGAGTGTGGGTTGATAGTTGGTGATTTGTGGGGGGCGGGAGGTGTATGGGATAGTGTGTGTTCTAGTGTATGTAAGGTGGTGGGTAGTAGTCTTTGGCCGAACCTCTTGTGTGCCCAGTTGGTTGCAATCTTGAGGGACAGTGTATTGGTAGGTTGGGGTGATTGTGTGAGTTCATTTATTGTGTGTGAATAGTGTTCCTTTAAAATCAACATGTTGTTGTGCATCCAGGTGATGGTGTTGTCGTTGATTTTTTGTAAAGTGGTGTCAGTGGGTGATGCGGGTTTGATAAAATGTGCCAGTTTGTGGACTTGTCTTAACATTCCCCTTGGGAGTTCAAGGGAGGACACCGCTCTGTCTGCTATGTCTTTGTGATGTATGGCCTGGATTATTTTAAAATAGAGTTTTGCTTTTTCCCGTGTTGGGCCATCTGGTGCGATGTACTGAGTAGGTAGTGATGGTGGTGGAAGAAGTGGTCGGATGGATGGTGGAGGTGGTCTATGTGGTCTGAGTGGTTGTGTGTGTGGGTAAAATGGTCTAGTTCTGGTGTATTCTGTGGTTGAATAAGTGTGTGTGGGTCCATTTAGGTGATAGTTGGTGTGTGGTGATCTATATTGGAGATGGGGTCTGTAATAGGATGAAGGTGTGGGAAGTAGCGTGCGTCTGTTGTGTGTGTGGGGGTAGTGTGGTTGAGTGGTGTTGGTGCGATGAGTGTAGGTAGGTCTCCAAGGTGAATACATTTCAAAAAAGGAGATTAATTGAACTATATATTTGGTTGAAGCTGTGCAGGGGGGGCTCCAACCTGTTGATGGTGACGGTGGTGGTCCTAGGGTGAGTTGCCGGGGAAGGTGGTAGTTGTTGGTGCCGTTGATGATCCTGAGGTGAGTGCCGTAGAGGATGGTTGCTCTTGGTGGTGGTAGGCCGGTAGTTGGGAGCCTAGACGGCGTTGGCGTTGGATCCGTGGTAGGCTGGTAGGCTGGCGATGGCAGGTAGGCTCCTAGTTGTTTGCCAATGAGGTTGGGTGTGGAGGTCCCGTGGTGAAAACAGTGGAGAGCAGGCCGGTAGCTGGCAAACGGCGTCTGTAGTGGGGGTTCTAAAATGGATTGTGAGGGGGCGAGGACTAGGTGGGAGGCCCAGTGATGGTCTGGGCCTCTGGTTGGGCAGGAGTCCTCCCCACAGCTTTTAAAATACCTTTGTTTAATAGATTAAAAGTAACTATTAAAAATAGGGGTGGGCAAAATGTGCCATTAAAACAAGTTAATAAATGAAAATTCTTCACCTGGGAGGCCTGGTGCAAAGAAAGTGCTGAGAACGCCCTGACGTTTCGCAACTAATGTTGCTTCTTCAGAGAGCGTATAGGGACTGTGGCCGTTGAGCGGAGGGAAATAGGAATCCCTCCCTCAAGGGCGTGTCCTGGCAGTATGTGTGTCCAATCAGTAGTGTTGGTTGTTGGGCTGCAGGTGTTTCGGATACAAAGACTAATTGATATGTGTCAGCTGTGAGTGATGGATTTGATTAATGGAGGGAAAAAAAAGGTGTAATGTGATTGGTTGAAAAATGTGTGGTTAGGTCTGTAGAGAATAAACGGAAGAAATGAGGATGAGACATCCTTATGTGTGGCGTGGTTCAGTGGGCAGGGCATGGCTCCCTCACACAGGGGACCAGGGTTCAAGCCCCACACCGATGCATGTTGCGTGCACAAACAAAGAAATGAAAACAAAGGGTTGTGGCTGCGCCGCTTTTGTATACATGTTATTAATCAATATTTAAAAAAATCTTTTTTTTAATATAAAAAAGGGGGGGTGGGGAAAGTGGGGGAAAAGAAAAAGATGGCCGATCTGGGTCTGGAGTGGGGTGGCGGTTGTGGGGGTTAAGAGGTGTGTAATGTGGTTGGTTAAGATTTTTGGGTGGTCATGTCTGTTGTGAATAAGGAGAAAAAGTGAGAATAAAGTGTCAGTGTGTGTGGTGGTTCAGTGGGCAGGGTGCAGCCCCCTCCCCGAGGGGGCCGGGGCTCAAACCCCACACCGATGTATGTTGAGTGCACAAAACAAAGAAATGAAAACAAAGTGTTGTAGCTCTGTTATTTTTGTATGTATGTTTTTATTTT
The DNA here is from genome assembly GCF_949987615.1 of Pollachius pollachius. Taxonomy (NCBI): domain Eukaryota; kingdom Metazoa; phylum Chordata; class Actinopteri; order Gadiformes; family Gadidae; genus Pollachius; species Pollachius pollachius. Next base: position 84,275 of record NC_136945.1, on the reverse strand, counting down.
TGTTTTTTTAAAATAAAATTATTATTTAAAGAAGATTAAAATGAGAGAAAGGGAAGATGGCAGGTCTGGGTCGGGAGTAGTGTAGGGGTTATGGGTTGTTGAGTTAAAAGGAATGTGTAGAGTTGTAAATTGAGATTGGTAGGTGGTTATGTATGTTTGAATAAAGAGAAGAAATTAGAATAAAATGTCATTCTGTGTGGTGGTATGGGGCAGGGCATGGCCCCTTCCCATAGGGGCCGGGGTTCAAACCCCCTCTGATGTATATATGGATGTAAAAATGAAAAGGAATGAAAACAATGTGTAATGGTGGTTTTACTTTTATGTATGTGTTTTTTATAAAAAAAGAATTAATTTTTTTTAAAAAAAAGGGGGAAGTTAAATAAGAGTGAAGAGTAATGGAAGGTCTAGACCTGGAATAGGGTAGGGTTTGTGGGTTAAGTAAGGTAGACTGAAAGTCTAGGGTTCTATCTGACCCGTAGGGGGAGAACAATAGTTCTCCCAGACGGAGAGGCAGGTTTAAGCCTGGAATAAGGGTTTTTTTTGGGGTAGTGTTTAAAGCAAAGTCAGGGTTGATTTTCTGACTTGTAAGGGGAGGACTGAAAAGTCTTCCCAGACGGGGAGGCAGGTCTAGGTCTGGAGTGAGGTGGTTAGGTGTATGACAGAAAACAAGATTAATGATGAAAAAGACAGGTATTTTATTTGTGAACAGAATTGCAATTTGGTAGCTCTCATGGTCTGGTGGCTGGAGGAGGCTTTCAGGATCCAGTTGTGTTAACCTGTGGACAGAGCGGTGAACTGGTTCGTTAGAGATGTGGGTGTAGTTACCGGTTGCTCCCAAGGGGGATGGTTTGTTTAGAAGGTGTACGTGTGTGGATGTAGTGAGGTGGTACAATGGCTCTGGCAGGGTTAGGTGAGATGGTTAGTGGTTGGGGGGGACTGTGTGGTCGCTGTTGCTCTGGCCTATTGTACCGAGTGTGTGAGAGGTGTAGGTGAGGGTGTGATGTGTGATGGATGTAAGTGAGTGAAAGATGAAGGTGTTGTGTGTCGTGAGTAGGAAATGGGTGAATAGGTGTGGTAGATGTGTATGCATAATGGGTGTATGCTTACTGCGGTGAATGTATGCTAGGATTTGTCATTTAGGCCTGTGGGTGTGAGTGTATGTAGGCGGGTGATCCAGAGGTGTTCAATGTGTCTGCGTTGAGGGGTGGACCAACTGGGGTCTGACTGTAAGCCGGAAATGGTGAGGTGGGTGACGGGGTGCTGTGTGAAGTGAGTGACCAGGGTGGTTTGTAAGTGTTGTTGTTTAATGTTGCGGAGGTGTTGTTTTAAGCGGGTGATCATAGTGTGTTTTGTTTCTCCGATATAGTGTTTATGGCAGTAGGTGCATGTGATGATGTAGACTAAGTTGGGAGAGTCAATACTTGGGGGATGAAGAATGGGTAGAGTAGTGTGGCTGTGTGGGTTGGTGATGGATTTGTGTGGTTTAAAATAGTGTGTGATAGATGGTGGTGATTTAACGGGTTTGCGGGAGAAGGTAGAGGTGACCAGGAGATCTTTGAGGTTTTTGTTTTTTCTGTAGGCTGAGATTATGGTGTATTGTTGTAATGGTGTGTGTTGTTGTTGTATGGTAGTGAAGTGGGATTTTATGTTTTGGTGTATGGAGAGGGTTCTATGGGAAAAGGTGGTGACGAAAGGTAGGATGGTGGTGGGGCGAATCTGTGGGTTAGGGTGAGGTGTATGGAGGGGGTGGAGGTTAGGGTTAGGAGAGTGGGAGGGGTTAAGGTTAGGGGAGGGGTTAGGGTTAGGTGTGGGGACGGGAGAGAGGTTAGGGTTAGGAGAAGGGGAGGGGTTAGGATTAGGGGAGGGGTTAGGGGTAGGTGTGGGGAAGGGGGAGAGGTTAGGGTTAGGAGAAGGGGAGGGGTTAGGGTTAGGTGTGGGGAATGGGGAGAGGTTAGGGTTAGGATTAGGGGAGGGGTTAGGGTTAGGTGTGGGGAAGGGGGAGAGGTTAAGGTTAGGAGAAGGGGAGGGGTTAGGATTAGGGGAGGGGTTAGGGGTAGGTGTGGGGAAGGGGGAGAGGTTAGGGTTAGGAGAAGGGGAGGGGTTAGGGTTAGGTGTGGGGAATGGGGAGAGGTTAGGGTTAGGATTAGGGGAGGGGTTAGGGTTAGGTGTGGGGAAGGGGGAGAGGTTAGGGTTAGGAGAAGGGGAAGGGTTAGGGTTAGGTGTGGGGAGAGGGTGGAGGTTAGGTTTAGGAGAGGGGGAGGGGTTAGGATTGGTGTTGGGTGTGGGGTTAGGGTTGGGGCTAGGGTAGGGATGGTGGGAGGGGGGAGGGGGGCGGATCGGGTTGAGGTAAGGGCCCAGAGGTTGGTTGGTGGTGTCTGTTTGTTTATGTTGTGTGGGGTGTAAGATAGAGGATGATGGTGGGGTAGCTGGTGTGGAGTCGGGCGCAGTGTATGAAGTGATGTGTAAAGGGGGTGGGGAGCGAGTGGGAGCGAGTTGTGAAAGTGTGCTTGATTTGATTGATCTGAGATACCTTTTGCTGTAACCCCGTGTCCTGAGTGCTGTGAAGAGTGTGCTTATGGCGTGATGGAGGTCCTTATGGTGGGTGCAGATTCTATGGTAACGGATGATTTGTGATTTAATTATGCCTCTAAAAGTATGTTTGGGGTGATAACTATGTTTGTGAAGAAGTGAGTGTGTGTCCGTGGGTTTGAAATATACTCTGGTGGTGAGTGTTTTATGTGTGAGGTCTGGGTGGGATTCTAGTGTGACCGTGGTGTCCAAAAAGTTGACTTGTGTGCTGTCTAGTATGTATTTGACCTTGATTGTGTTGTGGTGAGTATTGAGTGTGTGGATGAATTGTGGAAAAAGTGAGATGTCGTGTGTCCATGCCCCTATGATGTCATCTAAAAATCTGTAATAGAAAAGTGGTTTGTGTGTGCATTTGTGTAGTGCTCCCCGCTCCCACTCGCTCATGTAGATGTTGGCGTACGATGGTGCAAATCTTTGGCCCATGGCGGTTCCCTGTATTTGTAAATATTCTTTATTGTCAAAGGTGAAGTTATTGGTGGTGAGACAGATGTGTAGGAGTTGGAGGAGGTGGGTGTCAGGTCTGAGTGGGTCCGGGTTATTGTTGAAGGTTTTCTGTATTGCTTCTAGACCTAATGAAATATCTATGTTTGTGTATAAGCTGTCTATGTCTATGGTGAAGAGGTGTGTATGAGGGGGAACCTGTATGGAGTTGATTTTATTGAGGAAATGTGTGGTGTCTCTGAGATAACTGGGGTGGGTGGTGGAGAGTGGGTTCAGGTGGTGTTCAATGTAGTGTGCGATGTGATAGGTGGTGCTGTTGCAGTCGGAAACTATTGGTCTGCCGGGAGGGACTTCAAAGGGAACCGTCCAAGCAGTTGGGTCCTTGTGTATCTTGGGGAGAAGGTAGAATTTACGGGGTCTGGGGTTGTCAGGTCCATAGAGGTAGTTACGTTGTTTGGCGGAAATGAATTTATGGGTGTATAGTGATGTGATTATGTGTCTGAGTTTAATTTGTGTTGTGGGTTGGATGTTGGTGGGAATGGGTCGATAATGTGATGTATTGGTTAATTGTCTATTGGCCTCAAAAAGATATTGGTGGGTGTCTAGTATGACGATCTTGGATCCTTTGTCTGCCGGTTTAATGATTATGTGTGGGTGTGATTTAAGTTGTTTGATGGCCAGTCTTTGTTGTGTAGTGATGTTGTCCGGGGTGTCTGAGGCAAGTTGTAGGTGACGAAATGAGTCCAGGTCTGTTTTGATGAGTCTAGTGATGTGTGGGTGACGTTGTGAGGACGGGGGTTGCCAATGGGAGGGTTGTGTGAATGGGGTGAACTTAGTGTATGGTGTGTATTGGAAGTGGTCCAGTAGTGTAAGTCGTCTGTGGTACTTGGACAGATCCCTTTGAAGTTCCCCCCGGTCTAGTGTTGTGGGGCGTGGGATGAAGGTGAGGCCTTTTTCTAAAAGTGATGTTTGTGCTGGTGTGAGGATGAGAGAGGTGGATAGATTAAGAATATTGGAGGGGGCTGTGTGTATGTATTGGATGTGTCTGATCCTATCTTCTGTGGGGGGATGAGGGATAGGAGAAGTGGATGTGTCCTGTCTATGTGTGGTGGAGGGTGTTGTAGTGGGAGTGTCCTGGGTGAGGTTATGTGTTAGTGGAAATTTAGTTGCGAACACCAGTTGGCAAGGATAAGTTGTGCAGTGTTTGGTGTCCAGTGTATGTTGTCGGGTTGAGTGGTGAAGGTGTCGTGGGGAATTTCTAGTAAGGGGCTGAGGTGAGTGACTATGTAACTGTTGATTGTGCGGAGGTTCTTCTGTTGTTTGGGTGTGAGGTTCAGTGAATGGTTGATGACGGGGAAGTGGATGGTGGCGTTGGGGAAAGTGGTGAGTGCCTGTTTGTAAAGTGCTGATAATTGTTTAATGGATGTGAGTTCTGGGTTGTGGTTCATGTTGTTCAGGCCGATTGAGAGGATAACTGTTTGGGTGTGGGTATGTGTGGGTGTTTTTTGAAGGATGTGTAGGAGGTGTCCTATGGTGGCTCCGGGATAGCTATCTATTTGTATGTGTGCGTGTGTGTGTGGGGGGATTCTATTGAGGTTGGAGTCACCGATGATAAGTGTGGGTGTGTGTCCTAGGAGTGTCCAATCCTGCAGTCTATTCCCTGTCCTTACCTTGTGGTAGGTGGGTCGATGGTATTTGACGACTGCAGGATTGTTAGGGGAGGGGATAGGTGGTGGTCTGATGTCTGAAGGGGTTAGTGTAGGGGGGGTAGTGTGAAGCAGAGGGTTGGTGTCAACAGTAACCTGGCAAAATGGTTGTGGGGGGAAGGTGGAAGAGTTAGTGTCAGATGGGTTTGTGATGGCCATGTTGACCTGAGTGTGTCCCTTCATCATTACTCTTTGTTTTTTTGCCAGGCCACTGTTGGCACCTGTAGGTGAGAGGGGGGGAGAAGTGGAGTTATGTGAAATGCAGTCAACCAGGTCCACAATGAGGTTAGTGCGTTTGTGTCCTGTGTGGAGAGGCCTGGTCGGTGTTGGTGTGTAAGATGTGGTGGATTCCGGTTGAGAGTTATGTGTATGAATGATCTGTGCAACTGTGTGAATGTTTTTAACCTTGTGGGGTTTGAGATTAGGAGAGGTTGGATGAAGGTGTGTGGATGGAGTGAGGGGGAATTCTGGGGAGAGTGTAGTGTATGGGGGTGTGGTGATTTTTCCTTGGACCTCTGGAATGGAGGTTAGTCTAACGTGTCGGTCTTTGGCTGGGGGGAGTGAGGAAGAGGGTGGGGATAGGAGTGTTTGGGGTTGGTTGAGTTGGGGGGGTAAAAGATCTGTGCTGGTGTGGGGGGTGTGTAGTGGGACTCTGGTGGTGTCCTGGTTCCTGTTGGTGGTAGAGAGGGGGCGGGCCCGACCCCTACCTCTGTTCCTTGGGGGAAGGGGGGCGGGGATCGGTTGTGCAAGGGGTGAGTCTGTTGTGTCTGTGGTTGCGTGTATGGTTGTGAGTTCTGTCAGCGTGGGGCGTGAACCTAAATAAAGTGATCTAGAGTGTAAGTATGTGTTGGTTGGGGGAATCAAGGGAGGGAGAAGGGGGGGGAAATCTGTGTGGCTGAGTGTAGGTGGTGGGGATGTCGGTAAGGGGATGGTCCAGGCTGGAGGTGGGGTGGTATGGGGACTAGTTTGTGTGGGGGAGGGGGGGAGTGGTAAATTGAGGGAGTGTGGGTTGATAGTTGGTGATTTGTGGGGGGCGGGAGGTGTATGGGATAGTGTGTGTTCTAGTGTATGTAAGGTGGTGGGTAGTAGTCTTTGGCCGAACCTCTTGTGTGCCCAGTTGGTTGCAATCTTGAGGGACAGTGTATTGGTAGGTTGGGGTGATTGTGTGAGTTCATTTATTGTGTGTGAATAGTGTTCCTTTAAAATCAACATGTTGTTGTGCATCCAGGTGATGGTGTTGTCGTTGATTTTTTGTAAAGTGGTGTCAGTGGGTGATGCGGGTTTGATAAAATGTGCCAGTTTGTGGACTTGTCTTAACATTCCCCTTGGGAGTTCAAGGGAGGACACCGCTCTGTCTGCTATGTCTTTGTGATGTATGGCCTGGATTATTTTAAAATAGAGTTTTGCTTTTTCCCGTGTTGGGCCATCTGGTGCGATGTACTGAGTAGGTAGTGATGGTGGTGGAAGAAGTGGTCGGATGGATGGTGGAGGTGGTCTATGTGGTCTGAGTGGTTGTGTGTGTGGGTAAAATGGTCTAGTTCTGGTGTATTCTGTGGTTGAATAAGTGTGTGTGGGTCCATTTAGGTGATAGTTGGTGTGTGGTGATCTATATTGGAGATGGGGTATGTAATAGGATGAAGGTGTGGGAAGTAGCGTGCGTCTGTTGTGTGTGTGGGGGTAGTGTGGTTGAGTGGTGTTGGTGCGATGAGTGTAGGTAGGTCTCCAAGGTGAATACATTTCAAAAAAGGAGATTAATTGAACTATATATTTGGTTGAAGCTGTGCAGGGGGGGCTCCAACCTGTTGATGGTGACGGTGGTGGTCCTAGGGTGAGTTGCCGGGGAAGGTGGTAGTTGTTGGTGCCGTTGATGATCCTGAGGTGAGTGCCGTAGAGGATGGTTGCTCTTGGTGGTGGTAGGCCGGTAGTTGGGAGCCTAGACGGCGTTGGCGTTGGATCCGTGGTAGGCTGGTAGGCTGGCGATGGCAGGTAGGCTCCTAGTTGTTTGCCAATGAGGTTGGGTGTGGAGGTCCCGTGGTGAAAACAGTGGAGAGCAGGCCGGTAGCTGGCAAACGGCGTCTGTAGTGGGGGTTCTAAAATGGATTGTGAGGGGGCGAGGACTAGGTGGGAGGCCCAGTGATGGTCTGGGCCTCTGGTTGGGCAGGAGTCCTCCCCACAGCTTTTAAAATACCTTTGTTTAATAGATTAAAAGTAACTATTAAAAATAGGGGTGGGCAAAATGTGCCATTAAAACAAGTTAATAAATGAAAATTCTTCACCTGGGAGGCCTGGTGCAAAGAAAGTGCTGAGAACGCCCTGACGTTTCGCAACTAATGTTGCTTCTTCAGAGAGCGTATAGGGACTGTGGCCGTTGAGCGGAGGGAAATAGGAATCCCTCCCTCAAGGGCGTGTCCTGGCAGTATGTGTGTCCAATCAGTAGTGTTGGTTGTTGGGCTGCAGGTGTTTCGGATACAAAGACTAATTGATATGTGTCAGCTGTGAGTGATGGATTTGATTAATGGAGGGAAAAAAAAGGTGTAATGTGATTGGTTGAAAAATGTGTGGTTAGGTCTGTAGAGAATAAACGGAAGAAATGAGGATGAGACATCCTTATGTGTGGCGTGGTTCAGTGGGCAGGGCATGGCTCCCTCACACAGGGGACCAGGGTTCAAGCCCCACACCGATGCATGTTGCGTGCACAAACAAAGAAATGAAAACAAAGGGTTGTGGCTGCGCCGCTTTTGTATACATGTTATTAATCAATATTTAAAAAAATCTTTTTTTTAATATAAAAAAGGGGGGGTGGGGAAAGTGGGGGAAAAGAAAAAGATGGCCGATCTGGGTCTGGAGTGGGGTGGCGGTTGTGGGGGTTAAGAGGTGTGTAATGTGGTTGGTTAAGATTTTTGGGTGGTCATGTCTGTTGTGAATAAGGAGAAAAAGTGAGAATAAAGTGTCAGTGTGTGTGGTGGTTCAGTGGGCAGGGTGCAGCCCCCTCCCCGAGGGGACCGGGGCTCAAACCCCACACCGATGTATGTTGAGTGCACAAAACAAAGAAATGAAAACAAAGTGTTGTAGCTCTGTTATTTTTGTATGTATGTTTTTATTTTTGTTTTTTTAAAATAAAATTATTATTTAAAGAAGATTAAAATGAGAGAAAGGGAAGATGGCAGGTCTGGGTCGGGAGTAGTGTAGGGGTTATGGGTTGTTGAGTTAAAAGGAATGTGTAGAGTTGTAAATTGAGATTGGTAGGTGGTTATGTATGTTTGAATAAAGAGAAGAAATTAGAATAAAATGTCATTCTGTGTGGTGGTATGGGGCAGGGCATGGCCCCTTCCCATAGGGGCCGGGGTTCAAACCCCCTCTGATGTATATATGGATGTAAAAATGAAAAGGAATGAAAACAATGTGTAATGGTGGTTTTACTTTTATGTATGTGTTTTTTATAAAAAAAGAATTAATTTTTTTTAAAAAAAAGGGGGAAGTTAAATAAGAGTGAAGAGTAATGGAAGGTCTAGACCTGGAATAGGGTAGGGTTTGTGGGTTAAGTAAGGTAGACTGAAAGTCTAGGGTTCTATCTGACCCGTAGGGGGAGAACAATAGTTCTCCCAGACGGAGAGGCAGGTTTAAGCCTGGAATAAGGGTTTTTTTTGGGGTAGTGTTTAAAGCAAAGTCAGGGTTGATTTTCTGACTTGTAAGGGGAGGACTGAAAAGTCTTCCCAGACGGGGAGGCAGGTCTAGGTCTGGAGTGAGGTGGTTAGGTGTATGACAGAAAACAAGATTAATGATGAAAAAGACAGGTATTTTATTTGTGAACAGAATTGCAATTTGGTAGCTCTCATGGTCTGGTGGCTGGAGGAGGCTTTCAGGATCCAGTTGTGTTAACCTGTGGACAGAGCGGTGAACTGGTTCGTTAGAGATGTGGGTGTAGTTACCGGTTGCTCCCAAGGGGGATGGTTTGTTTAGAAGGTGTACGTGTGTGGATGTAGTGAGGTGGTACAATGGCTCTGGCAGGGTTAGGTGAGATGGTTAGTGGTTGGGGGGGACTGTGTGGTCGCTGTTGCTCTGGCCTATTGTACCGAGTGTGTGAGAGGTGTAGGTGAGGGTGTGATGTGTGATGGATGTAAGTGAGTGAAAGATGAAGGTGTTGTGTGTCGTGAGTAGGAAATGGGTGAATAGGTGTGGTAGATGTGTATGCATAATGGGTGTATGCTTACTGCGGTGAATGTATGCTAGGATTTGTCATTTAGGCCTGTGGGTGTGAGTGTATGTAGGCGGGTGATCCAGAGGTGTTCAATGTGTCTGCGTTGAGGGGTGGACCAACTGGGGTCTGACTGTAAGCCGGAAATGGTGAGGTGGGTGACGGGGTGCTGTGTGAAGTGAGTGACCAGGGTGGTTTGTAAGTGTTGTTGTTTAATGTTGCGGAGGTGTTGTTTTAAGCGGGTGATCATAGTGTGTTTTGTTTCTCCGATATAGTGTTTATGGCAGTAGGTGCATGTGATGATGTAGACTAAGTTGGGAGAGTCAATACTTGGGGGATGAAGAATGGGTAGAGTAGTGTGGCTGTGTGGGTTGGTGATGGATTTGTGTGGTTTAAAATAGTGTGTGATAGATGGTGGTGATTTAACGGGTTTGCGGGAGAAGGTAGAGGTGACCAGGAGATCTTTGAGGTTTTTGTTTTTTCTGTAGGCTGAGATTATGGTGTATTGTTGTAATGGTGTGTGTTGTTGTTGTATGGTAGTGAAGTGGGATTTTATGTTTTGGTGTATGGAGAGGGTTCTATGGGAAAAGGTGGTGACGAAAGGTAGGATGGTGGTGGGGCGAATCTGTGGGTTAGGGTGAGGTGTATGGAGGGGGTGGAGGTTAGGGTTAGGAGAGGGGGAGGGGTTAAGGTTAGGGGAGGGGTTAGGGTTAGGTGTGGGGACGGGGGAGAGGTTAGGGTTAGGAGAAGGGGAGGGGTTAGGATTAGGGGAGGGGTTAGGGGTAGGTGTGGGGAAGGGGGAGAGGTTAGGGTTAGGAGAAGGGGAGGGGTTAGGGTTAGGTGTGGGGAATGGGGAGAGGTTAGGGTTAGGATTAGGGGAGGGGTTAGGGTTAGGTGTGGGGAAGGGGGAGAGGTTAAGGTTAGGAGAAGGGGAGGGGTTAGGATTAGGGGAGGGGTTAGGGGTAGGTGTGGGGAAGGGGGAGAGGTTAGGGTTAGGAGAAGGGGAGGGGTTAGGGTTAGGTGTGGGGAATGGGGAGAGGTTAGGGTTAGGATTAGGGGAGGGGTTAGGGTTAGGTGTGGGGAAGGGGGAGAGGTTAGGGTTAGGAGAAGGGGAAGGGTTAGGGTTAGGTGTGGGGAGAGGGTGGAGGTTAGGTTTAGGAGAGGGGGAGGGGTTAGGATTGGTGTTGGGTGTGGGGTTAGGGTTGGGGCTAGGGTAGGGATGGTGGGAGGGGGGAGGGGGGCGGATCGGGTTGAGGTAAGGGCCCAGAGGTTGGTTGGTGGTGTCTGTTTGTTTATGTTGTGTGGGGTGTAAGATAGAGGATGATGGTGGGGTAGCTGGTGTGGAGTCGGGCGCAGTGTATGAAGTGATGTGTAAAGGGGGTGGGGAGCGAGTGGGAGCGAGTTGTGAAAGTGTGCTTGATTTGATTGATCTGAGATACCTTTTGCTGTAACCCCGTGTCCTGAGTGCTGTGAAGAGTGTGCTTATGGCGTGATGGAGGTCCTTATGGTGGGTGCAGATTCTATGGTAACGGATGATTTGTGATTTAATTATGCCTCTAAAAGTATGTTTGGGGTGATAACTATGTTTGTGAAGAAGTGAGTGTGTGTCCGTGGGTTTGAAATATACTCTGGTGGTGAGTGTTTTATGTGTGAGGTCTGGGTGGGATTCTAGTGTGACCGTGGTGTCCAAAAAGTTGACTTGTGTGCTGTCTAGTATGTATTTGACCTTGATTGTGTTGTGGTGAGTATTGAGTGTGTGGATGAATTGTGGAAAAAGTGAGATGTCGTGTGTCCATGCCCCTATGATGTCATCTAAAAATCTGTAATAGAAAAGTGGTTTGTGTGTGCATTTGTGTAGTGCTCCCCGCTCCCACTCGCTCATGTAGATGTTGGCGTACGATGGTGCAAATCTTTGGCCCATGGCGGTTCCCTGTATTTGTAAATATTCTTTATTGTCAAAGGTGAAGTTATTGGTGGTGAGACAGATGTGTAGGAGTTGGAGGAGGTGGGTGTCAGGTCTGAGTGGGTCCGGGTTATTGTTGAAGGTTTTCTGTATTGCTTCTAGACCTAATGAAATATCTATGTTTGTGTATAAGCTGTCTATGTCTATGGTGAAGAGGTGTGTATGAGGGGGAACCTGTATGGAGTTGATTTTATTGAGGAAATGTGTGGTGTCTCTGAGATAACTGGGGTGGGTGGTGGAGAGTGGGTTCAGGTGGTGTTCAATGTAGTGTGCGATGTGATAGGTGGTGCTGTTGCAGTCGGAAACTATTGGTCTGCCGGGAGGGACTTCAAAGGGAACCGTCCAAGCAGTTGGGTCCTTGTGTATCTTGGGGAGAAGGTAGAATTTACGGGGTCTGGGGTTGTCAGGTCCATAGAGGTAGTTACGTTGTTTGGCGGAAATGAATTTATGGGTGTATAGTGATGTGATTATGTGTCTGAGTTTAATTTGTGTTGTGGGTTGGATGTTGGTGGGAATGGGTCGATAATGTGATGTATTGGTTAATTGTCTATTGGCCTCAAAAAGATATTGGTGGGTGTCTAGTATGACGATCTTGGATCCTTTGTCTGCCGGTTTAATGATTATGTGTGGGTGTGATTTAAGTTGTTTGATGGCCAGTCTTTGTTGTGTAGTGATGTTGTCCGGGGTGTCTGAGGCAAGTTGTAGGTGACGAAATGAGTCCAGGTCTGTTTTGATGAGTCTAGTGATGTGTGGGTGACGTTGTGAGGACGGGGGTTGCCAATGGGAGGGTTGTGTGAATGGGGTGAACTTAGTGTATGGTGTGTATTGGAAGTGGTCCAGTAGTGTAAGTCGTCTGTGGTACTTGGACAGATCCCTTTGAAGTTCCCCCCGGTCTAGTGTTGTGGGGCGTGGGATGAAGGTGAGGCCTTTTTCTAAAAGTGATGTTTGTGCTGGTGTGAGGATGAGAGAGGTGGATAGATTAAGAATATTGGAGGGGGCTGTGTGTATGTATTGGATGTGTCTGATCCTATCTTCTGTGGGGGGATGAGGGATAGGAGAAGTGGATGTGTCCTGTCTATGTGTGGTGGAGGGTGTTGTAGTGGGAGTGTCCTGGGTGAGGTTATGTGTTAGTGGAAATTTAGTTGCGAACACCAGTTGGCAAGGATAAGTTGTGCAGTGTTTGGTGTCCAGTGTATGTTGTCGGGTTGAGTGGTGAAGGTGTCGTGGGGAATTTCTAGTAAGGGGCTGAGGTGAGTGACTATGTAACTGTTGATTGTGCGGAGGTTCTTCTGTTGTTTGGGTGTGAGGTTCAGTGAATGGTTGATGACGGGGAAGTGGATGGTGGCGTTGGGGAAAGTGGTGAGTGCCTGTTTGTAAAGTGCTGATAATTGTTTAATGGATGTGAGTTCTGGGTTGTGGTTCATGTTGTTCAGGCCGATTGAGAGGATAACTGTTTGGGTGTGGGTATGTGTGGGTGTTTTTTGAAGGATGTGTAGGAGGTGTCCTATGGTGGCTCCGGGATAGCTATCTATTTGTATGTGTGCGTGTGTGTGTGGGGGGATTCTATTGAGGTTGGAGTCACCGATGATAAGTGTGGGTGTGTGTCCTAGGAGTGTCCAATCCTGCAGTCTATTCCCTGTCCTTACCTTGTGGTAGGTGGGTCGATGGTATTTGACGACTGCAGGATTGTTAGGGGAGGGGATAGGTGGTGGTCTGATGTCTGAAGGGGTTAGTGTAGGGGGGGTAGTGTGAAGCAGAGGGTTGGTGTCAACAGTAACCTGGCAAAATGGTTGTGGGGGGAAGGTGGAAGAGTTAGTGTCAGATGGGTTTGTGATGGCCATGTTGACCTGAGTGTGTCCCTTCATCATTACTCTTTGTTTTTTTGCCAGGCCACTGTTGGCACCTGTAGGTGAGAGGGGGGGAGAAGTGGAGTTATGTGAAATGCAGTCAACCAGGTCCACAATGAGGTTAGTGCGTTTGTGTCCTGTGTGGAGAGGCCTGGTCGGTGTTGGTGTGTAAGATGTGGTGGATTCCGGTTGAGAGTTATGTGTATGAATGATCTGTGCAACTGTGTGAATGTTTTTAACCTTGTGGGGTTTGAGATTAGGAGAGGTTGGATGAAGGTGTGTGGATGGAGTGAGGGGGAATTCTGGGGAGAGTGTAGTGTATGGGGGTGTGGTGATTTTTCCTTGGACCTCTGGAATGGAGGTTAGTCTAACGTGTCGGTCTTTGGCTGGGGGGAGTGAGGAAGAGGGTGGGGATAGGAGTGTTTGGGGTTGGTTGAGTTGGGGGGGTAAAAGATCTGTGCTGGTGTGGGGGGTGTGTAGTGGGACTCTGGTGGTGTCCTGGTTCCTGTTGGTGGTAGAGAGGGGGCGGGCCCGACCCCTACCTCTGTTCCTTGGGGGAAGGGGGGCGGGGATCGGTTGTGCAAGGGGTGAGTCTGTTGTGTCTGTGGTTGCGTGTATGGTTGTGAGTTCTGTCAGCGTGGGGCGTGAACCTAAATAAAGTGATCTAGAGTGTAAGTATGTGTTGGTTGGGGGAATCAAGGGAGGGAGAAGGGGGGGGAAATCTGTGTGGCTGAGTGTAGGTGGTGGGGATGTCGGTAAGGGGATGGTCCAGGCTGGAGGTGGGGTGGTATGGGGACTAGTTTGTGTGGGGGAGGGGGGGAGTGGTAAATTGAGGGAGTGTGGGTTGATAGTTGGTGATTTGTGGGGGGCGGGAGGTGTATGGGATAGTGTGTGTTCTAGTGTATGTAAGGTGGTGGGTAGTAGTCTTTGGCCGAACCTCTTGTGTGCCCAGTTGGTTGCAATCTTGAGGGACAGTGTATTGGTAGGTTGGGGTGATTGTGTGAGTTCATTTATTGTGTGTGAATAGTGTTCCTTTAAAATCAACATGTTGTTGTGCATCCAGGTGATGGTGTTGTCGTTGATTTTTTGTAAAGTGGTGTCAGTGGGTGATGCGGGTTTGATAAAATGTGCCAGTTTGTGGACTTGTCTTAACATTCCCCTTGGGAGTTCAAGGGAGGACACCGCTCTGTCTGCTATGTCTTTGTGATGTATGGCCTGGATTATTTTAAAATAGAGTTTTGCTTTTTCCCGTGTTGGGCCATCTGGTGCGATGTACTGAGTAGGTAGTGATGGTGGTGGAAGAAGTGGTCGGATGGATGGTGGAGGTGGTCTATGTGGTCTGAGTGGTTGTGTGTGTGGGTAAAATGGTCTAGTTCTGGTGTATTCTGTGGTTGAATAAGTGTGTGTGGGTCCATTTAGGTGATAGTTGGTGTGTGGTGATCTATATTGGAGATGGGGTCTGTAATAGGATGAAGGTGTGGGAAGTAGCGTGCGTCTGTTGTGTGTGTGGGGGTAGTGTGGTTGAGTGGTGTTGGTGCGATGAGTGTAGGTAGGTCTCCAAGGTGAATACATTTCAAAAAAGGAGATTAATTGAACTATATATTTGGTTGAAGCTGTGCAGGGGGGGCTCCAACCTGTTGATGGTGACGGTGGTGGTCCTAGGGTGAGTTGCCGGGGAAGGTGGTAGTTGTTGGTGCCGTTGATGATCCTGAGGTGAGTGCCGTAGAGGATGGTTGCTCTTGGTGGTGGTAGGCCGGTAGTTGGGAGCCTAGACGGCGTTGGCGTTGGATCCGTGGTAGGCTGGTAGGCTGGCGATGGCAGGTAGGCTCCTAGTTGTTTGCCAATGAGGTTGGGTGTGGAGGTCCCGTGGTGAAAACAGTGGAGAGCAGGCCGGTAGCTGGCAAACGGCGTCTGTAGTGGGGGTTCTAAAATGGATTGTGAGGGGGCGAGGACTAGGTGGGAGGCCCAGTGATGGTCTGGGCCTCTGGTTGGGCAGGAGTCCTCCCCACAGCTTTTAAAATACCTTTGTTTAATAGATTAAAAGTAACTATTAAAAATAGGGGTGGGCAAAATGTGCCATTAAAACAAGTTAATAAATGAAAATTCTTCACCTGGGAGGCCTGGTGCAAAGAAAGTGCTGAGAACGCCCTGACGTTTCGCAACTAATGTTGCTTCTTCAGAGAGCGTATAGGGACTGTGGCCGTTGAGCGGAGGGAAATAGGAATCCCTCCCTCAAGGGCGTGTCCTGGCAGTATGTGTGTCCAATCAGTAGTGTTGGTTGTTGGGCTGCAGGTGTTTCGGATACAAAGACTAATTGATATGTGTCAGCTGTGAGTGATGGATTTGATTAATGGAGGGAAAAAAAAGGTGTAATGTGATTGGTTGAAAAATGTGTGGTTAGGTCTGTAGAGAATAAACGGAAGAAATGAGGATGAGACATCCTTATGTGTGGCGTGGTTCAGTGGGCAGGGCATGGCTCCCTCACACAGGGGACCAGGGTTCAAGCCCCACACCGATGCATGTTGCGTGCACAAACAAAGAAATGAAAACAAAGGGTTGTGGCTGCGCCGCTTTTGTATACATGTTATTAATCAATATTTAAAAAAATCTTTTTTTTAATATAAAAAAGGGGGGGTGGGGAAAGTGGGGGAAAAGAAAAAGATGGCCGATCTGGGTCTGGAGTGGGGTGGCGGTTGTGGGGGTTAAGAGGTGTGTAATGTGGTTGGTTAAGATTTTTGGGTGGTCATGTCTGTTGTGAATAAGGAGAAAAAGTGAGAATAAAGTGTCAGTGTGTGTGGTGGTTCAGTGGGCAGGGTGCAGCCCCCTCCCCGAGGGGACCGGGGCTCAAACCCCACACCGATGTATGTTGAGTGCACAAAACAAAGAAATGAAAACAAAGTGTTGTAGCTCTGTTATTTTTGTATGTATGTTTTTATTTTTGTTTTTTTAAAATAAAATTATTATTTAAAGAAGATTAAAATGAGAGAAAGGGAAGATGGCAGGTCTGGGTCGGGAGTAGTGTAGGGGTTATGGGTTGTTGAGTTAAAAGGAATGTGTAGAGTTGTAAATTGAGATTGGTAGGTGGTTATGTATGTTTGAATAAAGAGAAGAAATTAGAATAAAATGTCATTCTGTGTGGTGGTATGGGGCAGGGCATGGCCCCTTCCCATAGGGGCCGGGGTTCAAACCCCCTCTGATGTATATATGGATGTAAAAATGAAAAGGAATGAAAACAATGTGTAATGGTGGTTTTACTTTTATGTATGTGTTTTTTATAAAAAAAGAATTAATTTTTTTTAAAAAAAAGGGGGAAGTTAAATAAGAGTGAAGAGTAATGGAAGGTCTAGACCTGGAATAGGGTAGGGTTTGTGGGTTAAGTAAGGTAGACTGAAAGTCTAGGGTTCTATCTGACCCGTAGGGGGAGAACAATAGTTCTCCCAGACGGAGAGGCAGGTTTAAGCCTGGAATAAGGGTTTTTTTTGGGGTAGTGTTTAAAGCAAAGTCAGGGTTGATTTTCTGACTTGTAAGGGGAGGACTGAAAAGTCTTCCCAGACGGGGAGGCAGGTCTAGGTCTGGAGTGAGGTGGTTAGGTGTATGACAGAAAACAAGATTAATGATGAAAAAGACAGGTATTTTATTTGTGAACAGAATTGCAATTTGGTAGCTCTCATGGTCTGGTGGCTGGAGGAGGCTTTCAGGATCCAGTTGTGTTAACCTGTGGACAGAGCGGTGAACTGGTTCGTTAGAGATGTGGGTGTAGTTACCGGTTGCTCCCAAGGGGGATGGTTTGTTTAGAAGGTGTACGTGTGTGGATGTAGTGAGGTGGTACAATGGCTCTGGCAGGGTTAGGTGAGATGGTTAGTGGTTGGGGGGGACTGTGTGGTCGCTGTTGCTCTGGCCTATTGTACCGAGTGTGTGAGAGGTGTAGGTGAGGGTGTGATGTGTGATGGATGTAAGTGAGTGAAAGATGAAGGTGTTGTGTGTCGTGAGTAGGAAATGGGTGAATAGGTGTGGTAGATGTGTATGCATAATGGGTGTATGCTTACTGCGGTGAATGTATGCTAGGATTTGTCATTTAGGCCTGTGGGTGTGAGTGTATGTAGGCGGGTGATCCAGAGGTGTTCAATGTGTCTGCGTTGAGGGGTGGACCAACTGGGGTCTGACTGTAAGCCGGAAATGGTGAGGTGGGTGACGGGGTGCTGTGTGAAGTGAGTGACCAGGGTGGTTTGTAAGTGTTGTTGTTTAATGTTGCGGAGGTGTTGTTTTAAGCGGGTGATCATAGTGTGTTTTGTTTCTCCGATATAGTGTTTATGGCAGTAGGTGCATGTGATGATGTAGACTAAGTTGGGAGAGTCAATACTTGGGGGATGAAGAATGGGTAGAGTAGTGTGGCTGTGTGGGTTGGTGATGGATTTGTGTGGTTTAAAATAGTGTGTGATAGATGGTGGTGATTTAACGGGTTTGCGGGAGAAGGTAGAGGTGACCAGGAGATCTTTGAGGTTTTTGTTTTTTCTGTAGGCTGAGATTATGGTGTATTGTTGTAATGGTGTGTGTTGTTGTTGTATGGTAGTGAAGTGGGATTTTATGTTTTGGTGTATGGAGAGGGTTCTATGGGAAAAGGTGGTGACGAAAGGTAGGATGGTGGTGGGGCGAATCTGTGGGTTAGGGTGAGGTGTATGGAGGGGGTGGAGGTTAGGGTTAGGAGAGGGGGAGGGGTTAAGGTTAGGGGAGGGGTTAGGGTTAGGTGTGGGGACGGGAGAGAGGTTAGGGTTAGGAGAAGGGGAGGGGTTAGGATTAGGGGAGGGGTTAGGGGTAGGTGTGGGGAAGGGGGAGAGGTTAGGGTTAGGAGAAGGGGAGGGGTTAGGGTTAGGTGTGGGGAATGGGGAGAGGTTAGGGTTAGGATTAGGGGAGGGGTTAGGGTTAGGTGTGGGGAAGGGGGAGAGGTTAAGGTTAGGAGAAGGGGAGGGGTTAGGATTAGGGGAGGGGTTAGGGGTAGGTGTGGGGAAGGGGGAGAGGTTAGGGTTAGGAGAAGGGGAGGGGTTAGGGTTAGGTGTGGGGAATGGGGAGAGGTTAGGGTTAGGATTAGGGGAGGGGTTAGGGTTAGGTGTGGGGAAGGGGGAGAGGTTAGGGTTAGGAGAAGGGGAAGGGTTAGGGTTAGGTGTGGGGAGAGGGTGGAGGTTAGGTTTAGGAGAGGGGGAGGGGTTAGGATTGGTGTTGGGTGTGGGGTTAGGGTTGGGGCTAGGGTAGGGATGGTGGGAGGGGGGAGGGGGGCGGATCGGGTTGAGGTAAGGGCCCAGAGGTTGGTTGGTGGTGTCTGTTTGTTTATGTTGTGTGGGGTGTAAGATAGAGGATGATGGTGGGGTAGCTGGTGTGGAGTCGGGCGCAGTGTATGAAGTGATGTGTAAAGGGGGTGGGGAGCGAGTGGGAGCGAGTTGTGAAAGTGTGCTTGATTTGATTGATCTGAGATACCTTTTGCTGTAACCCCGTGTCCTGAGTGCTGTGAAGAGTGTGCTTATGGCGTGATGGAGGTCCTTATGGTGGGTGCAGATTCTATGGTAACGGATGATTTGTGATTTAATTATGCCTCTAAAAGTATGTTTGGGGTGATAACTATGTTTGTGAAGAAGTGAGTGTGTGTCCGTGGGTTTGAAATATACTCTGGTGGTGAGTGTTTTATGTGTGAGGTCTGGGTGGGATTCTAGTGTGACCGTGGTGTCCAAAAAGTTGACTTGTGTGCTGTCTAGTATGTATTTGACCTTGATTGTGTTGTGGTGAGTATTGAGTGTGTGGATGAATTGTGGAAAAAGTGAGATGTCGTGTGTCCATGCCCCTATGATGTCATCTAAAAATCTGTAATAGAAAAGTGGTTTGTGTGTGCATTTGTGTAGTGCTCCCCGCTCCCACTCGCTCATGTAGATGTTGGCGTACGATGGTGCAAATCTTTGGCCCATGGCGGTTCCCTGTATTTGTAAATATTCTTTATTGTCAAAGGTGAAGTTATTGGTGGTGAGACAGATGTGTAGGAGTTGGAGGAGGTGGGTGTCAGGTCTGAGTGGGTCCGGGTTATTGTTGAAGGTTTTCTGTATTGCTTCTAGACCTAATGAAATATCTATGTTTGTGTATAAGCTGTCTATGTCTATGGTGAAGAGGTGTGTATGAGGGGGAACCTGTATGGAGTTGATTTTATTGAGGAAATGTGTGGTGTCTCTGAGATAACTGGGGTGGGTGGTGGAGAGTGGGTTCAGGTGGTGTTCAATGTAGTGTGCGATGTGATAGGTGGTGCTGTTGCAGTCGGAAACTATTGGTCTGCCGGGAGGGACTTCAAAGGGAACCGTCCAAGCAGTTGGGTCCTTGTGTATCTTGGGGAGAAGGTAGAATTTACGGGGTCTGGGGTTGTCAGGTCCATAGAGGTAGTTACGTTGTTTGGCGGAAATGAATTTATGGGTGTATAGTGATGTGATTATGTGTCTGAGTTTAATTTGTGTTGTGGGTTGGATGTTGGTGGGAATGGGTCGATAATGTGATGTATTGGTTAATTGTCTATTGGCCTCAAAAAGATATTGGTGGGTGTCTAGTATGACGATCTTGGATCCTTTGTCTGCCGGTTTAATGATTATGTGTGGGTGTGATTTAAGTTGTTTGATGGCCAGTCTTTGTTGTGTAGTGATGTTGTCCGGGGTGTCTGAGGCAAGTTGTAGGTGACGAAATGAGTCCAGGTCTGTTTTGATGAGTCTAGTGATGTGTGGGTGACGTTGTGAGGACGGGGGTTGCCAATGGGAGGGTTGTGTGAATGGGGTGAACTTAGTGTATGGTGTGTATTGGAAGTGGTCCAGTAGTGTAAGTCGTCTGTGGTACTTGGACAGATCCCTTTGAAGTTCCCCCCGGTCTAGTGTTGTGGGGCGTGGGATGAAGGTGAGGCCTTTTTCTAAAAGTGATGTTTGTGCTGGTGTGAGGATGAGAGAGGTGGATAGATTAAGAATATTGGAGGGGGCTGTGTGTATGTATTGGATGTGTCTGATCCTATCTTCTGTGGGGGGATGAGGGATAGGAGAAGTGGATGTGTCCTGTCTATGTGTGGTGGAGGGTGTTGTAGTGGGAGTGTCCTGGGTGAGGTTATGTGTTAGTGGAAATTTAGTTGCGAACACCAGTTGGCAAGGATAAGTTGTGCAGTGTTTGGTGTCCAGTGTATGTTGTCGGGTTGAGTGGTGAAGGTGTCGTGGGGAATTTCTAGTAAGGGGCTGAGGTGAGTGACTATGTAACTGTTGATTGTGCGGAGGTTCTTCTGTTGTTTGGGTGTGAGGTTCAGTGAATGGTTGATGACGGGGAAGTGGATGGTGGCGTTGGGGAAAGTGGTGAGTGCCTGTTTGTAAAGTGCTGATAATTGTTTAATGGATGTGAGTTCTGGGTTGTGGTTCATGTTGTTCAGGCCGATTGAGAGGATAACTGTTTGGGTGTGGGTATGTGTGGGTGTTTTTTGAAGGATGTGTAGGAGGTGTCCTATGGTGGCTCCGGGATAGCTATCTATTTGTATGTGTGCGTGTGTGTGTGGGGGGATTCTATTGAGGTTGGAGTCACCGATGATAAGTGTGGGTGTGTGTCCTAGGAGTGTCCAATCCTGCAGTCTATTCCCTGTCCTTACCTTGTGGTAGGTGGGTCGATGGTATTTGACGACTGCAGGATTGTTAGGGGAGGGGATAGGTGGTGGTCTGATGTCTGAAGGGGTTAGTGTAGGGGGGGTAGTGTGAAGCAGAGGGTTGGTGTCAACAGTAACCTGGCAAAATGGTTGTGGGGGGAAGGTGGAAGAGTTAGTGTCAGATGGGTTTGTGATGGCCATGTTGACCTGAGTGTGTCCCTTCATCATTACTCTTTGTTTTTTTGCCAGGCCACTGTTGGCACCTGTAGGTGAGAGGGGGGGAGAAGTGGAGTTATGTGAAATGCAGTCAACCAGGTCCACAATGAGGTTAGTGCGTTTGTGTCCTGTGTGGAGAGGCCTGGTCGGTGTTGGTGTGTAAGATGTGGTGGATTCCGGTTGAGAGTTATGTGTATGAATGATCTGTGCAACTGTGTGAATGTTTTTAACCTTGTGGGGTTTGAGATTAGGAGAGGTTGGATGAAGGTGTGTGGATGGAGTGAGGGGGAATTCTGGGGAGAGTGTAGTGTATGGGGGTGTGGTGATTTTTCCTTGGACCTCTGGAATGGAGGTTAGTCTAACGTGTCGGTCTTTGGCTGGGGGGAGTGAGGAAGAGGGTGGGGATAGGAGTGTTTGGGGTTGGTTGAGTTGGGGGGGTAAAAGATCTGTGCTGGTGTGGGGGGTGTGTAGTGGGACTCTGGTGGTGTCCTGGTTCCTGTTGGTGGTAGAGAGGGGGCGGGCCCGACCCCTACCTCTGTTCCTTGGGGGAAGGGGGGCGGGGATCGGTTGTGCAAGGGGTGAGTCTGTTGTGTCTGTGGTTGCGTGTATGGTTGTGAGTTCTGTCAGCGTGGGGCGTGAACCTAAATAAAGTGATCTAGAGTGTAAGTATGTGTTGGTTGGGGGAATCAAGGGAGGGAGAAGGGGGGGGAAATCTGTGTGGCTGAGTGTAGGTGGTGGGGATGTCGGTAAGGGGATGGTCCAGGCTGGAGGTGGGGTGGTATGGGGACTAGTTTGTGTGGGGGAGGGGGGGAGTGGTAAATTGAGGGAGTGTGGGTTGATAGTTGGTGATTTGTGGGGGGCGGGAGGTGTATGGGATAGTGTGTGTTCTAGTGTATGTAAGGTGGTGGGTAGTAGTCTTTGGCCGAACCTCTTGTGTGCCCAGTTGGTTGCAATCTTGAGGGACAGTGTATTGGTAGGTTGGGGTGATTGTGTGAGTTCATTTATTGTGTGTGAATAGTGTTCCTTTAAAATCAACATGTTGTTGTGCATCCAGGTGATGGTGTTGTCGTTGATTTTTTGTAAAGTGGTGTCAGTGGGTGATGCGGGTTTGATAAAATGTGCCAGTTTGTGGACTTGTCTTAACATTCCCCTTGGGAGTTCAAGGGAGGACACCGCTCTGTCTGCTATGTCTTTGTGATGTATGGCCTGGATTATTTTAAAATAGAGTTTTGCTTTTTCCCGTGTTGGGCCATCTGGTGCGATGTACTGAGTAGGTAGTGATGGTGGTGGAAGAAGTGGTCGGATGGATGGTGGAGGTGGTCTATGTGGTCTGAGTGGTTGTGTGTGTGGGTAAAATGGTCTAGTTCTGGTGTATTCTGTGGTTGAATAAGTGTGTGTGGGTCCATTTAGGTGATAGTTGGTGTGTGGTGATCTATATTGGAGATGGGGTCTGTAATAGGATGAAGGTGTGGGAAGTAGCGTGCGTCTGTTGTGTGTGTGGGGGTAGTGTGGTTGAGTGGTGTTGGTGCGATGAGTGTAGGTAGGTCTCCAAGGTGAATACATTTCAAAAAAGGAGATTAATTGAACTATATATTTGGTTGAAGCTGTGCAGGGGGGGCTCCAACCTGTTGATGGTGACGGTGGTGGTCCTAGGGTGAGTTGCCGGGGAAGGTGGTAGTTGTTGGTGCCGTTGATGATCCTGAGGTGAGTGCCGTAGAGGATGGTTGCTCTTGGTGGTGGTAGGCCGGTAGTTGGGAGCCTAGACGGCGTTGGCGTTGGATCCGTGGTAGGCTGGTAGGCTGGCGATGGCAGGTAGGCTCCTAGTTGTTTGCCAATGAGGTTGGGTGTGGAGGTCCCGTGGTGAAAACAGTGGAGAGCAGGCCGGTAGCTGGCAAACGGCGTCTGTAGTGGGGGTTCTAAAATGGATTGTGAGGGGGCGAGGACTAGGTGGGAGGCCCAGTGATGGTCTGGGCCTCTGGTTGGGCAGGAGTCCTCCCCACAGCTTTTAAAATACCTTTGTTTAATAGATTAAAAGTAACTATTAAAAATAGGGGTGGGCAAAATGTGCCATTAAAACAAGTTAATAAATGAAAATTCTTCACCTGGGAGGCCTGGTGCAAAGAAAGTGCTGAGAACGCCCTGACGTTTCGCAACTAATGTTGCTTCTTCAGAGAGCGTATAGGGACTGTGGCCGTTGAGCGGAGGGAAATAGGAATCCCTCCCTCAAGGGCGTGTCCTGGCAGTATGTGTGTCCAATCAGTAGTGTTGGTTGTTGGGCTGCAGGTGTTTCGGATACAAAGACTAATTGATATGTGTCAGCTGTGAGTGATGGATTTGATTAATGGAGGGAAAAAAAAGGTGTAATGTGATTGGTTGAAAAATGTGTGGTTAGGTCTGTAGAGAATAAACGGAAGAAATGAGGATGAGACATCCTTATGTGTGGCGTGGTTCAGTGGGCAGGGCATGGCTCCCTCACACAGGGGACCAGGGTTCAAGCCCCACACCGATGCATGTTGCGTGCACAAACAAAGAAATGAAAACAAAGGGTTGTGGCTGCGCCGCTTTTGTATACATGTTATTAATCAATATTTGGGTTAGGGTTAGGGTTAGGGTTAGGGTTAGGGTTAGGTGAGATGGTTAGTGGTTGGGGGGGACTGTGTGGTCGCTGTTGCTCTGGCCTATTGTACCGAGTGTGTGAGAGGTGTAGGTGAGGGTGTGATGTGTGATAGGGTTAGGGTTAGGGTTAGGGTTAGGGTTAGGGTTAGGGTTAGGGTAGGGTTAGGGTTAGGGTTAGGGTTAGGGTTAGGGTTAGGGTTAGGGTAGGGTTAGGGTTAGGGTTAGGGTTAGGGTTAGGGTTAGGGTTAGGTTAGGGTTAGGGTTAGGGTTAGGGTTAGGAATTGAAAAAAAAGGCAGACGCCGCCGCCGAAGGCGGCGACGTCAAGTGCACAGTCCGTCAACTGCTAACTACCCCGGGCCCCCAAGCCCACCCCCACGTTCAAACCCATGGGCTGTATGGTGTCCAAACGGCGCATCCAAAGGCGCTCCGCCCTGCGCCTCATCGAGACGGACCACCTGGGGTTGGACTCCAACACCGTGGCCGTCAAGGCAGACCAACCGTGCTCGATAAAGTGTTTTACCAGGGGGAGGTGCGTGTTCTTCAGCCTACAAATGTTAAAACGGTGTTGTGTAAACCTGGTCAGGAGATTGTTTTGTGTTTCCCCCACATATTGGGCGTCGCAGGTCTTACACCGGATGAGATAGACACAGTTTTTAGTGAGAGAGTCACACTGTCTCTGCGTGGGGAACACGTCACCGTTGTGTCGGTTACGCACCCAGGGCTGGTATTTATAGAAATCCCCGCGTCTATTGGATCTGGGGCGGGACAGTGGGCGGAGCTTGGCCCTAACCAGGATGTCCTGCAGGTTCTTGTTTTTGCGGTAGGCCGCGATAATGCCATAGTCCCGCAAGAGCCGAGTGCCGTCCAACAGACGGGAGAAATGAACTTTAATGGCCCTGACTAAGCGTACAGACGACGGAGAGTAGGTTGTGACGAAGGGAAGTCGCGAGCCTACGACGACCGGTTTAGTGTCCCCAAAGGTCCTGAAGGCCTTCCGTAGGAAGGACCTAGAGTACCCCCTGGTGGACAACGCGGCGAAAAGCACTTTGGTGGCTTTAATAAAGTCCTCTCGGTTAGTGCATATTCTGTGGAATCTAAGCAATTGCGATTTCAACAGGCCGGCGTACGTGTGCTTCGGATGGAAGCTGGATCGGTGTAGTAGAGCGTGGGTGTCGGTGGTCTTAAAGAAAACTTTAACGTCCAACTTATGTTGGGAGGAGAACGTGGGGCCCTTGAACGTCGTCGTGTCGAGGAAGTCGACCGAAGAAGCGTCGAGACAAGATTTGAGCGTGATGGACGGATTGTGGGCGTTCAACGTGATAAGGAACTGATTAAAATCTCCCTCCGAGTGGGGCCACACCCCCCAGATGTCATCCAAATATCTAAGGTAGTAGAGGGGCTTTTTGGAACAGGAGGCCAGGGCCGCGACCTCCCACTCTGCCATGAAAATGTTTGCGTAGGCCGGCGCGAATTTCTTACCCATGGCCGTGCCCTTGATTTGAAGGAAGAATTGCCCGTCGAATTCAAAATCGTTACGGGTAAGATTAATTTCTAAGAGCTGCAGAAGTTCCTTATCGGGCCTAGTGGCGTCCGGGAACGCGCGAAAAATATTTTTAACAGCCTGTAAGCCCTCGGAGATGTCAATGTTCGTGTAGAGGCTGTCGACGTCCATGGTGAACAAGAGGGAGTCGGCGGGAACGTGCATGTGATTAATTTTATTAACAAAATCGTAGGTGTCCTTAACATAACTGGCGTGTCTGGTCGAGAGCGGATTAAGGTGAAAGTCGATGAACTCTGCCGTGTAGTAGGTTTCGCTGCTGCAGTCCGACACGATCGGCCTACCGGGAGGGATCTCGTGAGGCCTGCTCCAAGACGCGGGGTCCTTATGGATTTTGGGCAGCATATAGAAGAGCCTGGGCCTGGGCGCAGCACCCCCCACGAGATAGTTGCGTTGCTTATGGTCGATAAATTTCTTACCCCACAGTGCCCACACGATATTAACGACGAGGGGGACAGTGTCCGGGTAGATGGGACGTGTTAATTTCGAATAGTAGGTGGGATTATTCAACTGTCTATGTCCCTCCCACAGATATTGTTCTCTGTCCATAAGAACTACAGCGCTGCCCTTATCCGCGGGTTTGATGACGACGGCGTCATTGTTTTTTAACGATAAGAGCGCGGCAAACTCCTCCGCATCGAGGTTATCCCTGACCCGGCCTATGCGGAACTCATCCTGAAAAAACCTAACGTCAGAGTCGACCAAAGTGGAAACCTCCGCAGGGAGACTGCCCTTGGGGGGAACCCACTGCGATCTAGGTGTGAAGGGGGGTCGCGACGAGTCCGGCTGGCCCTCGAAGTAAACCGCCAGTTTGACCCTGCGATGGTATTGCTGTATGTCGGATCGTATTTGATGTCGCATGTTATCAGCGCCGCCTCCCTTGGTGGGAATAAAGGCAAGGCCCCTCTCGAGGACGGAAAATTGCGCCGCAGACAGTGTGAAATTTTTACAGAGGTTAATGACGGATTTGCTCCCCTTTTGCGTATCGTCGTGCGCGGGGGTCACTAATTTAACGACTGTATCCAGTGCTCTAGGAAGAGCTTGGCGGTAGGATGGGACCAGTGGATACCGTCTCTATCGGTGCTAAAACATTTCCTAGAAAGCGCCGGGATAAAGTGGCAATGGGCGGTGATGTAATCATTAAGACGGCGCAAATTATCCTGCTCTCTATGGGGCAAGGACCTGGAGAAGTTAATTTCAGGGACCATGACCCTTGCTAGGGGAAAGCAGAGCTTAGCCATCCTAATGGCGTTCCGGAGCTGCCTAATAGTGCCCTGGTCCGACACGCAAGCCCTGTCGTTGAGGCCGAAGGCGAGAATTACCTTGCGGACATCGGGGGAGACGGCAGTCTTGGCCAAGATGGCCCCGGCGTGTCGAAACGTGGCCCCCGGGAAACTGTCGACCTGAAGGCCAGGCCGCTGGAAGGGAGGGAACCTGGCCAGGTTGGAGTCCCCCAAGATGAGGCACTCCTCCCTAGCACGGAGGCCCCACTCACTCAGCTTCTTTGTGGTGCTGACGTGCCTGGTGGTGCGGCGGGTGGGCGTGTCCGGAATGACGACCCCCGAAGAGCGAAGGCGCAGACAGCGCTGGACAGGGCCCAGGGGTGTGGAGAGAGGAGCGCCGCCCCGGTCGGCGGACGTGGAGGGCTCTCCGGCTGAGGGCGTCGTACCCAAGGGCGCGGGCGCGGGGGGAAGAGGAGTGGCTGCCTTCAGGCCCGTAGTGCGCGTGGAAGGGCACGATCCCCGCTGCCTTCTGGGCGGGTCCGGAGAGGGCCGCGAGCCTGGAGGAGGGAGAGGAAGGACAGGGGAGAGGAGAGAGGAGCCGGAGGGGAGGGGGAGGGGGGGAGGGCTGGAGAGGGGGGAGGAAGGAGGAGGAGGACAGGGAGAAAAAAGAGAGGCAGGAGGGGGAAGCACAGGAGAGAGGCCAGCGTCCGCGTCCCAGCGTGGATCCTCGAGGACCTCAGCAACACGATGAGCGCTGATGGAAGGCCCGGTCGGCGGTGCAGAGGAGGGCGGCTGCGTCGTCGGGCCTTCCGTTGACCCACAGCCGTCCAAACGGCGCCCCAGCAGGGCACGTGCGTCATCCAGGGTCGTCTGGCGTAACCTGGGGCCAAAGTGTCGCCTAGCCCAGGCAGCCGCGATATCAAAGTTCTGGCGCCAGTCGGGCTCCAGCAACCGTGTCAGGAGCTGGATTTTATCCGCAACCGTGTCCCGGTAGTGGTCCCTCAGGATGAGGGCCGTGGTGTGGGCCCAGTTCTTGGCGTTCCCCGCAATGAGGGACAGTGTAGCTGCGTTGGGGGCCGCCGGCTTGATGGTCATGATTAATGTTCTGGTTATTCTGGAGATGGTGACCGGGGGCTCAGGTCCGGTCACATTGTCGAGATGGTGAGAGGCCTTGATAATGCCAAACACTAACCTGTTTTTCAGGCTGAAGTCCGGGTCGGTGGACAGCGGGGCGTCGGGGACACGAGTCCGGACTCCCTCCCGCGGCGGCACTGCAAGTTGGGCCCTCGCGTCGTCATCGGTTCCGGAGCGGGGAATAGGCACCCGGCCGAGGTCGCGGGCCCCGCGGTCACGGCGGTGACGTCCGGGGCGCCACGGCGGGCGGTACCGTTCCACCGGAACGGGGCGGAAGGTCGGGTCAAAGTCCCGGTCCCAAGGGCCGCCACGGCGGCGCTCGAACCCACGCGACGGCAGGTCGGAACCCGTGGCCCGATAGGGATCATTGCGGCGACGACGGGGTGCCCGAGGCAATGGGCTGCGCGGGACCCGGACGTGGTCGGGTAGACCGCGCCAGGCAACACGCGGCGATAGGTCGCGCGAGGCCCAGGCGCGGCAGTCTGTTCTAGTCACCGACGCATAGGTGCGTCTCATGTGGTGCGGCCGTAAAAGAGGTCGACTCACCGGTGCAAGGGCCTCGACCGGGTCCCGGGATCTCCTGCGACCCCTAACGCGGTGGACAACCGTCCAATGGCCGTCTCCGTGGCGGTCGGACATGGCAACAGGTCGGAAGGAATCACGGTTGATGGTTAAGAAAAAACGGTAACAAATGGTCAAAATAAAGTTTCTTTTATTTTAAAGAAACTATTCGCTACGTTTCGGTAATAAAAATACCTTCATCAGGCGAATAAACAGTGTGTAACATTCCCTTAGAGTTATGCGACCGAGCCGTGGTGTTAATGTCCGAAAAACATGCTGGTTGAAGAGAGCGCGAACCAAGGGGACATGAACCCTCAGTGACCTCAACCTCCTTCCTGTAAACGGGCCAATAAGAAGGCCTCATGTTAACTCGGCTTGAACAACCGTCAACAACAAACAAAATGGCCACCCGGAAGTGCAGCAGCCAATCACACGACAGTACGGGTCCATGCGGGTTGTTCCATATATGGAAACGCGATCAAAACAAGAAACCAAATGGCCACCAGGAAGTGCATCAGCCAATCACACGACAGTGCGGGACCATGTGAGTTGTTCCATATATGGAAACGCGATCAAAACCCAAAAGGGTGTACAAAACCCCTAAACACACGGATAATAATACAATAGTAATAAGGAGGAGGGAAACAACATAGATAAAGAAAAAGAAAAATGAAAAACAAAAGAAAATAAAAGAAATAAATAAAATAAAAAATAATAAATAATAAATAAATAATAAATAAAAAAATAAAAGAAAACAAATTGTTTATATAAATAAAACCCGAAGAAAAACCAACCACAAATAAAAAATATATATAAATAACGATACAAAACAGGGCTGGGAGAGGGAAGGAAGGTTAGGGCTATGGTTCGGGTAAGGGCCAGGGTAGGGTGTGGTTAAGGTTAGGGACCAGGGCAGAGAGTGGTTAAGGTAAGGGCCAGGGCCAGGGCGGGGGTAAGGGTGAGGAGGTTAAGGTTAGGGTTAAGGTTGGGGTTAGGGCCAGGGTAAGGTGTGGTTAAGGTTAGGGCCAGGGTAGGGAGTGGTTAAGGTAAGGGCCAGGGCCAGGGCGGGGGTTAGGGTGAAGGGGTTAAGGTTAGGGTTAAGGTTAGGGTGAATGGGGTTAAGGTTAGGGTTAAGGTTAGGGTTAGGGCCAGGGTAAGGTGTGGTTAAGGTAAGGGCCAGGGCAGGGAGTGGTTAAGGTTAGGGCCAGGGCTAGGGCGGGGGTAAGGGCGGGGCCAGGGTGGGGTGGGGGCGGGGATCCAGGAGGCAAACAACACATGAAAAATTACCTACGGCTCGGTCGGGGACACACATGACCATGAATATGTTACCAACAGTATATATACATAACCATCAAATGTACAAAGGAACGAAAGTGACCTGCAGGACCAACCTGTGCAAAAAACAGACGCAACAGCGTATACAGAGACACAGTGAAAATACACATGAATATAAACCGGAACCAACAACGTATCAAATGTTGACCTGAAGTGGTCCGGAGCACAGGAAGTTGCAGGTCCGTCGTCCCGAGGCACCATCGTGTTAGAGTCCAGGAGGGGAAGCCTCCAGCGAGGGAGGCGAGCAAGGAGACCAGGAGCGTCCACAGCGAGGCACGGGCGGGTTAGGAATTGAAAAAAAAGGCAGACGCCGCCGCCGAAGGCGGCGACGTCAAGTGCACAGTCCGTCAACTGCTAACTACCCCGGGCCCCCAAGCCCACCCCCACGTTCAAACCCATGGGCTGTATGGTGTCCAAACGGCGCATCCAAAGGCGCTCCGCCCTGCGCCTCATCGAGACGGACCACCTGGGGTTGGACTCCAACACCGTGGCCGTCAAGGCAGACCAACCGTGCTCGATAAAGTGTTTTACCAGGGGGAGGTGCGTGTTCTTCAGCCTACAAATGTTAAAACGGTGTTGTGTAAACCTGGTCAGGAGATTGTTTTGTGTTTCCCCCACATATTGGGCGTCGCAGGTCTTACACCGGATGAGATAGACACAGTTTTTAGTGAGAGAGTCACACTGTCTCTGCGTGGGGAACACGTCACCGTTGTGTCGGTTACGCACCCAGGGCTGGTATTTATAGAAATCCCCGCGTCTATTGGATCTGGGGCGGGACAGTGGGCGGAGCTTGGCCCTAACCAGGATGTCCTGCAGGTTCTTGTTTTTGCGGTAGGCCGCGATAATGCCATAGTCCCGCAAGAGCCGAGTGCCGTCCAACAGACGGGAGAAATGAACTTTAATGGCCCTGACTAAGCGTACAGACGACGGAGAGTAGGTTGTGACGAAGGGAAGTCGCGAGCCTACGACGACCGGTTTAGTGTCCCCAAAGGTCCTGAAGGCCTTCCGTAGGAAGGACCTAGAGTACCCCCTGGTGGACAACGCGGCGAAAAGCACTTTGGTGGCTTTAATAAAGTCCTCTCGGTTAGTGCATATTCTGTGGAATCTAAGCAATTGCGATTTCAACAGGCCGGCGTACGTGTGCTTCGGATGGAAGCTGGATCGGTGTAGTAGAGCGTGGGTGTCGGTGGTCTTAAAGAAAACTTTAACGTCCAACTTATGTTGGGAGGAGAACGTGGGGCCCTTGAACGTCGTCGTGTCGAGGAAGTCGACCGAAGAAGCGTCGAGACAAGATTTGAGCGTGATGGACGGATTGTGGGCGTTCAACGTGATAAGGAACTGATTAAAATCTCCCTCCGAGTGGGGCCACACCCCCCAGATGTCATCCAAATATCTAAGGTAGTAGAGGGGCTTTTTGGAACAGGAGGCCAGGGCCGCGACCTCCCACTCTGCCATGAAAATGTTTGCGTAGGCCGGCGCGAATTTCTTACCCATGGCCGTGCCCTTGATTTGAAGGAAGAATTGCCCGTCGAATTCAAAATCGTTACGGGTAAGATTAATTTCTAAGAGCTGCAGAAGTTCCTTATCGGGCCTAGTGGCGTCCGGGAACGCGCGAAAAATATTTTTAACAGCCTGTAAGCCCTCGGAGATGTCAATGTTCGTGTAGAGGCTGTCGACGTCCATGGTGAACAAGAGGGAGTCGGCGGGAACGTGCATGTGATTAATTTTATTAACAAAATCGTAGGTGTCCTTAACATAACTGGCGTGTCTGGTCGAGAGCGGATTAAGGTGAAAGTCGATGAACTCTGCCGTGTAGTAGGTTTCGCTGCTGCAGTCCGACACGATCGGCCTACCGGGAGGGATCTCGTGAGGCCTGCTCCAAGACGCGGGGTCCTTATGGATTTTGGGCAGCATATAGAAGAGCCTGGGCCTGGGCGCAGCACCCCCCACGAGATAGTTGCGTTGCTTATGGTCGATAAATTTCTTACCCCACAGTGCCCACACGATATTAACGACGAGGGGGACAGTGTCCGGGTAGATGGGACGTGTTAATTTCGAATAGTAGGTGGGATTATTCAACTGTCTATGTCCCTCCCACAGATATTGTTCTCTGTCCATAAGAACTACAGCGCTGCCCTTATCCGCGGGTTTGATGACGACGGCGTCATTGTTTTTTAACGATAAGAGCGCGGCAAACTCCTCCGCATCGAGGTTATCCCTGACCCGGCCTATGCGGAACTCATCCTGAAAAAACCTAACGTCAGAGTCGACCAAAGTGGAAACCTCCGCAGGGAGACTGCCCTTGGGGGGAACCCACTGCGATCTAGGTGTGAAGGGGGGTCGCGACGAGTCCGGCTGGCCCTCGAAGTAAACCGCCAGTTTGACCCTGCGATGGTA
Organism: Pollachius pollachius; assembly: GCF_949987615.1. Lineage (NCBI taxonomy): Eukaryota > Metazoa > Chordata > Actinopteri > Gadiformes > Gadidae > Pollachius > Pollachius pollachius. The sequence continues at coordinate 52,860 of NC_136945.1, read as the reverse complement.
TTGCTGTATGTCGGATCGTATTTGATGTCGCATGTTATCAGCGCCGCCTCCCTTGGTGGGAATAAAGGCAAGGCCCCTCTCGAGGACGGAAAATTGCGCCGCAGACAGTGTGAAATTTTTACAGAGGTTAATGACGGATTTGCTCCCCTTTTGCGTATCGTCGTGCGCGGGGGTCACTAATTTAACGACTGTATCCAGTGCTCTAGGAAGAGCTTGGCGGTAGGATGGGACCAGTGGATACCGTCTCTATCGGTGCTAAAACATTTCCTAGAAAGCGCCGGGATAAAGTGGCAATGGGCGGTGATGTAATCATTAAGACGGCGCAAATTATCCTGCTCTCTATGGGGCAAGGACCTGGAGAAGTTAATTTCAGGGACCATGACCCTTGCTAGGGGAAAGCAGAGCTTAGCCATCCTAATGGCGTTCCGGAGCTGCCTAATAGTGCCCTGGTCCGACACGCAAGCCCTGTCGTTGAGGCCGAAGGCGAGAATTACCTTGCGGACATCGGGGGAGACGGCAGTCTTGGCCAAGATGGCCCCGGCGTGTCGAAACGTGGCCCCCGGGAAACTGTCGACCTGAAGGCCAGGCCGCTGGAAGGGAGGGAACCTGGCCAGGTTGGAGTCCCCCAAGATGAGGCACTCCTCCCTAGCACGGAGGCCCCACTCACTCAGCTTCTTTGTGGTGCTGACGTGCCTGGTGGTGCGGCGGGTGGGCGTGTCCGGAATGACGACCCCCGAAGAGCGAAGGCGCAGACAGCGCTGGACAGGGCCCAGGGGTGTGGAGAGAGGAGCGCCGCCCCGGTCGGCGGACGTGGAGGGCTCTCCGGCTGAGGGCGTCGTACCCAAGGGCGCGGGCGCGGGGGGAAGAGGAGTGGCTGCCTTCAGGCCCGTAGTGCGCGTGGAAGGGCACGATCCCCGCTGCCTTCTGGGCGGGTCCGGAGAGGGCCGCGAGCCTGGAGGAGGGAGAGGAAGGACAGGGGAGAGGAGAGAGGAGCCGGAGGGGAGGGGGAGGGGGGGAGGGCTGGAGAGGGGGGAGGAAGGAGGAGGAGGACAGGGAGAAAAAAGAGAGGCAGGAGGGGGAAGCACAGGAGAGAGGCCAGCGTCCGCGTCCCAGCGTGGATCCTCGAGGACCTCAGCAACACGATGAGCGCTGATGGAAGGCCCGGTCGGCGGTGCAGAGGAGGGCGGCTGCGTCGTCGGGCCTTCCGTTGACCCACAGCCGTCCAAACGGCGCCCCAGCAGGGCACGTGCGTCATCCAGGGTCGTCTGGCGTAACCTGGGGCCAAAGTGTCGCCTAGCCCAGGCAGCCGCGATATCAAAGTTCTGGCGCCAGTCGGGCTCCAGCAACCGTGTCAGGAGCTGGATTTTATCCGCAACCGTGTCCCGGTAGTGGTCCCTCAGGATGAGGGCCGTGGTGTGGGCCCAGTTCTTGGCGTTCCCCGCAATGAGGGACAGTGTAGCTGCGTTGGGGGCCGCCGGCTTGATGGTCATGATTAATGTTCTGGTTATTCTGGAGATGGTGACCGGGGGCTCAGGTCCGGTCACATTGTCGAGATGGTGAGAGGCCTTGATAATGCCAAACACTAACCTGTTTTTCAGGCTGAAGTCCGGGTCGGTGGACAGCGGGGCGTCGGGGACACGAGTCCGGACTCCCTCCCGCGGCGGCACTGCAAGTTGGGCCCTCGCGTCGTCATCGGTTCCGGAGCGGGGAATAGGCACCCGGCCGAGGTCGCGGGCCCCGCGGTCACGGCGGTGACGTCCGGGGCGCCACGGCGGGCGGTACCGTTCCACCGGAACGGGGCGGAAGGTCGGGTCAAAGTCCCGGTCCCAAGGGCCGCCACGGCGGCGCTCGAACCCACGCGACGGCAGGTCGGAACCCGTGGCCCGATAGGGATCATTGCGGCGACGACGGGGTGCCCGAGGCAATGGGCTGCGCGGGACCCGGACGTGGTCGGGTAGACCGCGCCAGGCAACACGCGGCGATAGGTCGCGCGAGGCCCAGGCGCGGCAGTCTGTTCTAGTCACCGACGCATAGGTGCGTCTCATGTGGTGCGGCCGTAAAAGAGGTCGACTCACCGGTGCAAGGGCCTCGACCGGGTCCCGGGATCTCCTGCGACCCCTAACGCGGTGGACAACCGTCCAATGGCCGTCTCCGTGGCGGTCGGACATGGCAACAGGTCGGAAGGAATCACGGTTGATGGTTAAGAAAAAACGGTAACAAATGGTCAAAATAAAGTTTCTTTTATTTTAAAGAAACTATTCGCTACGTTTCGGTAATAAAAATACCTTCATCAGGCGAATAAACAGTGTGTAACATTCCCTTAGAGTTATGCGACCGAGCCGTGGTGTTAATGTCCGAAAAACATGCTGGTTGAAGAGAGCGCGAACCAAGGGGACATGAACCCTCAGTGACCTCAACCTCCTTCCTGTAAACGGGCCAATAAGAAGGCCTCATGTTAACTCGGCTTGAACAACCGTCAACAACAAACAAAATGGCCACCCGGAAGTGCAGCAGCCAATCACACGACAGTACGGGTCCATGCGGGTTGTTCCATATATGGAAACGCGATCAAAACAAGAAACCAAATGGCCACCAGGAAGTGCATCAGCCAATCACACGACAGTGCGGGACCATGTGAGTTGTTCCATATATGGAAACGCGATCAAAACCCAAAAGGGTGTACAAAACCCCTAAACACACGGATAATAATACAATAGTAATAAGGAGGAGGGAAACAACATAGATAAAGAAAAAGAAAAATGAAAAACAAAAGAAAATAAAAGAAATAAATAAAATAAAAAATAATAAATAATAAATAAATAATAAATAAAAAAATAAAAGAAAACAAATTGTTTATATAAATAAAACCCGAAGAAAAACCAACCACAAATAAAAAATATATATAAATAACGATACAAAACAGGGCTGGGAGAGGGAAGGAAGGTTAGGGCTATGGTTCGGGTAAGGGCCAGGGTAGGGTGTGGTTAAGGTTAGGGACCAGGGCAGAGAGTGGTTAAGGTAAGGGCCAGGGCCAGGGCGGGGGTAAGGGTGAGGAGGTTAAGGTTAGGGTTAAGGTTGGGGTTAGGGCCAGGGTAAGGTGTGGTTAAGGTTAGGGCCAGGGTAGGGAGTGGTTAAGGTAAGGGCCAGGGCCAGGGCGGGGGTTAGGGTGAAGGGGTTAAGGTTAGGGTTAAGGTTAGGGTGAATGGGGTTAAGGTTAGGGTTAAGGTTAGGGTTAGGGCCAGGGTAAGGTGTGGTTAAGGTAAGGGCCAGGGCAGGGAGTGGTTAAGGTTAGGGCCAGGGCTAGGGCGGGGGTAAGGGCGGGGCCAGGGTGGGGTGGGGGCGGGGATCCAGGAGGCAAACAACACATGAAAAATTACCTACGGCTCGGTCGGGGACACACATGACCATGAATATGTTACCAACAGTATATATACATAACCATCAAATGTACAAAGGAACGAAAGTGACCTGCAGGACCAACCTGTGCAAAAAACAGACGCAACAGCGTATACAGAGACACAGTGAAAATACACATGAATATAAACCGGAACCAACAACGTATCAAATGTTGACCTGAAGTGGTCCGGAGCACAGGAAGTTGCAGGTCCGTCGTCCCGAGGCACCATCGTGTTAGAGTCCAGGAGGGGAAGCCTCCAGCGAGGGAGGCGAGCAAGGAGACCAGGAGCGTCCACAGCGAGGCACGGGCGGGTTAGGAATTGAAAAAAAAGGCAGACGCCGCCGCCGAAGGCGGCGACGTCAAGTGCACAGTCCGTCAACTGCTAACTACCCCGGGCCCCCAAGCCCACCCCCACGTTCAAACCCATGGGCTGTATGGTGTCCAAACGGCGCATCCAAAGGCGCTCCGCCCTGCGCCTCATCGAGACGGACCACCTGGGGTTGGACTCCAACACCGTGGCCGTCAAGGCAGACCAACCGTGCTCGATAAAGTGTTTTACCAGGGGGAGGTGCGTGTTCTTCAGCCTACAAATGTTAAAACGGTGTTGTGTAAACCTGGTCAGGAGATTGTTTTGTGTTTCCCCCACATATTGGGCGTCGCAGGTCTTACACCGGATGAGATAGACACAGTTTTTAGTGAGAGAGTCACACTGTCTCTGCGTGGGGAACACGTCACCGTTGTGTCGGTTACGCACCCAGGGCTGGTATTTATAGAAATCCCCGCGTCTATTGGATCTGGGGCGGGACAGTGGGCGGAGCTTGGCCCTAACCAGGATGTCCTGCAGGTTCTTGTTTTTGCGGTAGGCCGCGATAATGCCATAGTCCCGCAAGAGCCGAGTGCCGTCCAACAGACGGGAGAAATGAACTTTAATGGCCCTGACTAAGCGTACAGACGACGGAGAGTAGGTTGTGACGAAGGGAAGTCGCGAGCCTACGACGACCGGTTTAGTGTCCCCAAAGGTCCTGAAGGCCTTCCGTAGGAAGGACCTAGAGTACCCCCTGGTGGACAACGCGGCGAAAAGCACTTTGGTGGCTTTAATAAAGTCCTCTCGGTTAGTGCATATTCTGTGGAATCTAAGCAATTGCGATTTCAACAGGCCGGCGTACGTGTGCTTCGGATGGAAGCTGGATCGGTGTAGTAGAGCGTGGGTGTCGGTGGTCTTAAAGAAAACTTTAACGTCCAACTTATGTTGGGAGGAGAACGTGGGGCCCTTGAACGTCGTCGTGTCGAGGAAGTCGACCGAAGAAGCGTCGAGACAAGATTTGAGCGTGATGGACGGATTGTGGGCGTTCAACGTGATAAGGAACTGATTAAAATCTCCCTCCGAGTGGGGCCACACCCCCCAGATGTCATCCAAATATCTAAGGTAGTAGAGGGGCTTTTTGGAACAGGAGGCCAGGGCCGCGACCTCCCACTCTGCCATGAAAATGTTTGCGTAGGCCGGCGCGAATTTCTTACCCATGGCCGTGCCCTTGATTTGAAGGAAGAATTGCCCGTCGAATTCAAAATCGTTACGGGTAAGATTAATTTCTAAGAGCTGCAGAAGTTCCTTATCGGGCCTAGTGGCGTCCGGGAACGCGCGAAAAATATTTTTAACAGCCTGTAAGCCCTCGGAGATGTCAATGTTCGTGTAGAGGCTGTCGACGTCCATGGTGAACAAGAGGGAGTCGGCGGGAACGTGCATGTGATTAATTTTATTAACAAAATCGTAGGTGTCCTTAACATAACTGGCGTGTCTGGTCGAGAGCGGATTAAGGTGAAAGTCGATGAACTCTGCCGTGTAGTAGGTTTCGCTGCTGCAGTCCGACACGATCGGCCTACCGGGAGGGATCTCGTGAGGCCTGCTCCAAGACGCGGGGTCCTTATGGATTTTGGGCAGCATATAGAAGAGCCTGGGCCTGGGCGCAGCACCCCCCACGAGATAGTTGCGTCGCTTATGGTCGATAAATTTCTTACCCCACAGCGCCCACACGATATTAACGACGAGGGGGACAGTGTCCGGGTAGATGGGACGTGTTAATTTCGAATAGTAGGTGGGATTATTCAACTGTCTATGTCCCTCCCACAGATATTGTTCTCTGTCCATAAGAACTACAGCGCTGCCCTTATCCGCGGGTTTGATGACGACGGCGTCATTGTTTTTTAACGATAAGAGCGCGGCAAACTCCTCCGCATCGAGGTTATCCCTGACCCGGCCTATGCGGAACTCATCCTGAAAAAACCTAACGTCAGAGTCGACCAAAGTGGAAACCTCCGCAGGGAGACTGCCCTTGGGGGGAACCCACTGCGATCTAGGTGTGAAGGGGGGTCGCGACGAGTCCGGCTGGCCCTCGAAGTAAACCGCCAGTTTGACCCTGCGATGGTATTGCTGTATGTCGGATCGTATTTGATGTCGCATGTTATCAGCGCCGCCTCCCTTGGTGGGAATAAAGGCAAGGCCCCTCTCGAGGACGGAAAATTGCGCCGCAGACAGTGTGAAATTTTTACAGAGGTTAATGACGGATTTGCTCCCCTTTTGCGTATCGTCGTGCGCGGGGGTCACTAATTTAACGACTGTATCCAGTGCTCTAGGAAGAGCTTGGCGGTAGGATGGGACCAGTGGATACCGTCTCTATCGGTGCTAAAACATTTCCTAGAAAGCGCCGGGATAAAGTGGCAATGGGCGGTGATGTAATCATTAAGACGGCGCAAATTATCCTGCTCTCTATGGGGCAAGGACCTGGAGAAGTTAATTTCAGGGACCATGACCCTTGCTAGGGGAAAGCAGAGCTTAGCCATCCTAATGGCGTTCCGGAGCTGCCTAATAGTGCCCTGGTCCGACACGCAAGCCCTGTCGTTGAGGCCGAAGGCGAGAATTACCTTGCGGACATCGGGGGAGACGGCAGTCTTGGCCAAGATGGCCCCGGCGTGTCGAAACGTGGCCCCCGGGAAACTGTCGACCTGAAGGCCAGGCCGCTGGAAGGGAGGGAACCTGGCCAGGTTGGAGTCCCCCAAGATGAGGCACTCCTCCCTAGCACGGAGGCCCCACTCACTCAGCTTCTTTGTGGTGCTGACGTGCCTGGTGGTGCGGCGGGTGGGCGTGTCCGGAATGACGACCCCCGAAGAGCGAAGGCGCAGACAGCGCTGGACAGGGCCCAGGGGTGTGGAGAGAGGAGCGCCGCCCCGGTCGGCGGACGTGGAGGGCTCTCCGGCTGAGGGCGTCGTACCCAAGGGCGCGGGCGCGGGGGGAAGAGGAGTGGCTGCCTTCAGGCCCGTAGTGCGCGTGGAAGGGCACGATCCCCGCTGCCTTCTGGGCGGGTCCGGAGAGGGTTAGGGTTAGGGTTAGGGTTAGGGTTAGGGTTAGGGTTAGGGTTAGGGTTAGGGGTTAGGGTTAGGGTTAGGGTTAGGGTTAGGGTTAGGGTTAGGGTTAGGGTTAGGGTTAGGGTTAGGGTTAGGGTAGGGTTAGGGTTAGGGTTAGGGTTAGGGTTAGGGTTAGGGTTAGGGTTAGGGTTAGGGTTAGGGTTAGGGTTAGGTTTGAGAAGTTGAGTACCGACGCCGAAGGCGGCGGCACTAAATGCACGGGCCTAGGTCTGAAGGGAAGCAAGGCCACCCCCATCCCAAGCACAAGACACACTCAAGAGACCTAAGGGCCGTAAGGGATCACCTTGGGTTATGCGACCCAAAACAATGTTTTGTTCCCATAAGTGGCAGACCAGAAGGGGTTCGGTGGAAGCGTCGTAGGTCAGAGGTTAGGGCAGGGGGAGGAGGGGTTAAGGTCAGGGCAGGGGGAGGAGGGGTTAAGGTCAGGGCAGGGGGAGGAGGGGTTAAGGTTAGGGCAGGGAGAGGAGGGGTTAAGGTCAGGGCAGGGGGAGGAGGGGTTAAGGTCAGGGCAGGGGGAGGAGGGGTTAAGGTCAGGGCAGGGGGAGGAGGGGTTAAGGTCAGGGCAGGGGGAGGAGGGGTTAAGGTCAGGGCAGGGGGAGGAGGGGTTAAGGTCAGGGCTAGGGTCAGGGTTGGGGTTAGGGTTAGGATAGGGGTTGGGGTCAGGGTTGGGGTTAGGTGAAGTGTCCGGTGGACGATTCCTCCTCGCGCTAGAGCGCCCACCTCTTTCTCCTGTCAAGAGCAGCAATGCTCCTGGTGGATACCCTAGTAGGTAGGCTTGGTGTGGTAGCTGCAATCGGAGCAAAACTCAGCAGACTCTGGACCGGTCCCCGTTGGTCGGTGAGTGTTGTGACGATCCTCCCACCCAGGCTCGTGGGCGTGAAGGTCGCACACGTCGAGGAGACCGCCAACGGACCCCCCCCACCCACCTCCGATGTGGAAGGAGAAGGATGAGGAGGATCTGCGGGCCGGTCAACAGTCGGTCTGGGGGTCCGTCCCAACCTCTTTATCTTAGGTGGGTCCAGGAAGGGCTCCGAGCCTAGGAAGGGGGGGAACAAATTGGGAGGAGAAGGAGAGGTAAAAGTGGGAAGGAGAAGGGGGAGGACAGGAGAACGGTCTGCTTCCGCGCCCTGCTGTGACTCAGCGGACCCGCCCTCTACTGGCCCAGCATCGGTGGATGGCCCAACTGGTGATAATGGAGACGGGGGGGAGGAGGAGGGGGGAGAGGAGAGAGGAGAAAAGGCGGGAGAAAGGAGAATGAGGGGGGGAGGAGAACAAGGGCGGGGAGGGGGAGGGGGAGGTGGAGCAGCTGGGGCCCTCAAGGCAGGAGACCGGTCCGGGCCGGCCGCAGAGCTGTGGGGATGGCCGCCCAGGTCCGAAACACCCGTGGGTGTGGGGAGCAGCTGGTGTCTGGGCGGTGGGTGGAATTGGACCTCAACCATGGCGCTGGGGTTATCTGGGCGGGGGTCTGTGGTGGGCGCAGGCACGTGTCGCTGTGCTATCACGGAGGCCCCGGTTGCCGTGGAGGGAGGGGCCGTCTCCCGTCGTGGAGTCACCTCAGAACAAAGTTCTTGTGAGAGCATAGCATGTACATCCTGCAATGTCTTATGGTTAAGTCTCCTGCCAAAATGGCGCCTGGCCCAGGAGGAGGCCACATCAAAGGGCTGTTGCCAGTCACCCAACGGGAGCTGTGATAGGATCTCGACGTCGTTGGCCAATGTGTCCCTATAGTGATCCTTAAGGATCAACATGGTGGTGTATTGCCAGTGTCTCGCATTGCCCTCTATAAGAGACAGCGTGGCAGGATGGGGGGCCGCCGGTTTAATGGCCGCCGACAGGTTGGCCGTGAGTTTTAAAATGGAGGCCGGGGCCTGCTCTGCGGTAACGTTCATCAGGTGGTGATAGACTTTAATGACCCTCAGAAAAACGCGAACCTTACCCGGAAAACCAGGGTCCTGAGCAGAGGCAGAGGCAGGAGGTGCTGTGTCCTGGGCGTGGGGAGGGGGTTCCCGAACTAGGGGGCGCCGACCGGCATACCCCGCCGCGTGGTGAGGCCTCCGCGTCACGCGGCGGTGACGGCGATCGTCACCTCCGCGAGGCTCGTCTCGGCGCGGTGAAGCGTGCCTCCAGGCCGCACGGTAGTCCGGGCGCGGGTACTCGTTAAAGGCCGGAGCACGTAAGCGAGGCTCGCGGTCGGAGCGGAGCACGTCTGCATAGCTACGGCCTTCCCTCTGCTGATAGGCGTTAAAGCCCTGGTCGTGGTACCTCGGATCACTGGGGGGTCGATAGCCGCGGGGACTCTGGAAGCGGTCGCGGTGGTGGAAAGAGGGACCCGGCCTCAGGCCCCTAGGGTCCGGGTTATTGTTGTTCGTACCTCGATGACGTCCCCGGGTAACCGTGATCCAATGGTCGTCCATGCCGTGGAAGTGTGCAGCCATTTTGATTAACGTGGGTTCACGTTGTGGTCCATACGGAAAGCGAGAATTAACAAAAAGACCAAAAAACTATACACAAAAAACACCGTATAAGGGAAGAGGAGTCGTGATGATAATCCGTAAAAGGTTTATTGCGATTAAAGCAGAACGTTTCGGTCTAAGAAGACCTTCCTCAGCTGCTAAAACTGTGACTAGAGAACGACCTTGCACCATGCGGCTTATTCGAAGTGGCAAAACACGGAAGAGACATGACCCCAGAAACCACTTCCGGTTCACCCGGAGTAGAAAGAACGGAAAAAAAAGGAATAGAAAATTTATAAATTAAATAACAATGAAGGAAGTATACATATAAACGGAAAAGCAAAAAATTAATAAATGAAAATACACATACCCATAAATACATATATATACCCATATAGGAGGAGGGGTCAATATACACCGTGAGAGAACCTGACCGGAGACAGTAGTCCCGCCCGGACATGACCACACAAACTACTTCCGGTTCCGGGTGAACACCCGGAGTAGAAACACGGAAAAAAAACCGAAAAACCCCAAAATAGAAAATTAATCAATTAAAATACGATAAAGGAAGTATACATATACCCATAAATACATATATATGCCCATATAGGAGGAGGGGTCAATATACACAGTGAGAAAACCCGACCGGAGACAGTAGTCCCGCCCGGACATGACCCCACAAACTACTTCCGGTTCCGGGTGAACCCCCGGAGTAGAAAAACGGAAAAAAAACCCGGAAAAACAAAAAATTGAAAATTAATAAATTAAAATACAATAAAGGAAGTATACATATAACCATATATACATATACATATATACACAGATACATATACACACATACACACATACACAAATATATACATATATATATATACATACATATATATATACATACACATACATATATATATACACATATATATACACACACACATATACACATACATATACACATATACACACATACATATACACACACACACACACACACAAACCCACGCACATATGTATACAAAATAAACAATAAACCCGTACAAAACGAAATCCATCCTTACAAGGGGACACCTGTCCCGCTGTGAACTCCACCACACGAAGGTCGTCCAGGCACATGAAACATCACGCTCCAATGAAAATATATATAATATCTACATATATACATGTGTCATGTGTAACAAAATATTGCAATAGAGTCCAACCCAACAGTACGTCAGTCCACAGTGAATATACCGCGGAGGCCCTCAAGCCGGTAAACCCGAATGGGTGTTCATCAGCTATTGCACGTTACAGAGGGGCGAGGGCGACCAAGGCCCCAACAGAAGTGGCACTGGCGGGTTAGGTTTGAGAAGTTGAGTACCGACGCCGAAGGCGGCGGCACTAAATGCACGGGCCTAGGTCTGAAGGGAAGCAAGGCCACCCCCATCCCAAGCACAAGACACACTCAAGAGACCTAAGGGCCGTAAGGGATCACCTTGGGTTATGCGACCCAAAACAATGTTTTGTTCCCATAAGTGGCAGACCAGAAGGGGTTCGGTGGAAGCGTCGTAGGTCAGAGGTTAGGGCAGGGGGAGGAGGGGTTAAGGTCAGGGCAGGGGGAGGAGGGGTTAAGGTCAGGGCAGGGGGAGGAGGGGTTAAGGTTAGGGCAGGGAGAGGAGGGGTTAAGGTCAGGGCAGGGGGAGGAGGGGTTAAGGTCAGGGCAGGGGGAGGAGGGGTTAAGGTCAGGGCAGGGGGAGGAGGGGTTAAGGTCAGGGCAGGGGGAGGAGGGGTTAAGGTCAGGGCAGGGGGAGGAGGGGTTAAGGTCAGGGCTAGGGTCAGGGTTGGGGTTAGGGTTAGGATAGGGGTTGGGGTCAGGGTTGGGGTTAGGGTTAGGGTTAGGGTTAGGGTCAGGGTTAGGGTTAGGGTTAGGGTTAGGGTTAGGGTTAGGGTTAGGGTTAGGGTTAGGTACAAGATTAAAGACGGCGCCGCCGAAGGCGGCAACGTCGAGTGCACAGGCCATCATCACACAACATCCCGGAATCTCCGACCCACCCCCACATTCATAACGTACTTGCCCTTGATCGCCCGCTTCGTTCTCTTCTCGAGAGCAGCAATGCGTCTGGTGGAAACTCTAGCAGGTAGGCATGGTGTGTAAGCTGCAATAGGACCAAAACGCAGCAGACTCTGGACCGGTCCCCGTTGGTCGGTGAGTGCTGCGACGTGTCTCGTGGACCTCCTGGTGGGCGTGTCCGGGGTGACGCCGTCAGCTGGAAGGTCGAAGGCCAGCCGGGTGCGGGTGGAGCCAAGGGGAGTGTCGGTGGGGACAGCGTCCCGACGAGTGCTGGTCCGGGCAAACCCATTGGGGGGTGTCGTGCCAGAAGAAGCCGGAGCCGTCTGAAGGGGCGTGGTGAGGGTCCGGCGCCCAGCCAAGCCAGAGGTGCGCGCCGTCCTCCGCGGCAAGGGCGTAGCCGGAGGGGGCCGAGAGCCTGCAGGGGGAGGGGGAGAGGGTGGGGTCGGGGGGAGGGGGAGGAGGGGAGGGGAAAGGGAGGGAGGGGGAGGGGGAAGGGGGGAGGAGGGAAGGGGGGCCGGGACAGAGGAGGGGGGGAGGAAGGGAGGGGGGGTGGGAGGGGGGCAGCGGGGGGGAGGGGAAAAGGGGAAGGACAAGGAGGAAAAGAGGGATACAGAGCTGGCCAGGGACGGAGAGCGGTCCGTCCGGTCAGCGCCGTCCTGGGTCCCGGGGTCGAATCCAGAGAGCTGGAAGGCGGAGGGAAGCGCGGCGGGAGACGGGGAGGGAGGCGGCAGGCCGGAGAGGGGCAGGGAGCCGTCCACCAGACCCGGGTCGTCAAGCTCACGCCGGAGGTCGGAGCGGAGGCTGTCCAGGGTCTCCTGTCGCAGGCGGCGTCCGAACCGCCGACCGGCCCAGGAGGCGGCCACCTCAAAGTTGCGGTGCCAGGCAGGGTCGGCAAGACGGGAGAGGGCACTGACCTTCTCCACCACGGTGGTCTTGTAGTGGTCCCGGAGTATCATGGTGGTGGTGTGGGCCCAGTTGCGTGCGTTACCCTCTATGAGGGACAGGGTGGCGGCGTTGGGGACGGCGGGGCGGATGGAGGCCGTCAGGGAGCCAGTGAGTCTTGAGATAACATGGAGGGGCTCGGGACCGGTGGCGTTGGTCAGGTGATGGACCGCCTTGATGGCAGCGAGGATGAGTCTGTTTTTCAGAGCGAAGTCCGGGTCCGTAGACCGCCTGACGTCGGGGGCCTGAGGCCTAACGCGCGCCGGCGGTAGACGCGCAGGCCCCGAGCGCGCGGCGGCGGCCTCCGAAGGTCCGGGACGGTGGGGAGGAGGAGGACGGGCACGGGGCCTGGGACCAGGACGGGAGGGTACCTGGCGGCGGGGTAGCGGAGCACCGGCGGGGAAGCCTCGGTCCTGGACGGCAGGGCGGAAGGCCGGGCGGGCGTTAGCTCCGCGGCGGCGGCGCTCATCGCGGCACGGCGAAGGCGCGGGCCGGTAGGCCCGGGGCCGGAACGGAGGGGGATAGCGGGCCGATCCAGAGGGGGATCGGTGCCTAGCGGGCCGTGTGGGGGCAGCCCAACCCCGGGGAGAGGGGTCACGGGGAACCCAGTCGCGACGGTAAGGGTCTGCGACCGACGCATAGGAGCGTCTCATAGTTTGTACGGGCCCAAAGGGTAAACTAACCAGCGAGGGGATGTCAGAAGGGTCCCGTGTCCTGGGCTGGCGTCGTCCGCGGTGGACCACGGTCCATTCGTCATGGTGGCTCGGGGGAGGCATGGTACGAGTTTCGTTTTTAAAAAAACGATCGGAAGGTTCAAAAAAGGAAAGTGTGGTCTGATAGAAAATCCGTATTTATTGATTTCTCTATCTGTGCAAGCAGGTACGACGTTTCGTCACTAAAGTGACTTCATCAGGTACAAATAATTGCAAAAACAAACCGTGAATATATCCATTCCAAACGAGCCGTGGTGACAAATGACGGGGGGTGCGCACGCACACATTAAAAATACGTAAACAGAAAACGGGGGAGGAAAAGGAACCGTGGTCTCAGCACGACCCTGAACCAATCAGAGCCGTGCACGGGGGGCGGGATATAGTGTGTCACATGTCATAAACAAAGACGGCCGCCCGGGAGTGGGGGACCAATCAGAGACCAGGATTGAAAAACATCTTTGAATTGACCCAATGAGGTAAAATTACCAACAGGTGACGCCAAATAGACCGATGCAGGTGGCAGTCGGAATGAATGGGGAAACAAACACACAACGCATTCAGGGGTAGTAAATAATGTAAACGACAGTACCATGAGGACATAAACGAATACATTAAACGAAATTAATTAAAAACAATAAATAAAATAAATAAATAAATAAAATAAAACAAAATAAACGAAAGGCAGACGCACACACACACGAAAAACAACAGAATAATAGCATATCACCACAATAAAATGGGTTAAATAATGTGCAACATTCAGAGGAATGGTGTGGGGTCAGACCAATCGAGAGAGACGTGAAAACGGTGGCAGGGGGGATCCGAAAGGGGGGCAAATTTAGAGGGGCCAAGGCCAAATAGAGGGGCAGAGGTAGGGCCAGGCGAGGGAGTGGTTAGGGTAAGGGCCAAAACAGGGTCAGGGGTCAGGGCCAGGGGAGGGGGGACGGCTAAGGTAGGGCCAAGAGAGGGAGGGACGGTTAAGGTTAGGGCCAGGGGAGGGAATGGTTAAGGTAAGGGCCAGTGGAGGGAATGGTTAAGGTAAGGGCCAGGGGAAGGGGGGACTGTTGAGGTAAGGGCCAGGGAGGGGAACGGTTAAGGTAAGGGCCAGGGGAGGGAGTGGTTAGGGTAAGGGCCAGGGGAGGGAGTGGTTAGGGTAAGGGCCAGGGGAGGGAGTGGTTAGGGTAAGGGCCAGGGGAGGGAGTGGTTAGGGTAAGGGCCAGGGGAGGGGGGGGGGGGGGGGGGGGGGGAGTGGTTAGGGTGAGGGCCAGGGGAGGGAGTGGTTAAGGTGAGGGCCAGGGGAGGGAGTGGTTAAGGTGAGGGCCCGGACGAGGGCGGGGACAAATGGGGTTGGCAGGGCGGGACGGGGAAGGGGCGAGGGCCGGGGCAAGGGGCACGTCTCTGAGGGAGAAAGGAGAGGGGCACACGAAGGGGAAAACACCTACAGCTCGGGGAGGAACACACGGGACCACATGGGAGAAACAAAACCACAGTATACACGAACCTTCAAGTGTAAACAGGGTGAACGGATGACGGGCAACAACAAGAACACTAAAACACACAACAAAAATCATCAACCCTATAGGGGAACAGGTCGTAGATGTCCGGTGACAACGACGACGATGATGACGAAGGTGGTGCAGTTCATGTTGAGAGCGGTCCGGCCGGACTCGCGTGCCCATGTGTTGGTGGGGAGGGAAGGAGATCCGAGGAGTCGATAGGAGGCACGGGCGGGTTAGGTACAAGATTAAAGACGGCGCCGCCGAAGGCGGCAACGTCGAGTGCACAGGCCATCATCACACAACATCCCGGAATCTCCGACCCACCCCCACATTCATAACGTACTTGCCCTTGATCGCCCGCTTCGTTCTCTTCTCGAGAGCAGCAATGCGTCTGGTGGAAACTCTAGCAGGTAGGCATGGTGTGTAAGCTGCAATAGGACCAAAACGCAGCAGACTCTGGACCGGTCCCCGTTGGTCGGTGAGTGCTGCGACGTGTCTCGTGGACCTCCTGGTGGGCGTGTCCGGGGTGACGCCGTCAGCTGGAAGGTCGAAGGCCAGCCGGGTGCGGGTGGAGCCAAGGGGAGTGTCGGTGGGGACAGCGTCCCGACGAGTGCTGGTCCGGGCAAACCCATTGGGGGGTGTCGTGCCAGAAGAAGCCGGAGCCGTCTGAAGGGGCGTGGTGAGGGTCCGGCGCCCAGCCAAGCCAGAGGTGCGCGCCGTCCTCCGCGGCAAGGGCGTAGCCGGAGGGGGCCGAGAGCCTGCAGGGGGAGGGGGAGAGGGTGGGGTCGGGGGGAGGGGGAGGAGGGGAGGGGAAAGGGAGGGAGGGGGAGGGGGAAGGGGGGAGGAGGGAAGGGGGGCCGGGACAGAGGAGGGGGGGAGGAAGGGAGGGGGGGTGGGAGGGGGGCAGCGGGGGGGAGGGGAAAAGGGGAAGGACAAGGAGGAAAAGAGGGATACAGAGCTGGCCAGGGACGGAGAGCGGTCCGTCCGGTCAGCGCCGTCCTGGGTCCCGGGGTCGAATCCAGAGAGCTGGAAGGCGGAGGGAAGCGCGGCGGGAGACGGGGAGGGAGGCGGCAGGCCGGAGAGGGGCAGGGAGCCGTCCACCAGACCCGGGTCGTCAAGCTCACGCCGGAGGTCGGAGCGGAGGCTGTCCAGGGTCTCCTGTCGCAGGCGGCGTCCGAACCGCCGACCGGCCCAGGAGGCGGCCACCTCAAAGTTGCGGTGCCAGGCAGGGTCGGCAAGACGGGAGAGGGCACTGACCTTCTCCACCACGGTGGTCTTGTAGTGGTCCCGGAGTATCATGGTGGTGGTGTGGGCCCAGTTGCGTGCGTTACCCTCTATGAGGGACAGGGTGGCGGCGTTGGGGACGGCGGGGCGGATGGAGGCCGTCAGGGAGCCAGTGAGTCTTGAGATAACATGGAGGGGCTCGGGACCGGTGGCGTTGGTCAGGTGATGGACCGCCTTGATGGCAGCGAGGATGAGTCTGTTTTTCAGAGCGAAGTCCGGGTCCGTAGACCGCCTGACGTCGGGGGCCTGAGGCCTAACGCGCGCCGGCGGTAGACGCGCAGGCCCCGAGCGCGCGGCGGCGGCCTCCGAAGGTCCGGGACGGTGGGGAGGAGGAGGACGGGCACGGGGCCTGGGACCAGGACGGGAGGGTACCTGGCGGCGGGGTAGCGGAGCACCGGCGGGGAAGCCTCGGTCCTGGACGGCAGGGCGGAAGGCCGGGCGGGCGTTAGCTCCGCGGCGGCGGCGCTCATCGCGGCACGGCGAAGGCGCGGGCCGGTAGGCCCGGGGCCGGAACGGAGGGGGATAGCGGGCCGATCCAGAGGGGGATCGGTGCCTAGCGGGCCGTGTGGGGGCAGCCCAACCCCGGGGAGAGGGGTCACGGGGAACCCAGTCGCGACGGTAAGGGTCTGCGACCGACGCATAGGAGCGTCTCATAGTTTGTACGGGCCCAAAGGGTAAACTAACCAGCGAGGGGATGTCAGAAGGGTCCCGTGTCCTGGGCTGGCGTCGTCCGCGGTGGACCACGGTCCATTCGTCATGGTGGCTCGGGGGAGGCATGGTACGAGTTTCGTTTTTAAAAAAACGATCGGAAGGTTCAAAAAAGGAAAGTGTGGTCTGATAGAAAATCCGTATTTATTGATTTCTCTATCTGTGCAAGCAGGTACGACGTTTCGTCACTAAAGTGACTTCATCAGGTACAAATAATTGCAAAAACAAACCGTGAATATATCCATTCCAAACGAGCCGTGGTGACAAATGACGGGGGGTGCGCACGCACACATTAAAAATACGTAAACAGAAAACGGGGGAGGAAAAGGAACCGTGGTCTCAGCACGACCCTGAACCAATCAGAGCCGTGCACGGGGGGCGGGATATAGTGTGTCACATGTCATAAACAAAGACGGCCGCCCGGGAGTGGGGGACCAATCAGAGACCAGGATTGAAAAACATCTTTGAATTGACCCAATGAGGTAAAATTACCAACAGGTGACGCCAAATAGACCGATGCAGGTGGCAGTCGGAATGAATGGGGAAACAAACACACAACGCATTCAGGGGTAGTAAATAATGTAAACGACAGTACCATGAGGACATAAACGAATACATTAAACGAAATTAATTAAAAACAATAAATAAAATAAATAAATAAATAAAATAAAACAAAATAAACGAAAGGCAGACGCACACACACACGAAAAACAACAGAATAATAGCATATCACCACAATAAAATGGGTTAAATAATGTGCAACATTCAGAGGAATGGTGTGGGGTCAGACCAATCGAGAGAGACGTGAAAACGGTGGCAGGGGGGATCCGAAAGGGGGGCAAATTTAGAGGGGCCAAGGCCAAATAGAGGGGCAGAGGTAGGGCCAGGCGAGGGAGTGGTTAGGGTAAGGGCCAAAACAGGGTCAGGGGTCAGGGCCAGGGGAGGGGGGACGGCTAAGGTAGGGCCAAGAGAGGGAGGGACGGTTAAGGTTAGGGCCAGGGGAGGGAATGGTTAAGGTAAGGGCCAGTGGAGGGAATGGTTAAGGTAAGGGCCAGGGGAAGGGGGGACTGTTGAGGTAAGGGCCAGGGAGGGGAACGGTTAAGGTAAGGGCCAGGGGAGGGAGTGGTTAGGGTAAGGGCCAGGGGAGGGAGTGGTTAGGGTAAGGGCCAGGGGAGGGAGTGGTTAGGGTAAGGGCCAGGGGAGGGAGTGGTTAGGGTAAGGGCCAGGGGAGGGGGGGGGGGGGGGGGGGGGGGAGTGGTTAGGGTGAGGGCCAGGGGAGGGAGTGGTTAAGGTGAGGGCCAGGGGAGGGAGTGGTTAAGGTGAGGGCCCGGACGAGGGCGGGGACAAATGGGGTTGGCAGGGCGGGACGGGGAAGGGGCGAGGGCCGGGGCAAGGGGCACGTCTCTGAGGGAGAAAGGAGAGGGGCACACGAAGGGGAAAACACCTACAGCTCGGGGAGGAACACACGGGACCACATGGGAGAAACAAAACCACAGTATACACGAACCTTCAAGTGTAAACAGGGTGAACGGATGACGGGCAACAACAAGAACACTAAAACACACAACAAAAATCATCAACCCTATAGGGGAACAGGTCGTAGATGTCCGGTGACAACGACGACGATGATGACGAAGGTGGTGCAGTTCATGTTGAGAGCGGTCCGGCCGGACTCGCGTGCCCATGTGTTGGTGGGGAGGGAAGGAGATCCGAGGAGTCGATAGGAGGCACGGGCGGGTTAGGTACAAGATTAAAGACGGCGCCGCCGAAGGCGGCAACGTCGAGTGCACAGGCCATCATCACACAACATCCCGGAATCTCCGACCCACCCCCACATTCATAACGTACTTGCCCTTGATCGCCCGCTTCGTTCTCTTCTCGAGAGCAGCAATGCGTCTGGTGGAAACTCTAGCAGGTAGGCATGGTGTGTAAGCTGCAATAGGACCAAAACGCAGCAGACTCTGGACCGGTCCCCGTTGGTCGGTGAGTGCTGCGACGTGTCTCGTGGACCTCCTGGTGGGCGTGTCCGGGGTGACGCCGTCAGCTGGAAGGTCGAAGGCCAGCCGGGTGCGGGTGGAGCCAAGGGGAGTGTCGGTGGGGACAGCGTCCCGACGAGTGCTGGTCCGGGCAAACCCATTGGGGGGTGTCGTGCCAGAAGAAGCCGGAGCCGTCTGAAGGGGCGTGGTGAGGGTCCGGCGCCCAGCCAAGCCAGAGGTGCGCGCCGTCCTCCGCGGCAAGGGCGTAGCCGGAGGGGGCCGAGAGCCTGCAGGGGGAGGGGGAGAGGGTGGGGTCGGGGGGAGGGGGAGGAGGGGAGGGGAAAGGGAGGGAGGGGGAGGGGGAAGGGGGGAGGAGGGAAGGGGGGCCGGGACAGAGGAGGGGGGGAGGAAGGGAGGGGGGGTGGGAGGGGGGCAGCGGGGGGGAGGGGAAAAGGGGAAGGACAAGGAGGAAAAGAGGGATACAGAGCTGGCCAGGGACGGAGAGCGGTCCGTCCGGTCAGCGCCGTCCTGGGTCCCGGGGTCGAATCCAGAGAGCTGGAAGGCGGAGGGAAGCGCGGCGGGAGACGGGGAGGGAGGCGGCAGGCCGGAGAGGGGCAGGGAGCCGTCCACCAGACCCGGGTCGTCAAGCTCACGCCGGAGGTCGGAGCGGAGGCTGTCCAGGGTCTCCTGTCGCAGGCGGCGTCCGAACCGCCGACCGGCCCAGGAGGCGGCCACCTCAAAGTTGCGGTGCCAGGCAGGGTCGGCAAGACGGGAGAGGGCACTGACCTTCTCCACCACGGTGGTCTTGTAGTGGTCCCGGAGTATCATGGTGGTGGTGTGGGCCCAGTTGCGTGCGTTACCCTCTATGAGGGACAGGGTGGCGGCGTTGGGGACGGCGGGGCGGATGGAGGCCGTCAGGGAGCCAGTGAGTCTTGAGATAACATGGAGGGGCTCGGGACCGGTGGCGTTGGTCAGGTGATGGACCGCCTTGATGGCAGCGAGGATGAGTCTGTTTTTCAGAGCGAAGTCCGGGTCCGTAGACCGCCTGACGTCGGGGGCCTGAGGCCTAACGCGCGCCGGCGGTAGACGCGCAGGCCCCGAGCGCGCGGCGGCGGCCTCCGAAGGTCCGGGACGGTGGGGAGGAGGAGGACGGGCACGGGGCCTGGGACCAGGACGGGAGGGTACCTGGCGGCGGGGTAGCGGAGCACCGGCGGGGAAGCCTCGGTCCTGGACGGCAGGGCGGAAGGCCGGGCGGGCGTTAGCTCCGCGGCGGCGGCGCTCATCGCGGCACGGCGAAGGCGCGGGCCGGTAGGCCCGGGGCCGGAACGGAGGGGGATAGCGGGCCGATCCAGAGGGGGATCGGTGCCTAGCGGGCCGTGTGGGGGCAGCCCAACCCCGGGGAGAGGGGTCACGGGGAACCCAGTCGCGACGGTAAGGGTCTGCGACCGACGCATAGGAGCGTCTCATAGTTTGTACGGGCCCAAAGGGTAAACTAACCAGCGAGGGGATGTCAGAAGGGTCCCGTGTCCTGGGCTGGCGTCGTCCGCGGTGGACCACGGTCCATTCGTCATGGTGGCTCGGGGGAGGCATGGTACGAGTTTCGTTTTTAAAAAAACGATCGGAAGGTTCAAAAAAGGAAAGTGTGGTCTGATAGAAAATCCGTATTTATTGATTTCTCTATCTGTGCAAGCAGGTACGACGTTTCGTCACTAAAGTGACTTCATCAGGTACAAATAATTGCAAAAACAAACCGTGAATATATCCATTCCAAACGAGCCGTGGTGACAAATGACGGGGGGTGCGCACGCACACATTAAAAATACGTAAACAGAAAACGGGGGAGGAAAAGGAACCGTGGTCTCAGCACGACCCTGAACCAATCAGAGCCGTGCACGGGGGGCGGGATATAGTGTGTCACATGTCATAAACAAAGACGGCCGCCCGGGAGTGGGGGACCAATCAGAGACCAGGATTGAAAAACATCTTTGAATTGACCCAATGAGGTAAAATTACCAACAGGTGACGCCAAATAGACCGATGCAGGTGGCAGTCGGAATGAATGGGGAAACAAACACACAACGCATTCAGGGGTAGTAAATAATGTAAACGACAGTACCATGAGGACATAAACGAATACATTAAACGAAATTAATTAAAAACAATAAATAAAATAAATAAATAAATAAAATAAAACAAAATAAACGAAAGGCAGACGCACACACACACGAAAAACAACAGAATAATAGCATATCACCACAATAAAATGGGTTAAATAATGTGCAACATTCAGAGGAATGGTGTGGGGTCAGACCAATCGAGAGAGACGTGAAAACGGTGGCAGGGGGGATCCGAAAGGGGGGCAAATTTAGAGGGGCCAAGGCCAAATAGAGGGGCAGAGGTAGGGCCAGGCGAGGGAGTGGTTAGGGTAAGGGCCAAAACAGGGTCAGGGGTCAGGGCCAGGGGAGGGGGGACGGCTAAGGTAGGGCCAAGAGAGGGAGGGACGGTTAAGGTTAGGGCCAGGGGAGGGAATGGTTAAGGTAAGGGCCAGTGGAGGGAATGGTTAAGGTAAGGGCCAGGGGAAGGGGGGACTGTTGAGGTAAGGGCCAGGGAGGGGAACGGTTAAGGTAAGGGCCAGGGGAGGGAGTGGTTAGGGTAAGGGCCAGGGGAGGGAGTGGTTAGGGTAAGGGCCAGGGGAGGGAGTGGTTAGGGTAAGGGCCAGGGGAGGGAGTGGTTAGGGTAAGGGCCAGGGGAGGGGGGGGGGGGGGGGGGGGGGGGAGTGGTTAGGGTGAGGGCCAGGGGAGGGAGTGGTTAAGGTGAGGGCCAGGGGAGGGAGTGGTTAAGGTGAGGGCCCGGACGAGGGCGGGGACAAATGGGGTTGGCAGGGCGGGACGGGGAAGGGGCGAGGGCCGGGGCAAGGGGCACGTCTCTGAGGGAGAAAGGAGAGGGGCACACGAAGGGGAAAACACCTACAGCTCGGGGAGGAACACACGGGACCACATGGGAGAAACAAAACCACAGTATACACGAACCTTCAAGTGTAAACAGGGTGAACGGATGACGGGCAACAACAAGAACACTAAAACACACAACAAAAATCATCAACCCTATAGGGGAACAGGTCGTAGATGTCCGGTGACAACGACGACGATGATGACGAAGGTGGTGCAGTTCATGTTGAGAGCGGTCCGGCCGGACTCGCGTGCCCATGTGTTGGTGGGGAGGGAAGGAGATCCGAGGAGTCGATAGGAGGCACGGGCGGGTTAGGTACAAGATTAAAGACGGCGCCGCCGAAGGCGGCAACGTCGAGTGCACAGGCCATCATCACACAACATCCCGGAATCTCCGACCCACCCCCACATTCATAACGTACTTGCCCTTGATCGCCCGCTTCGTTCTCTTCTCGAGAGCAGCAATGCGTCTGGTGGAAACTCTAGCAGGTAGGCATGGTGTGTAAGCTGCAATAGGACCAAAACGCAGCAGACTCTGGACCGGTCCCCGTTGGTCGGTGAGTGCTGCGACGTGTCTCGTGGACCTCCTGGTGGGCGTGTCCGGGGTGACGCCGTCAGCTGGAAGGTCGAAGGCCAGCCGGGTGCGGGTGGAGCCAAGGGGAGTGTCGGTGGGGACAGCGTCCCGACGAGTGCTGGTCCGGGCAAACCCATTGGGGGGTGTCGTGCCAGAAGAAGCCGGAGCCGTCTGAAGGGGCGTGGTGAGGGTCCGGCGCCCAGCCAAGCCAGAGGTGCGCGCCGTCCTCCGCGGCAAGGGCGTAGCCGGAGGGGGCCGAGAGCCTGCAGGGGGAGGGGGAGAGGGTGGGGTCGGGGGGAGGGGGAGGAGGGGAGGGGAAAGGGAGGGAGGGGGAGGGGGAAGGGGGGAGGAGGGAAGGGGGGCCGGGACAGAGGAGGGGGGGAGGAAGGGAGGGGGGGTGGGAGGGGGGCAGCGGGGGGGAGGGGAAAAGGGGAAGGACAAGGAGGAAAAGAGGGATACAGAGCTGGCCAGGGACGGAGAGCGGTCCGTCCGGTCAGCGCCGTCCTGGGTCCCGGGGTCGAATCCAGAGAGCTGGAAGGCGGAGGGAAGCGCGGCGGGAGACGGGGAGGGAGGCGGCAGGCCGGAGAGGGGCAGGGAGCCGTCCACCAGACCCGGGTCGTCAAGCTCACGCCGGAGGTCGGAGCGGAGGCTGTCCAGGGTCTCCTGTCGCAGGCGGCGTCCGAACCGCCGACCGGCCCAGGAGGCGGCCACCTCAAAGTTGCGGTGCCAGGCAGGGTCGGCAAGACGGGAGAGGGCACTGACCTTCTCCACCACGGTGGTCTTGTAGTGGTCCCGGAGTATCATGGTGGTGGTGTGGGCCCAGTTGCGTGCGTTACCCTCTATGAGGGACAGGGTGGCGGCGTTGGGGACGGCGGGGCGGATGGAGGCCGTCAGGGAGCCAGTGAGTCTTGAGATAACATGGAGGGGCTCGGGACCGGTGGCGTTGGTCAGGTGATGGACCGCCTTGATGGCAGCGAGGATGAGTCTGTTTTTCAGAGCGAAGTCCGGGTCCGTAGACCGCCTGACGTCGGGGGCCTGAGGCCTAACGCGCGCCGGCGGTAGACGCGCAGGCCCCGAGCGCGCGGCGGCGGCCTCCGAAGGTCCGGGACGGTGGGGAGGAGGAGGACGGGCACGGGGCCTGGGACCAGGACGGGAGGGTACCTGGCGGCGGGGTAGCGGAGCACCGGCGGGGAAGCCTCGGTCCTGGACGGCAGGGCGGAAGGCCGGGCGGGCGTTAGCTCCGCGGCGGCGGCGCTCATCGCGGCACGGCGAAGGCGCGGGCCGGTAGGCCCGGGGCCGGAACGGAGGGGGATAGCGGGCCGATCCAGAGGGGGATCGGTGCCTAGCGGGCCGTGTGGGGGCAGCCCAACCCCGGGGAGAGGGGTCACGGGGAACCCAGTCGCGACGGTAAGGGTCTGCGACCGACGCATAGGAGCGTCTCATAGTTTGTACGGGCCCAAAGGGTAAACTAACCAGCGAGGGGATGTCAGAAGGGTCCCGTGTCCTGGGCTGGCGTCGTCCGCGGTGGACCACGGTCCATTCGTCATGGTGGCTCGGGGGAGGCATGGTACGAGTTTCGTTTTTAAAAAAACGATCGGAAGGTTCAAAAAAGGAAAGTGTGGTCTGATAGAAAATCCGTATTTATTGATTTCTCTATCTGTGCAAGCAGGTACGACGTTTCGTCACTAAAGTGACTTCATCAGGTACAAATAATTGCAAAAACAAACCGTGAATATATCCATTCCAAACGAGCCGTGGTGACAAATGACGGGGGGTGCGCACGCACACATTAAAAATACGTAAACAGAAAACGGGGGAGGAAAAGGAACCGTGGTCTCAGCACGACCCTGAACCAATCAGAGCCGTGCACGGGGGGCGGGATATAGTGTGTCACATGTCATAAACAAAGACGGCCGCCCGGGAGTGGGGGACCAATCAGAGACCAGGATTGAAAAACATCTTTGAATTGACCCAATGAGGTAAAATTACCAACAGGTGACGCCAAATAGACCGATGCAGGTGGCAGTCGGAATGAATGGGGAAACAAACACACAACGCATTCAGGGGTAGTAAATAATGTAAACGACAGTACCATGAGGACATAAACGAATACATTAAACGAAATTAATTAAAAACAATAAATAAAATAAATAAATAAATAAAATAAAACAAAATAAACGAAAGGCAGACGCACACACACACGAAAAACAACAGAATAATAGCATATCACCACAATAAAATGGGTTAAATAATGTGCAACATTCAGAGGAATGGTGTGGGGTCAGACCAATCGAGAGAGACGTGAAAACGGTGGCAGGGGGGATCCGAAAGGGGGGCAAATTTAGAGGGGCCAAGGCCAAATAGAGGGGCAGAGGTAGGGCCAGGCGAGGGAGTGGTTAGGGTAAGGGCCAAAACAGGGTCAGGGGTCAGGGCCAGGGGAGGGGGGACGGCTAAGGTAGGGCCAAGAGAGGGAGGGACGGTTAAGGTTAGGGCCAGGGGAGGGAATGGTTAAGGTAAGGGCCAGTGGAGGGAATGGTTAAGGTAAGGGCCAGGGGAAGGGGGGACTGTTGAGGTAAGGGCCAGGGAGGGGAACGGTTAAGGTAAGGGCCAGGGGAGGGAGTGGTTAGGGTAAGGGCCAGGGGAGGGAGTGGTTAGGGTAAGGGCCAGGGGAGGGAGTGGTTAGGGTAAGGGCCAGGGGAGGGAGTGGTTAGGGTAAGGGCCAGGGGAGGGGGGGGGGGGGGGGGGGGGGGAGTGGTTAGGGTGAGGGCCAGGGGAGGGAGTGGTTAAGGTGAGGGCCAGGGGAGGGAGTGGTTAAGGTGAGGGCCCGGACGAGGGCGGGGACAAATGGGGTTGGCAGGGCGGGACGGGGAAGGGGCGAGGGCCGGGGCAAGGGGCACGTCTCTGAGGGAGAAAGGAGAGGGGCACACGAAGGGGAAAACACCTACAGCTCGGGGAGGAACACACGGGACCACATGGGAGAAACAAAACCACAGTATACACGAACCTTCAAGTGTAAACAGGGTGAACGGATGACGGGCAACAACAAGAACACTAAAACACACAACAAAAATCATCAACCCTATAGGGGAACAGGTCGTAGATGTCCGGTGACAACGACGACGATGATGACGAAGGTGGTGCAGTTCATGTTGAGAGCGGTCCGGCCGGACTCGCGTGCCCATGTGTTGGTGGGGAGGGAAGGAGATCCGAGGAGTCGATAGGAGGCACGGGCGGGTTAGGTACAAGATTAAAGACGGCGCCGCCGAAGGCGGCAACGTCGAGTGCACAGGCCATCATCACACAACATCCCGGAATCTCCGACCCACCCCCACATTCATAACGTACTTGCCCTTGATCGCCCGCTTCGTTCTCTTCTCGAGAGCAGCAATGCGTCTGGTGGAAACTCTAGCAGGTAGGCATGGTGTGTAAGCTGCAATAGGACCAAAACGCAGCAGACTCTGGACCGGTCCCCGTTGGTCGGTGAGTGCTGCGACGTGTCTCGTGGACCTCCTGGTGGGCGTGTCCGGGGTGACGCCGTCAGCTGGAAGGTCGAAGGCCAGCCGGGTGCGGGTGGAGCCAAGGGGAGTGTCGGTGGGGACAGCGTCCCGACGAGTGCTGGTCCGGGCAAACCCATTGGGGGGTGTCGTGCCAGAAGAAGCCGGAGCCGTCTGAAGGGGCGTGGTGAGGGTCCGGCGCCCAGCCAAGCCAGAGGTGCGCGCCGTCCTCCGCGGCAAGGGCGTAGCCGGAGGGGGCCGAGAGCCTGCAGGGGGAGGGGGAGAGGGTGGGGTCGGGGGGAGGGGGAGGAGGGGAGGGGAAAGGGAGGGAGGGGGAGGGGGAAGGGGGGAGGAGGGAAGGGGGGCCGGGACAGAGGAGGGGGGGAGGAAGGGAGGGGGGGTGGGAGGGGGGCAGCGGGGGGGAGGGGAAAAGGGGAAGGACAAGGAGGAAAAGAGGGATACAGAGCTGGCCAGGGACGGAGAGCGGTCCGTCCGGTCAGCGCCGTCCTGGGTCCCGGGGTCGAATCCAGAGAGCTGGAAGGCGGAGGGAAGCGCGGCGGGAGACGGGGAGGGAGGCGGCAGGCCGGAGAGGGGCAGGGAGCCGTCCACCAGACCCGGGTCGTCAAGCTCACGCCGGAGGTCGGAGCGGAGGCTGTCCAGGGTCTCCTGTCGCAGGCGGCGTCCGAACCGCCGACCGGCCCAGGAGGCGGCCACCTCAAAGTTGCGGTGCCAGGCAGGGTCGGCAAGACGGGAGAGGGCACTGACCTTCTCCACCACGGTGGTCTTGTAGTGGTCCCGGAGTATCATGGTGGTGGTGTGGGCCCAGTTGCGTGCGTTACCCTCTATGAGGGACAGGGTGGCGGCGTTGGGGACGGCGGGGCGGATGGAGGCCGTCAGGGAGCCAGTGAGTCTTGAGATAACATGGAGGGGCTCGGGACCGGTGGCGTTGGTCAGGTGATGGACCGCCTTGATGGCAGCGAGGATGAGTCTGTTTTTCAGAGCGAAGTCCGGGTCCGTAGACCGCCTGACGTCGGGGGCCTGAGGCCTAACGCGCGCCGGCGGTAGACGCGCAGGCCCCGAGCGCGCGGCGGCGGCCTCCGAAGGTCCGGGACGGTGGGGAGGAGGAGGACGGGCACGGGGCCTGGGACCAGGACGGGAGGGTACCTGGCGGCGGGGTAGCGGAGCACCGGCGGGGAAGCCTCGGTCCTGGACGGCAGGGCGGAAGGCCGGGCGGGCGTTAGCTCCGCGGCGGCGGCGCTCATCGCGGCACGGCGAAGGCGCGGGCCGGTAGGCCCGGGGCCGGAACGGAGGGGGATAGCGGGCCGATCCAGAGGGGGATCGGTGCCTAGCGGGCCGTGTGGGGGCAGCCCAACCCCGGGGAGAGGGGTCACGGGGAACCCAGTCGCGACGGTAAGGGTCTGCGACCGACGCATAGGAGCGTCTCATAGTTTGTACGGGCCCAAAGGGTAAACTAACCAGCGAGGGGATGTCAGAAGGGTCCCGTGTCCTGGGCTGGCGTCGTCCGCGGTGGACCACGGTCCATTCGTCATGGTGGCTCGGGGGAGGCATGGTACGAGTTTCGTTTTTAAAAAAACGATCGGAAGGTTCAAAAAAGGAAAGTGTGGTCTGATAGAAAATCCGTATTTATTGATTTCTCTATCTGTGCAAGCAGGTACGACGTTTCGTCACTAAAGTGACTTCATCAGGTACAAATAATTGCAAAAACAAACCGTGAATATATCCATTCCAAACGAGCCGTGGTGACAAATGACGGGGGGTGCGCACGCACACATTAAAAATACGTAAACAGAAAACGGGGGAGGAAAAGGAACCGTGGTCTCAGCACGACCCTGAACCAATCAGAGCCGTGCACGGGGGGCGGGATATAGTGTGTCACATGTCATAAACAAAGACGGCCGCCCGGGAGTGGGGGACCAATCAGAGACCAGGATTGAAAAACATCTTTGAATTGACCCAATGAGGTAAAATTACCAACAGGTGACGCCAAATAGACCGATGCAGGTGGCAGTCGGAATGAATGGGGAAACAAACACACAACGCATTCAGGGGTAGTAAATAATGTAAACGACAGTACCATGAGGACATAAACGAATACATTAAACGAAATTAATTAAAAACAATAAATAAAATAAATAAATAAATAAAATAAAACAAAATAAACGAAAGGCAGACGCACACACACACGAAAAACAACAGAATAATAGCATATCACCACAATAAAATGGGTTAAATAATGTGCAACATTCAGAGGAATGGTGTGGGGTCAGACCAATCGAGAGAGACGTGAAAACGGTGGCAGGGGGGATCCGAAAGGGGGGCAAATTTAGAGGGGCCAAGGCCAAATAGAGGGGCAGAGGTAGGGCCAGGCGAGGGAGTGGTTAGGGTAAGGGCCAAAACAGGGTCAGGGGTCAGGGCCAGGGGAGGGGGGACGGCTAAGGTAGGGCCAAGAGAGGGAGGGACGGTTAAGGTTAGGGCCAGGGGAGGGAATGGTTAAGGTAAGGGCCAGTGGAGGGAATGGTTAAGGTAAGGGCCAGGGGAAGGGGGGACTGTTGAGGTAAGGGCCAGGGAGGGGAACGGTTAAGGTAAGGGCCAGGGGAGGGAGTGGTTAGGGTAAGGGCCAGGGGAGGGAGTGGTTAGGGTAAGGGCCAGGGGAGGGAGTGGTTAGGGTAAGGGCCAGGGGAGGGAGTGGTTAGGGTAAGGGCCAGGGGAGGGGGGGGGGGGGGGGGGGGGGGGAAGTGGTTAGGGTGAGGGCCAGGGGAGGGAGTGGTTAAGGTGAGGGCCAGGGGAGGGAGTGGTTAAGGTGAGGGCCCGGACGAGGGCGGGGACAAATGGGGTTGGCAGGGCGGGACGGGGAAGGGGCGAGGGCCGGGGCAAGGGGCACGTCTCTGAGGGAGAAAGGAGAGGGGCACACGAAGGGGAAAACACCTACAGCTCGGGGAGGAACACACGGGACCACATGGGAGAAACAAAACCACAGTATACACGAACCTTCAAGTGTAAACAGGGTGAACGGATGACGGGCAACAACAAGAACACTAAAACACACAACAAAAATCATCAACCCTATAGGGGAACAGGTCGTAGATGTCCGGTGACAACGACGACGATGATGACGAAGGTGGTGCAGTTCATGTTGAGAGCGGTCCGGCCGGACTCGCGTGCCCATGTGTTGGTGGGGAGGGAAGGAGATCCGAGGAGTCGATAGGAGGCACGGGCGGGTTAGGTACAAGATTAAAGACGGCGCCGCCGAAGGCGGCAACGTCGAGTGCACAGGCCATCATCACACAACATCCCGGAATCTCCGACCCACCCCCACATTCATAACGTACTTGCCCTTGATCGCCCGCTTCGTTCTCTTCTCGAGAGCAGCAATGCGTCTGGTGGAAACTCTAGCAGGTAGGCATGGTGTGTAAGCTGCAATAGGACCAAAACGCAGCAGACTCTGGACCGGTCCCCGTTGGTCGGTGAGTGCTGCGACGTGTCTCGTGGACCTCCTGGTGGGCGTGTCCGGGGTGACGCCGTCAGCTGGAAGGTCGAAGGCCAGCCGGGTGCGGGTGGAGCCAAGGGGAGTGTCGGTGGGGACAGCGTCCCGACGAGTGCTGGTCCGGGCAAACCCATTGGGGGGTGTCGTGCCAGAAGAAGCCGGAGCCGTCTGAAGGGGCGTGGTGAGGGTCCGGCGCCCAGCCAAGCCAGAGGTGCGCGCCGTCCTCCGCGGCAAGGGCGTAGCCGGAGGGGGCCGAGAGCCTGCAGGGGGAGGGGGAGAGGGTGGGGTCGGGGGGAGGGGGAGGAGGGGAGGGGAAAGGGAGGGAGGGGGAGGGGGAAGGGGGGAGGAGGGAAGGGGGGCCGGGACAGAGGAGGGGGGGAGGAAGGGAGGGGGGGTGGGAGGGGGGCAGCGGGGGGGAGGGGAAAAGGGGAAGGACAAGGAGGAAAAGAGGGATACAGAGCTGGCCAGGGACGGAGAGCGGTCCGTCCGGTCAGCGCCGTCCTGGGTCCCGGGGTCGAATCCAGAGAGCTGGAAGGCGGAGGGAAGCGCGGCGGGAGACGGGGAGGGAGGCGGCAGGCCGGAGAGGGGCAGGGAGCCGTCCACCAGACCCGGGTCGTCAAGCTCACGCCGGAGGTCGGAGCGGAGGCTGTCCAGGGTCTCCTGTCGCAGGCGGCGTCCGAACCGCCGACCGGCCCAGGAGGCGGCCACCTCAAAGTTGCGGTGCCAGGCAGGGTCGGCAAGACGGGAGAGGGCACTGACCTTCTCCACCACGGTGGTCTTGTAGTGGTCCCGGAGTATCATGGTGGTGGTGTGGGCCCAGTTGCGTGCGTTACCCTCTATGAGGGACAGGGTGGCGGCGTTGGGGACGGCGGGGCGGATGGAGGCCGTCAGGGAGCCAGTGAGTCTTGAGATAACATGGAGGGGCTCGGGACCGGTGGCGTTGGTCAGGTGATGGACCGCCTTGATGGCAGCGAGGATGAGTCTGTTTTTCAGAGCGAAGTCCGGGTCCGTAGACCGCCTGACGTCGGGGGCCTGAGGCCTAACGCGCGCCGGCGGTAGACGCGCAGGCCCCGAGCGCGCGGCGGCGGCCTCCGAAGGTCCGGGACGGTGGGGAGGAGGAGGACGGGCACGGGGCCTGGGACCAGGACGGGAGGGTACCTGGCGGCGGGGTAGCGGAGCACCGGCGGGGAAGCCTCGGTCCTGGACGGCAGGGCGGAAGGCCGGGCGGGCGTTAGCTCCGCGGCGGCGGCGCTCATCGCGGCACGGCGAAGGCGCGGGCCGGTAGGCCCGGGGCCGGAACGGAGGGGGATAGCGGGCCGATCCAGAGGGGGATCGGTGCCTAGCGGGCCGTGTGGGGGCAGCCCAACCCCGGGGAGAGGGGTCACGGGGAACCCAGTCGCGACGGTAAGGGTCTGCGACCGACGCATAGGAGCGTCTCATAGTTTGTACGGGCCCAAAGGGTAAACTAACCAGCGAGGGGATGTCAGAAGGGTCCCGTGTCCTGGGCTGGCGTCGTCCGCGGTGGACCACGGTCCATTCGTCATGGTGGCTCGGGGGAGGCATGGTACGAGTTTCGTTTTTAAAAAAACGATCGGAAGGTTCAAAAAAGGAAAGTGTGGTCTGATAGAAAATCCGTATTTATTGATTTCTCTATCTGTGCAAGCAGGTACGACGTTTCGTCACTAAAGTGACTTCATCAGGTACAAATAATTGCAAAAACAAACCGTGAATATATCCATTCCAAACGAGCCGTGGTGACAAATGACGGGGGGTGCGCACGCACACATTAAAAATACGTAAACAGAAAACGGGGGAGGAAAAGGAACCGTGGTCTCAGCACGACCCTGAACCAATCAGAGCCGTGCACGGGGGGCGGGATATAGTGTGTCACATGTCATAAACAAAGACGGCCGCCCGGGAGTGGGGGACCAATCAGAGACCAGGATTGAAAAACATCTTTGAATTGACCCAATGAGGTAAAATTACCAACAGGTGACGCCAAATAGACCGATGCAGGTGGCAGTCGGAATGAATGGGGAAACAAACACACAACGCATTCAGGGGTAGTAAATAATGTAAACGACAGTACCATGAGGACATAAACGAATACATTAAACGAAATTAATTAAAAACAATAAATAAAATAAATAAATAAATAAAATAAAACAAAATAAACGAAAGGCAGACGCACACACACACGAAAAACAACAGAATAATAGCATATCACCACAATAAAATGGGTTAAATAATGTGCAACATTCAGAGGAATGGTGTGGGGTCAGACCAATCGAGAGAGACGTGAAAACGGTGGCAGGGGGGATCCGAAAGGGGGGCAAATTTAGAGGGGCCAAGGCCAAATAGAGGGGCAGAGGTAGGGCCAGGCGAGGGAGTGGTTAGGGTAAGGGCCAAAACAGGGTCAGGGGTCAGGGCCAGGGGAGGGGGGACGGCTAAGGTAGGGCCAAGAGAGGGAGGGACGGTTAAGGTTAGGGCCAGGGGAGGGAATGGTTAAGGTAAGGGCCAGTGGAGGGAATGGTTAAGGTAAGGGCCAGGGGAAGGGGGGACTGTTGAGGTAAGGGCCAGGGAGGGGAACGGTTAAGGTAAGGGCCAGGGGAGGGAGTGGTTAGGGTAAGGGCCAGGGGAGGGAGTGGTTAGGGTAAGGGCCAGGGGAGGGAGTGGTTAGGGTAAGGGCCAGGGGAGGGAGTGGTTAGGGTAAGGGCCAGGGGAGGGGGGGGGGGGGGGGGGGGGGGAGTGGTTAGGGTGAGGGCCAGGGGAGGGAGTGGTTAAGGTGAGGGCCAGGGGAGGGAGTGGTTAAGGTGAGGGCCCGGACGAGGGCGGGGACAAATGGGGTTGGCAGGGCGGGACGGGGAAGGGGCGAGGGCCGGGGCAAGGGGCACGTCTCTGAGGGTTAGGGTTAGGGTTAGGGTTAGGGTTAGGGTTAGGGTTAGGGTTAGGGTTAGGGTTAGGGTTAGGGTTAGGGTTAGGGTTAGGGTTAGGTACAAGATTAAAGACGGCGCCGCCGAAGGCGGCAACGTCGAGTGCACAGGCCATCATCACACAACATCCCGGAATCTCCGACCCACCCCCACATTCATAACGTACTTGCCCTTGATCGCCCGCTTCGTTCTCTTCTCGAGAGCAGCAATGCGTCTGGTGGAAACTCTAGCAGGTAGGCATGGTGTGTAAGCTGCAATAGGACCAAAACGCAGCAGACTCTGGACCGGTCCCCGTTGGTCGGTGAGTGCTGCGACGTGTCTCGTGGACCTCCTGGTGGGCGTGTCCGGGGTGACGCCGTCAGCTGGAAGGTCGAAGGCCAGCCGGGTGCGGGTGGAGCCAAGGGGAGTGTCGGTGGGGACAGCGTCCCGACGAGTGCTGGTCCGGGCAAACCCATTGGGGGGTGTCGTGCCAGAAGAAGCCGGAGCCGTCTGAAGGGGCGTGGTGAGGGTCCGGCGCCCAGCCAAGCCAGAGGTGCGCGCCGTCCTCCGCGGCAAGGGCGTAGCCGGAGGGGGCCGAGAGCCTGCAGGGGGAGGGGGAGAGGGTGGGGTCGGGGGGAGGGGGAGGAGGGGAGGGGAAAGGGAGGGAGGGGGAGGGGGAAGGGGGGAGGAGGGAAGGGGGGCTGGGACAGAGGAGGGGGGGAGGAAGGGAGGGGGGGTGGGAGGGGGGCAGCGGGGGGGAGGGGAAAAGGGGAAGGACAAGGAGGAAAAGAGGGATACAGAGCTGGCCAGGGACGGAGAGCGGTCCGTCCGGTCAGCGCCGTCCTGGGTCCCGGGGTCGAATCCAGAGAGCTGGAAGGCGGAGGGAAGCGCGGCGGGAGACGGGGAGGGAGGCGGCAGGCCGGAGAGGGGCAGGGAGCCGTCCACCAGACCCGGGTCGTCAAGCTCACGCCGGAGGTCGGAGCGGAGGCTGTCCAGGGTCTCCTGTCGCAGGCGGCGTCCGAACTGCCGACCGGCCCAGGAGGCGGCCACCTCAAAGTTGCGGTGCCAGGCAGGGTCGGCAAGACGGGAGAGGGCACTGACCTTCTCCACCACGGTGGTCTTGTAGTGGTCCCGGAGTATCATGGTGGTGGTGTGGGCCCAGTTGCGTGCGTTACCCTCTATGAGGGACAGGGTGGCGGCGTTGGGGACGGCGGGGCGGATGGAGGCCGTCAGGGAGCCAGTGAGTCTTGATATAACATGGAGGGGCTCGGGACCGGTGGCGTTGGTCAGGTGATGGACCGCCTTGATGGCAGCGAGGATCAGTCTGTTTTTCAGAGCGAAGTCCGGGTCCGTAGACCGCGGGACGTCGGGGGCCTGAGGCCTAACGCGCGCCGGCGGTAGACGCGCAGGCCCCGAGCGCGCGGCGGCGGCCTCCGAAGGTCCGGGACGGTGGGGAGGAGGAGGACGGGCACGGGGCCTGGGACCAGGACGGGAGGGTACCTGGCGGCGGGGTAGCGGAGCACCGGCGGGGAAGCCTCGGTCCTGGACGGCAGGGCGGAAGGCCGGACGGGCGTTAGCTCCGCGGCGGCGGCGCTCATCGCGGCACGGCGAAGGCGCGTGCCGGTAGGCCCGGGGCCGGAACGGAGGGGGATAGCGGGCCGACCCAGAGGGGGATCGGTGCCTAGCGGGCCGTGTGGGGGCAGCCCAACCCCGGGGAGAGGGGTCACGGGGAACCCAGTCGCGACGGTAAGGGTCTGCGACCGACGCATAGGAGCGTCTCATAGTTTGTACGGGCCCAAAGGGTAAACTAACCAGCGAGGGGATGTCAGAAGGGTCTCGTGTCCTGGGCTGGCGTCGTCCGCGGTGGACCACGGTCCATTCGTCATGGTGGCTCGGGGGAGGCATAGTACGAGTTTCGTTTTTTAAAAAAACGATCGGAAGGTTCAAAAAAGGAAAGTGTGGTCTGATAGAAAATCCGTATTTATTGATTTCTCTATCTGTGCAAGCAGGTACGACGTTTCGTCACTAAAGTGACTTCATCAGGTACAAATAATTGCAAAAACAAACCGTGAATATATCCATTCCAAACGAGCCGTGGTGACAAATGACGGGGGGTGCGCACGCACACATTAAAAATACGTAACCAGAAAACGGGGGAGGAAAAGGAACCGTGGTCTCAGCACGACCCTGAACCAATCAGAGCCGTGCACGGGGGGCGGGATATAGTGTGTCACATGTCATAAACAAAGACGGCCGCCCGGGAGTGGGGGACCAATCAGAGACCAGGATTGAAAAACATCTTTGAATTGACCCAATGAGGTAGAATTACCAACAGGTGACGCCAAATAGACCGATGCAGGTGGCAGTCGGAATGAATGGGGAAACAAACACACAACGCATTCAGGGGTAGTAAATAATGTAAACGACAGTACCATGAGGACATAAACGAATACATTAAACGAAATTAATTAAAAACAATAAATAAAATAAATAAATAAATAAAATAAAACAAAATAAACGAAAGGCAGACGCACACACACACGAAAAACAACAGAATAATAGCATATCACCACAATAAACAGGGTTAAATAATGTGCAACATTCAGAGGAATGGTGTGGGGTCAGACCAATCGAGAGAGACGTGAAAACGGTGGCAGGGGGGATCCGAAAGGGGGGCAAATTTAGAGGGGCCAAGGCCAAATAGAGGGGCAGAGGTAGGGCCAGGCGAGGGAGTGGTTAGGGTAAGGGCCAAAACAGGGTCAGGGGTCAGGGCCAGGGGAGGGGGGACGGCTAAGGTAAGGGCCAAGAGAGGGAGGGACGGTTAAGGTTAGGGCCAGGGGAGGGAATGGTTAAGGTAAGGGCCAGTGGAGGGAATGGTTAAGGTAAGGGCCAGGGGAAGGGGGGACTGTTGAGGTAAGGGCCAGGGAGGGGAACGGTTAAGGTAAGGGCCAGGGGAGGGAGTGGTTAGGGTAAGGGCCAGGGGAGGGAGTGGTTAGGGTAAGGGCCAGGGGAGGGAGTGGTTAGGGTAAGGGCCAGGGGAGGGAGTGGTTAGGGTAAGGGCCAGGGGAGGGAGTGGTTAGGGTGAGGGCCAGGGGAGGGAGTGGTTAAGGTGAGGGCCAGGGGAGGGAGTGGTTAAGGTGAGGGCCCGGACGAGGGCGGGGACAAAAGGGGTTGGCAGGGCGGGACAGGGAAGGGGCGAGGGCCGGGGCAAGGGGCACGTCTCTGAGGGAGAAAGGAGAGGGGCACACGAAGGGGAAAACACCTACAGCTCGGGGAGGAACACACGGGACCACATGGGAGAAACAAAACCACAGTATACACGAACCTTCAAGTGTAAACAGGGTGAACGGATGACGGGCAACAACAAGAACACTAAAACACACAACACAAATCATCAACCCTATAGGGGAACAGGTCGTAGATGTCCGGTGACAACGACGACGATGATGACGAAGGTGGTGCAGTTCATGTTGAGAGCGGTCCGGCCGGACTCGCGTGCCCATGTGTTGGTGGGGAGGGAAGGAGATCCGAGGAGTCGATAGGAGGCACGGGCGGGTTAGGTACAAGATTAAAGACGGCGCCGCCGAAGGCGGCAACGTCGAGTGCACAGGCCATCATCACACAACATCCCGGAATCTCCGACCCACCCCCACATTCATAACGTACTTGCCCTTGATCGCCCGCTTCGTTCTCTTCTCGAGAGCAGCAATGCGTCTGGTGGAAACTCTAGCAGGTAGGCATGGTGTGTAAGCTGCAA
Source organism: Pollachius pollachius (assembly GCF_949987615.1). Taxonomy (NCBI): domain Eukaryota; kingdom Metazoa; phylum Chordata; class Actinopteri; order Gadiformes; family Gadidae; genus Pollachius; species Pollachius pollachius. The sequence continues at coordinate 17,234 of NC_136945.1, read as the reverse complement.
TAGGACCAAAACGCAGCAGACTCTGGACCGGTCCCCGTTGGTCGGTGAGTGCTGCGACGTGTCTCGTGGACCTCCTGGTGGGCGTGTCCGGGGTGACGCCGTCAGCTGGAAGGTCGAAGGCCAGCCGGGTGCGGGTGGAGCCAAGGGGAGTGTCGGTGGGGACAGCGTCCCGACGAGTGCTGGTCCGGGCAAACCCATTGGGGGGTGTCGTGCCAGAAGAAGCCGGAGCCGTCTGAAGGGGCGTGGTGAGGGTCCGGCGCCCAGCCAAGCCAGAGGTGCGCGCCGTCCTCCGCGGCAAGGGCGTAGCCGGAGGGGGCCGAGAGCCTGCAGGGGGAGGGGGAGAGGGTGGGGTCGGGGGGAGGGGGAGGAGGGGAGGGGAAAGGGAGGGAGGGGGAGGGGGAAGGGGGGAGGAGGGAAGGGGGGCTGGGACAGAGGAGGGGGGGAGGAAGGGAGGGGGGGTGGGAGGGGGGCAGCGGGGGGGAGGGGAAAAGGGGAAGGACAAGGAGGAAAAGAGGGATACAGAGCTGGCCAGGGACGGAGAGCGGTCCGTCCGGTCAGCGCCGTCCTGGGTCCCGGGGTCGAATCCAGAGAGCTGGAAGGCGGAGGGAAGCGCGGCGGGAGACGGGGAGGGAGGCGGCAGGCCGGAGAGGGGCAGGGAGCCGTCCACCAGACCCGGGTCGTCAAGCTCACGCCGGAGGTCGGAGCGGAGGCTGTCCAGGGTCTCCTGTCGCAGGCGGCGTCCGAACTGCCGACCGGCCCAGGAGGCGGCCACCTCAAAGTTGCGGTGCCAGGCAGGGTCGGCAAGACGGGAGAGGGCACTGACCTTCTCCACCACGGTGGTCTTGTAGTGGTCCCGGAGTATCATGGTGGTGGTGTGGGCCCAGTTGCGTGCGTTACCCTCTATGAGGGACAGGGTGGCGGCGTTGGGGACGGCGGGGCGGATGGAGGCCGTCAGGGAGCCAGTGAGTCTTGATATAACATGGAGGGGCTCGGGACCGGTGGCGTTGGTCAGGTGATGGACCGCCTTGATGGCAGCGAGGATCAGTCTGTTTTTCAGAGCGAAGTCCGGGTCCGTAGACCGCGGGACGTCGGGGGCCTGAGGCCTAACGCGCGCCGGCGGTAGACGCGCAGGCCCCGAGCGCGCGGCGGCGGCCTCCGAAGGTCCGGGACGGTGGGGAGGAGGAGGACGGGCACGGGGCCTGGGACCAGGACGGGAGGGTACCTGGCGGCGGGGTAGCGGAGCACCGGCGGGGAAGCCTCGGTCCTGGACGGCAGGGCGGAAGGCCGGACGGGCGTTAGCTCCGCGGCGGCGGCGCTCATCGCGGCACGGCGAAGGCGCGTGCCGGTAGGCCCGGGGCCGGAACGGAGGGGGATAGCGGGCCGACCCAGAGGGGGATCGGTGCCTAGCGGGCCGTGTGGGGGCAGCCCAACCCCGGGGAGAGGGGTCACGGGGAACCCAGTCGCGACGGTAAGGGTCTGCGACCGACGCATAGGAGCGTCTCATAGTTTGTACGGGCCCAAAGGGTAAACTAACCAGCGAGGGGATGTCAGAAGGGTCTCGTGTCCTGGGCTGGCGTCGTCCGCGGTGGACCACGGTCCATTCGTCATGGTGGCTCGGGGGAGGCATAGTACGAGTTTCGTTTTTTAAAAAAACGATCGGAAGGTTCAAAAAAGGAAAGTGTGGTCTGATAGAAAATCCGTATTTATTGATTTCTCTATCTGTGCAAGCAGGTACGACGTTTCGTCACTAAAGTGACTTCATCAGGTACAAATAATTGCAAAAACAAACCGTGAATATATCCATTCCAAACGAGCCGTGGTGACAAATGACGGGGGGTGCGCACGCACACATTAAAAATACGTAACCAGAAAACGGGGGAGGAAAAGGAACCGTGGTCTCAGCACGACCCTGAACCAATCAGAGCCGTGCACGGGGGGCGGGATATAGTGTGTCACATGTCATAAACAAAGACGGCCGCCCGGGAGTGGGGGACCAATCAGAGACCAGGATTGAAAAACATCTTTGAATTGACCCAATGAGGTAGAATTACCAACAGGTGACGCCAAATAGACCGATGCAGGTGGCAGTCGGAATGAATGGGGAAACAAACACACAACGCATTCAGGGGTAGTAAATAATGTAAACGACAGTACCATGAGGACATAAACGAATACATTAAACGAAATTAATTAAAAACAATAAATAAAATAAATAAATAAATAAAATAAAACAAAATAAACGAAAGGCAGACGCACACACACACGAAAAACAACAGAATAATAGCATATCACCACAATAAACAGGGTTAAATAATGTGCAACATTCAGAGGAATGGTGTGGGGTCAGACCAATCGAGAGAGACGTGAAAACGGTGGCAGGGGGGATCCGAAAGGGGGGCAAATTTAGAGGGGCCAAGGCCAAATAGAGGGGCAGAGGTAGGGCCAGGCGAGGGAGTGGTTAGGGTAAGGGCCAAAACAGGGTCAGGGGTCAGGGCCAGGGGAGGGGGGACGGCTAAGGTAAGGGCCAAGAGAGGGAGGGACGGTTAAGGTTAGGGCCAGGGGAGGGAATGGTTAAGGTAAGGGCCAGTGGAGGGAATGGTTAAGGTAAGGGCCAGGGGAAGGGGGGACTGTTGAGGTAAGGGCCAGGGAGGGGAACGGTTAAGGTAAGGGCCAGGGGAGGGAGTGGTTAGGGTAAGGGCCAGGGGAGGGAGTGGTTAGGGTAAGGGCCAGGGGAGGGAGTGGTTAGGGTAAGGGCCAGGGGAGGGAGTGGTTAGGGTAAGGGCCAGGGGAGGGAGTGGTTAGGGTGAGGGCCAGGGGAGGGAGTGGTTAAGGTGAGGGCCAGGGGAGGGAGTGGTTAAGGTGAGGGCCCGGACGAGGGCGGGGACAAAAGGGGTTGGCAGGGCGGGACAGGGAAGGGGCGAGGGCCGGGGCAAGGGGCACGTCTCTGAGGGAGAAAGGAGAGGGGCACACGAAGGGGAAAACACCTACAGCTCGGGGAGGAACACACGGGACCACATGGGAGAAACAAAACCACAGTATACACGAACCTTCAAGTGTAAACAGGGTGAACGGATGACGGGCAACAACAAGAACACTAAAACACACAACACAAATCATCAACCCTATAGGGGAACAGGTCGTAGATGTCCGGTGACAACGACGACGATGATGACGAAGGTGGTGCAGTTCATGTTGAGAGCGGTCCGGCCGGACTCGCGTGCCCATGTGTTGGTGGGGAGGGAAGGAGATCCGAGGAGTCGATAGGAGGCACGGGCGGGTTAGGTACAAGATTAAAGACGGCGCCGCCGAAGGCGGCAACGTCGAGTGCACAGGCCATCATCACACAACATCCCGGAATCTCCGACCCACCCCCACATTCATAACGTACTTGCCCTTGATCGCCCGCTTCGTTCTCTTCTCGAGAGCAGCAATGCGTCTGGTGGAAACTCTAGCAGGTAGGCATGGTGTGTAAGCTGCAATAGGACCAAAACGCAGCAGACTCTGGACCGGTCCCCGTTGGTCGGTGAGTGCTGCGACGTGTCTCGTGGACCTCCTGGTGGGCGTGTCCGGGGTGACGCCGTCAGCTGGAAGGTCGAAGGCCAGCCGGGTGCGGGTGGAGCCAAGGGGAGTGTCGGTGGGGACAGCGTCCCGACGAGTGCTGGTCCGGGCAAACCCATTGGGGGGTGTCGTGCCAGAAGAAGCCGGAGCCGTCTGAAGGGGCGTGGTGAGGGTCCGGCGCCCAGCCAAGCCAGAGGTGCGCGCCGTCCTCCGCGGCAAGGGCGTAGCCGGAGGGGGCCGAGAGCCTGCAGGGGGAGGGGGAGAGGGTGGGGTCGGGGGGAGGGGGAGGAGGGGAGGGGAAAGGGAGGGAGGGGGAGGGGGAAGGGGGGAGGAGGGAAGGGGGGCTGGGACAGAGGAGGGGGGGAGGAAGGGAGGGGGGGTGGGAGGGGGGCAGCGGGGGGGAGGGGAAAAGGGGAAGGACAAGGAGGAAAAGAGGGATACAGAGCTGGCCAGGGACGGAGAGCGGTCCGTCCGGTCAGCGCCGTCCTGGGTCCCGGGGTCGAATCCAGAGAGCTGGAAGGCGGAGGGAAGCGCGGCGGGAGACGGGGAGGGAGGCGGCAGGCCGGAGAGGGGCAGGGAGCCGTCCACCAGACCCGGGTCGTCAAGCTCACGCCGGAGGTCGGAGCGGAGGCTGTCCAGGGTCTCCTGTCGCAGGCGGCGTCCGAACTGCCGACCGGCCCAGGAGGCGGCCACCTCAAAGTTGCGGTGCCAGGCAGGGTCGGCAAGACGGGAGAGGGCACTGACCTTCTCCACCACGGTGGTCTTGTAGTGGTCCCGGAGTATCATGGTGGTGGTGTGGGCCCAGTTGCGTGCGTTACCCTCTATGAGGGACAGGGTGGCGGCGTTGGGGACGGCGGGGCGGATGGAGGCCGTCAGGGAGCCAGTGAGTCTTGATATAACATGGAGGGGCTCGGGACCGGTGGCGTTGGTCAGGTGATGGACCGCCTTGATGGCAGCGAGGATCAGTCTGTTTTTCAGAGCGAAGTCCGGGTCCGTAGACCGCGGGACGTCGGGGGCCTGAGGCCTAACGCGCGCCGGCGGTAGACGCGCAGGCCCCGAGCGCGCGGCGGCGGCCTCCGAAGGTCCGGGACGGTGGGGAGGAGGAGGACGGGCACGGGGCCTGGGACCAGGACGGGAGGGTACCTGGCGGCGGGGTAGCGGAGCACCGGCGGGGAAGCCTCGGTCCTGGACGGCAGGGCGGAAGGCCGGACGGGCGTTAGCTCCGCGGCGGCGGCGCTCATCGCGGCACGGCGAAGGCGCGTGCCGGTAGGCCCGGGGCCGGAACGGAGGGGGATAGCGGGCCGACCCAGAGGGGGATCGGTGCCTAGCGGGCCGTGTGGGGGCAGCCCAACCCCGGGGAGAGGGGTCACGGGGAACCCAGTCGCGACGGTAAGGGTCTGCGACCGACGCATAGGAGCGTCTCATAGTTTGTACGGGCCCAAAGGGTAAACTAACCAGCGAGGGGATGTCAGAAGGGTCTCGTGTCCTGGGCTGGCGTCGTCCGCGGTGGACCACGGTCCATTCGTCATGGTGGCTCGGGGGAGGCATAGTACGAGTTTCGTTTTTTAAAAAAACGATCGGAAGGTTCAAAAAAGGAAAGTGTGGTCTGATAGAAAATCCGTATTTATTGATTTCTCTATCTGTGCAAGCAGGTACGACGTTTCGTCACTAAAGTGACTTCATCAGGTACAAATAATTGCAAAAACAAACCGTGAATATATCCATTCCAAACGAGCCGTGGTGACAAATGACGGGGGGTGCGCACGCACACATTAAAAATACGTAACCAGAAAACGGGGGAGGAAAAGGAACCGTGGTCTCAGCACGACCCTGAACCAATCAGAGCCGTGCACGGGGGGCGGGATATAGTGTGTCACATGTCATAAACAAAGACGGCCGCCCGGGAGTGGGGGACCAATCAGAGACCAGGATTGAAAAACATCTTTGAATTGACCCAATGAGGTAGAATTACCAACAGGTGACGCCAAATAGACCGATGCAGGTGGCAGTCGGAATGAATGGGGAAACAAACACACAACGCATTCAGGGGTAGTAAATAATGTAAACGACAGTACCATGAGGACATAAACGAATACATTAAACGAAATTAATTAAAAACAATAAATAAAATAAATAAATAAATAAAATAAAACAAAATAAACGAAAGGCAGACGCACACACACACGAAAAACAACAGAATAATAGCATATCACCACAATAAACAGGGTTAAATAATGTGCAACATTCAGAGGAATGGTGTGGGGTCAGACCAATCGAGAGAGACGTGAAAACGGTGGCAGGGGGGATCCGAAAGGGGGGCAAATTTAGAGGGGCCAAGGCCAAATAGAGGGGCAGAGGTAGGGCCAGGCGAGGGAGTGGTTAGGGTAAGGGCCAAAACAGGGTCAGGGGTCAGGGCCAGGGGAGGGGGGACGGCTAAGGTAAGGGCCAAGAGAGGGAGGGACGGTTAAGGTTAGGGCCAGGGGAGGGAATGGTTAAGGTAAGGGCCAGTGGAGGGAATGGTTAAGGTAAGGGCCAGGGGAAGGGGGGACTGTTGAGGTAAGGGCCAGGGAGGGGAACGGTTAAGGTAAGGGCCAGGGGAGGGAGTGGTTAGGGTAAGGGCCAGGGGAGGGAGTGGTTAGGGTAAGGGCCAGGGGAGGGAGTGGTTAGGGTAAGGGCCAGGGGAGGGAGTGGTTAGGGTAAGGGCCAGGGGAGGGAGTGGTTAGGGTGAGGGCCAGGGGAGGGAGTGGTTAAGGTGAGGGCCAGGGGAGGGAGTGGTTAAGGTGAGGGCCCGGACGAGGGCGGGGACAAAAGGGGTTGGCAGGGCGGGACAGGGAAGGGGCGAGGGCCGGGGCAAGGGGCACGTCTCTGAGGGAGAAAGGAGAGGGGCACACGAAGGGGAAAACACCTACAGCTCGGGGAGGAACACACGGGACCACATGGGAGAAACAAAACCACAGTATACACGAACCTTCAAGTGTAAACAGGGTGAACGGATGACGGGCAACAACAAGAACACTAAAACACACAACACAAATCATCAACCCTATAGGGGAACAGGTCGTAGATGTCCGGTGACAACGACGACGATGATGACGAAGGTGGTGCAGTTCATGTTGAGAGCGGTCCGGCCGGACTCGCGTGCCCATGTGTTGGTGGGGAGGGAAGGAGATCCGAGGAGTCGATAGGAGGCACGGGCGGGTTAGGTACAAGATTAAAGACGGCGCCGCCGAAGGCGGCAACGTCGAGTGCACAGGCCATCATCACACAACATCCCGGAATCTCCGACCCACCCCCACATTCATAACGTACTTGCCCTTGATCGCCCGCTTCGTTCTCTTCTCGAGAGCAGCAATGCGTCTGGTGGAAACTCTAGCAGGTAGGCATGGTGTGTAAGCTGCAATAGGACCAAAACGCAGCAGACTCTGGACCGGTCCCCGTTGGTCGGTGAGTGCTGCGACGTGTCTCGTGGACCTCCTGGTGGGCGTGTCCGGGGTGACGCCGTCAGCTGGAAGGTCGAAGGCCAGCCGGGTGCGGGTGGAGCCAAGGGGAGTGTCGGTGGGGACAGCGTCCCGACGAGTGCTGGTCCGGGCAAACCCATTGGGGGGTGTCGTGCCAGAAGAAGCCGGAGCCGTCTGAAGGGGCGTGGTGAGGGTCCGGCGCCCAGCCAAGCCAGAGGTGCGCGCCGTCCTCCGCGGCAAGGGCGTAGCCGGAGGGGGCCGAGAGCCTGCAGGGGGAGGGGGAGAGGGTGGGGTCGGGGGGAGGGGGAGGAGGGGAGGGGAAAGGGAGGGAGGGGGAGGGGGAAGGGGGGAGGAGGGAAGGGGGGCTGGGACAGAGGAGGGGGGGAGGAAGGGAGGGGGGGTGGGAGGGGGGCAGCGGGGGGGAGGGGAAAAGGGGAAGGACAAGGAGGAAAAGAGGGATACAGAGCTGGCCAGGGACGGAGAGCGGTCCGTCCGGTCAGCGCCGTCCTGGGTCCCGGGGTCGAATCCAGAGAGCTGGAAGGCGGAGGGAAGCGCGGCGGGAGACGGGGAGGGAGGCGGCAGGCCGGAGAGGGGCAGGGAGCCGTCCACCAGACCCGGGTCGTCAAGCTCACGCCGGAGGTCGGAGCGGAGGCTGTCCAGGGTCTCCTGTCGCAGGCGGCGTCCGAACTGCCGACCGGCCCAGGAGGCGGCCACCTCAAAGTTGCGGTGCCAGGCAGGGTCGGCAAGACGGGAGAGGGCACTGACCTTCTCCACCACGGTGGTCTTGTAGTGGTCCCGGAGTATCATGGTGGTGGTGTGGGCCCAGTTGCGTGCGTTACCCTCTATGAGGGACAGGGTGGCGGCGTTGGGGACGGCGGGGCGGATGGAGGCCGTCAGGGAGCCAGTGAGTCTTGATATAACATGGAGGGGCTCGGGACCGGTGGCGTTGGTCAGGTGATGGACCGCCTTGATGGCAGCGAGGATCAGTCTGTTTTTCAGAGCGAAGTCCGGGTCCGTAGACCGCGGGACGTCGGGGGCCTGAGGCCTAACGCGCGCCGGCGGTAGACGCGCAGGCCCCGAGCGCGCGGCGGCGGCCTCCGAAGGTCCGGGACGGTGGGGAGGAGGAGGACGGGCACGGGGCCTGGGACCAGGACGGGAGGGTACCTGGCGGCGGGGTAGCGGAGCACCGGCGGGGAAGCCTCGGTCCTGGACGGCAGGGCGGAAGGCCGGACGGGCGTTAGCTCCGCGGCGGCGGCGCTCATCGCGGCACGGCGAAGGCGCGTGCCGGTAGGCCCGGGGCCGGAACGGAGGGGGATAGCGGGCCGACCCAGAGGGGGATCGGTGCCTAGCGGGCCGTGTGGGGGCAGCCCAACCCCGGGGAGAGGGGTCACGGGGAACCCAGTCGCGACGGTAAGGGTCTGCGACCGACGCATAGGAGCGTCTCATAGTTTGTACGGGCCCAAAGGGTAAACTAACCAGCGAGGGGATGTCAGAAGGGTCTCGTGTCCTGGGCTGGCGTCGTCCGCGGTGGACCACGGTCCATTCGTCATGGTGGCTCGGGGGAGGCATAGTACGAGTTTCGTTTTTTAAAAAAACGATCGGAAGGTTCAAAAAAGGAAAGTGTGGTCTGATAGAAAATCCGTATTTATTGATTTCTCTATCTGTGCAAGCAGGTACGACGTTTCGTCACTAAAGTGACTTCATCAGGTACAAATAATTGCAAAAACAAACCGTGAATATATCCATTCCAAACGAGCCGTGGTGACAAATGACGGGGGGTGCGCACGCACACATTAAAAATACGTAACCAGAAAACGGGGGAGGAAAAGGAACCGTGGTCTCAGCACGACCCTGAACCAATCAGAGCCGTGCACGGGGGGCGGGATATAGTGTGTCACATGTCATAAACAAAGACGGCCGCCCGGGAGTGGGGGACCAATCAGAGACCAGGATTGAAAAACATCTTTGAATTGACCCAATGAGGTAGAATTACCAACAGGTGACGCCAAATAGACCGATGCAGGTGGCAGTCGGAATGAATGGGGAAACAAACACACAACGCATTCAGGGGTAGTAAATAATGTAAACGACAGTACCATGAGGACATAAACGAATACATTAAACGAAATTAATTAAAAACAATAAATAAAATAAATAAATAAATAAAATAAAACAAAATAAACGAAAGGCAGACGCACACACACACGAAAAACAACAGAATAATAGCATATCACCACAATAAACAGGGTTAAATAATGTGCAACATTCAGAGGAATGGTGTGGGGTCAGACCAATCGAGAGAGACGTGAAAACGGTGGCAGGGGGGATCCGAAAGGGGGGCAAATTTAGAGGGGCCAAGGCCAAATAGAGGGGCAGAGGTAGGGCCAGGCGAGGGAGTGGTTAGGGTAAGGGCCAAAACAGGGTCAGGGGTCAGGGCCAGGGGAGGGGGGACGGCTAAGGTAAGGGCCAAGAGAGGGAGGGACGGTTAAGGTTAGGGCCAGGGGAGGGAATGGTTAAGGTAAGGGCCAGTGGAGGGAATGGTTAAGGTAAGGGCCAGGGGAAGGGGGGACTGTTGAGGTAAGGGCCAGGGAGGGGAACGGTTAAGGTAAGGGCCAGGGGAGGGAGTGGTTAGGGTAAGGGCCAGGGGAGGGAGTGGTTAGGGTAAGGGCCAGGGGAGGGAGTGGTTAGGGTAAGGGCCAGGGGAGGGAGTGGTTAGGGTAAGGGCCAGGGGAGGGAGTGGTTAGGGTGAGGGCCAGGGGAGGGAGTGGTTAAGGTGAGGGCCAGGGGAGGGAGTGGTTAAGGTGAGGGCCCGGACGAGGGCGGGGACAAAAGGGGTTGGCAGGGCGGGACAGGGAAGGGGCGAGGGCCGGGGCAAGGGGCACGTCTCTGAGGGAGAAAGGAGAGGGGCACACGAAGGGGAAAACACCTACAGCTCGGGGAGGAACACACGGGACCACATGGGAGAAACAAAACCACAGTATACACGAACCTTCAAGTGTAAACAGGGTGAACGGATGACGGGCAACAACAAGAACACTAAAACACACAACACAAATCATCAACCCTATAGGGGAACAGGTCGTAGATGTCCGGTGACAACGACGACGATGATGACGAAGGTGGTGCAGTTCATGTTGAGAGCGGTCCGGCCGGACTCGCGTGCCCATGTGTTGGTGGGGAGGGAAGGAGATCCGAGGAGTCGATAGGAGGCACGGGCGGGTTAGGTACAAGATTAAAGACGGCGCCGCCGAAGGCGGCAACGTCGAGTGCACAGGCCATCATCACACAACATCCCGGAATCTCCGACCCACCCCCACATTCATAACGTACTTGCCCTTGATCGCCCGCTTCGTTCTCTTCTCGAGAGCAGCAATGCGTCTGGTGGAAACTCTAGCAGGTAGGCATGGTGTGTAAGCTGCAATAGGACCAAAACGCAGCAGACTCTGGACCGGTCCCCGTTGGTCGGTGAGTGCTGCGACGTGTCTCGTGGACCTCCTGGTGGGCGTGTCCGGGGTGACGCCGTCAGCTGGAAGGTCGAAGGCCAGCCGGGTGCGGGTGGAGCCAAGGGGAGTGTCGGTGGGGACAGCGTCCCGACGAGTGCTGGTCCGGGCAAACCCATTGGGGGGTGTCGTGCCAGAAGAAGCCGGAGCCGTCTGAAGGGGCGTGGTGAGGGTCCGGCGCCCAGCCAAGCCAGAGGTGCGCGCCGTCCTCCGCGGCAAGGGCGTAGCCGGAGGGGGCCGAGAGCCTGCAGGGGGAGGGGGAGAGGGTGGGGTCGGGGGGAGGGGGAGGAGGGGAGGGGAAAGGGAGGGAGGGGGAGGGGGAAGGGGGGAGGAGGGAAGGGGGGCTGGGACAGAGGAGGGGGGGAGGAAGGGAGGGGGGGTGGGAGGGGGGCAGCGGGGGGGAGGGGAAAAGGGGAAGGACAAGGAGGAAAAGAGGGATACAGAGCTGGCCAGGGACGGAGAGCGGTCCGTCCGGTCAGCGCCGTCCTGGGTCCCGGGGTCGAATCCAGAGAGCTGGAAGGCGGAGGGAAGCGCGGCGGGAGACGGGGAGGGAGGCGGCAGGCCGGAGAGGGGCAGGGAGCCGTCCACCAGACCCGGGTCGTCAAGCTCACGCCGGAGGTCGGAGCGGAGGCTGTCCAGGGTCTCCTGTCGCAGGCGGCGTCCGAACTGCCGACCGGCCCAGGAGGCGGCCACCTCAAAGTTGCGGTGCCAGGCAGGGTCGGCAAGACGGGAGAGGGCACTGACCTTCTCCACCACGGTGGTCTTGTAGTGGTCCCGGAGTATCATGGTGGTGGTGTGGGCCCAGTTGCGTGCGTTACCCTCTATGAGGGACAGGGTGGCGGCGTTGGGGACGGCGGGGCGGATGGAGGCCGTCAGGGAGCCAGTGAGTCTTGATATAACATGGAGGGGCTCGGGACCGGTGGCGTTGGTCAGGTGATGGACCGCCTTGATGGCAGCGAGGATCAGTCTGTTTTTCAGAGCGAAGTCCGGGTCCGTAGACCGCGGGACGTCGGGGGCCTGAGGCCTAACGCGCGCCGGCGGTAGACGCGCAGGCCCCGAGCGCGCGGCGGCGGCCTCCGAAGGTCCGGGACGGTGGGGAGGAGGAGGACGGGCACGGGGCCTGGGACCAGGACGGGAGGGTACCTGGCGGCGGGGTAGCGGAGCACCGGCGGGGAAGCCTCGGTCCTGGACGGCAGGGCGGAAGGCCGGACGGGCGTTAGCTCCGCGGCGGCGGCGCTCATCGCGGCACGGCGAAGGCGCGTGCCGGTAGGCCCGGGGCCGGAACGGAGGGGGATAGCGGGCCGACCCAGAGGGGGATCGGTGCCTAGCGGGCCGTGTGGGGGCAGCCCAACCCCGGGGAGAGGGGTCACGGGGAACCCAGTCGCGACGGTAAGGGTCTGCGACCGACGCATAGGAGCGTCTCATAGTTTGTACGGGCCCAAAGGGTAAACTAACCAGCGAGGGGATGTCAGAAGGGTCTCGTGTCCTGGGCTGGCGTCGTCCGCGGTGGACCACGGTCCATTCGTCATGGTGGCTCGGGGGAGGCATAGTACGAGTTTCGTTTTTTAAAAAAACGATCGGAAGGTTCAAAAAAGGAAAGTGTGGTCTGATAGAAAATCCGTATTTATTGATTTCTCTATCTGTGCAAGCAGGTACGACGTTTCGTCACTAAAGTGACTTCATCAGGTACAAATAATTGCAAAAACAAACCGTGAATATATCCATTCCAAACGAGCCGTGGTGACAAATGACGGGGGGTGCGCACGCACACATTAAAAATACGTAACCAGAAAACGGGGGAGGAAAAGGAACCGTGGTCTCAGCACGACCCTGAACCAATCAGAGCCGTGCACGGGGGGCGGGATATAGTGTGTCACATGTCATAAACAAAGACGGCCGCCCGGGAGTGGGGGACCAATCAGAGACCAGGATTGAAAAACATCTTTGAATTGACCCAATGAGGTAGAATTACCAACAGGTGACGCCAAATAGACCGATGCAGGTGGCAGTCGGAATGAATGGGGAAACAAACACACAACGCATTCAGGGGTAGTAAATAATGTAAACGACAGTACCATGAGGACATAAACGAATACATTAAACGAAATTAATTAAAAACAATAAATAAAATAAATAAATAAATAAAATAAAACAAAATAAACGAAAGGCAGACGCACACACACACGAAAAACAACAGAATAATAGCATATCACCACAATAAACAGGGTTAAATAATGTGCAACATTCAGAGGAATGGTGTGGGGTCAGACCAATCGAGAGAGACGTGAAAACGGTGGCAGGGGGGATCCGAAAGGGGGGCAAATTTAGAGGGGCCAAGGCCAAATAGAGGGGCAGAGGTAGGGCCAGGCGAGGGAGTGGTTAGGGTAAGGGCCAAAACAGGGTCAGGGGTCAGGGCCAGGGGAGGGGGGACGGCTAAGGTAAGGGCCAAGAGAGGGAGGGACGGTTAAGGTTAGGGCCAGGGGAGGGAATGGTTAAGGTAAGGGCCAGTGGAGGGAATGGTTAAGGTAAGGGCCAGGGGAAGGGGGGACTGTTGAGGTAAGGGCCAGGGAGGGGAACGGTTAAGGTAAGGGCCAGGGGAGGGAGTGGTTAGGGTAAGGGCCAGGGGAGGGAGTGGTTAGGGTAAGGGCCAGGGGAGGGAGTGGTTAGGGTAAGGGCCAGGGGAGGGAGTGGTTAGGGTAAGGGCCAGGGGAGGGAGTGGTTAGGGTGAGGGCCAGGGGAGGGAGTGGTTAAGGTGAGGGCCAGGGGAGGGAGTGGTTAAGGTGAGGGCCCGGACGAGGGCGGGGACAAAAGGGGTTGGCAGGGCGGGACAGGGAAGGGGCGAGGGCCGGGGCAAGGGGCACGTCTCTGAGGGAGAAAGGAGAGGGGCACACGAAGGGGAAAACACCTACAGCTCGGGGAGGAACACACGGGACCACATGGGAGAAACAAAACCACAGTATACACGAACCTTCAAGTGTAAACAGGGTGAACGGATGACGGGCAACAACAAGAACACTAAAACACACAACACAAATCATCAACCCTATAGGGGAACAGGTCGTAGATGTCCGGTGACAACGACGACGATGATGACGAAGGTGGTGCAGTTCATGTTGAGAGCGGTCCGGCCGGACTCGCGTGCCCATGTGTTGGTGGGGAGGGAAGGAGATCCGAGGAGTCGATAGGAGGCACGGGCGGGTTAGGTACAAGATTAAAGACGGCGCCGCCGAAGGCGGCAACGTCGAGTGCACAGGCCATCATCACACAACATCCCGGAATCTCCGACCCACCCCCACATTCATAACGTACTTGCCCTTGATCGCCCGCTTCGTTCTCTTCTCGAGAGCAGCAATGCGTCTGGTGGAAACTCTAGCAGGTAGGCATGGTGTGTAAGCTGCAATAGGACCAAAACGCAGCAGACTCTGGACCGGTCCCCGTTGGTCGGTGAGTGCTGCGACGTGTCTCGTGGACCTCCTGGTGGGCGTGTCCGGGGTGACGCCGTCAGCTGGAAGGTCGAAGGCCAGCCGGGTGCGGGTGGAGCCAAGGGGAGTGTCGGTGGGGACAGCGTCCCGACGAGTGCTGGTCCGGGCAAACCCATTGGGGGGTGTCGTGCCAGAAGAAGCCGGAGCCGTCTGAAGGGGCGTGGTGAGGGTCCGGCGCCCAGCCAAGCCAGAGGTGCGCGCCGTCCTCCGCGGCAAGGGCGTAGCCGGAGGGGGCCGAGAGCCTGCAGGGGGAGGGGGAGAGGGTGGGGTCGGGGGGAGGGGGAGGAGGGGAGGGGAAAGGGAGGGAGGGGGAGGGGGAAGGGGGGAGGAGGGAAGGGGGGCTGGGACAGAGGAGGGGGGGAGGAAGGGAGGGGGGGTGGGAGGGGGGCAGCGGGGGGGAGGGGAAAAGGGGAAGGACAAGGAGGAAAAGAGGGATACAGAGCTGGCCAGGGACGGAGAGCGGTCCGTCCGGTCAGCGCCGTCCTGGGTCCCGGGGTCGAATCCAGAGAGCTGGAAGGCGGAGGGAAGCGCGGCGGGAGACGGGGAGGGAGGCGGCAGGCCGGAGAGGGGCAGGGAGCCGTCCACCAGACCCGGGTCGTCAAGCTCACGCCGGAGGTCGGAGCGGAGGCTGTCCAGGGTCTCCTGTCGCAGGCGGCGTCCGAACTGCCGACCGGCCCAGGAGGCGGCCACCTCAAAGTTGCGGTGCCAGGCAGGGTCGGCAAGACGGGAGAGGGCACTGACCTTCTCCACCACGGTGGTCTTGTAGTGGTCCCGGAGTATCATGGTGGTGGTGTGGGCCCAGTTGCGTGCGTTACCCTCTATGAGGGACAGGGTGGCGGCGTTGGGGACGGCGGGGCGGATGGAGGCCGTCAGGGAGCCAGTGAGTCTTGATATAACATGGAGGGGCTCGGGACCGGTGGCGTTGGTCAGGTGATGGACCGCCTTGATGGCAGCGAGGATCAGTCTGTTTTTCAGAGCGAAGTCCGGGTCCGTAGACCGCGGGACGTCGGGGGCCTGAGGCCTAACGCGCGCCGGCGGTAGACGCGCAGGCCCCGAGCGCGCGGCGGCGGCCTCCGAAGGTCCGGGACGGTGGGGAGGAGGAGGACGGGCACGGGGCCTGGGACCAGGACGGGAGGGTACCTGGCGGCGGGGTAGCGGAGCACCGGCGGGGAAGCCTCGGTCCTGGACGGCAGGGCGGAAGGCCGGACGGGCGTTAGCTCCGCGGCGGCGGCGCTCATCGCGGCACGGCGAAGGCGCGTGCCGGTAGGCCCGGGGCCGGAACGGAGGGGGATAGCGGGCCGACCCAGAGGGGGATCGGTGCCTAGCGGGCCGTGTGGGGGCAGCCCAACCCCGGGGAGAGGGGTCACGGGGAACCCAGTCGCGACGGTAAGGGTCTGCGACCGACGCATAGGAGCGTCTCATAGTTTGTACGGGCCCAAAGGGTAAACTAACCAGCGAGGGGATGTCAGAAGGGTCTCGTGTCCTGGGCTGGCGTCGTCCGCGGTGGACCACGGTCCATTCGTCATGGTGGCTCGGGGGAGG
Source organism: Pollachius pollachius (assembly GCF_949987615.1). Classification (NCBI taxonomy): domain Eukaryota; kingdom Metazoa; phylum Chordata; class Actinopteri; order Gadiformes; family Gadidae; genus Pollachius; species Pollachius pollachius. The sequence goes on along the minus strand of NC_136945.1, from coordinate 1,694 downwards.
CATAGTACGAGTTTCGTTTTTTAAAAAAACGATCGGAAGGTTCAAAAAAGGAAAGTGTGGTCTGATAGAAAATCCGTATTTATTGATTTCTCTATCTGTGCAAGCAGGTACGACGTTTCGTCACTAAAGTGACTTCATCAGGTACAAATAATTGCAAAAACAAACCGTGAATATATCCATTCCAAACGAGCCGTGGTGACAAATGACGGGGGGTGCGCACGCACACATTAAAAATACGTAACCAGAAAACGGGGGAGGAAAAGGAACCGTGGTCTCAGCACGACCCTGAACCAATCAGAGCCGTGCACGGGGGGCGGGATATAGTGTGTCACATGTCATAAACAAAGACGGCCGCCCGGGAGTGGGGGACCAATCAGAGACCAGGATTGAAAAACATCTTTGAATTGACCCAATGAGGTAGAATTACCAACAGGTGACGCCAAATAGACCGATGCAGGTGGCAGTCGGAATGAATGGGGAAACAAACACACAACGCATTCAGGGGTAGTAAATAATGTAAACGACAGTACCATGAGGACATAAACGAATACATTAAACGAAATTAATTAAAAACAATAAATAAAATAAATAAATAAATAAAATAAAACAAAATAAACGAAAGGCAGACGCACACACACACGAAAAACAACAGAATAATAGCATATCACCACAATAAACAGGGTTAAATAATGTGCAACATTCAGAGGAATGGTGTGGGGTCAGACCAATCGAGAGAGACGTGAAAACGGTGGCAGGGGGGATCCGAAAGGGGGGCAAATTTAGAGGGGCCAAGGCCAAATAGAGGGGCAGAGGTAGGGCCAGGCGAGGGAGTGGTTAGGGTAAGGGCCAAAACAGGGTCAGGGGTCAGGGCCAGGGGAGGGGGGACGGCTAAGGTAAGGGCCAAGAGAGGGAGGGACGGTTAAGGTTAGGGCCAGGGGAGGGAATGGTTAAGGTAAGGGCCAGTGGAGGGAATGGTTAAGGTAAGGGCCAGGGGAAGGGGGGACTGTTGAGGTAAGGGCCAGGGAGGGGAACGGTTAAGGTAAGGGCCAGGGGAGGGAGTGGTTAGGGTAAGGGCCAGGGGAGGGAGTGGTTAGGGTAAGGGCCAGGGGAGGGAGTGGTTAGGGTAAGGGCCAGGGGAGGGAGTGGTTAGGGTAAGGGCCAGGGGAGGGAGTGGTTAGGGTGAGGGCCAGGGGAGGGAGTGGTTAAGGTGAGGGCCAGGGGAGGGAGTGGTTAAGGTGAGGGCCCGGACGAGGGCGGGGACAAAAGGGGTTGGCAGGGCGGGACAGGGAAGGGGCGAGGGCCGGGGCAAGGGGCACGTCTCTGAGGGAGAAAGGAGAGGGGCACACGAAGGGGAAAACACCTACAGCTCGGGGAGGAACACACGGGACCACATGGGAGAAACAAAACCACAGTATACACGAACCTTCAAGTGTAAACAGGGTGAACGGATGACGGGCAACAACAAGAACACTAAAACACACAACACAAATCATCAACCCTATAGGGGAACAGGTCGTAGATGTCCGGTGACAACGACGACGATGATGACGAAGGTGGTGCAGTTCATGTTGAGAGCGGTCCGGCCGGACTCGCGTGCCCATGTGTTGGTGGGGAGGGAAGGAGATCCGAGGAGTCGATAGGAGGCACGGGCGGGTTAGGTACAAGATTAAAGACGGCGCCGCCGAAGGCGGCAA